>NC_139516.1:79135519-79439502 GCF_947247035.1 Vipera ursinii | reverse complement strand
CCAGGCACTACCCACAAGCTTTGCAGGGTTCCCGTATTGATAAATAAATGATTTGCTTCAATTTCAAATAAACTGGAACAGAACCAAAAGAAAAAAGAGAAATTTCTTAAACGTCGAATGTCCATTGAGGTTCTCACAATGCACTAAGGACATTCAGATTGTTCCTATCTAATATTCAAGTTCATATAAGACTATTCCTTAGAAATACTACCGTATATTAGTATGAAGTTCTACACACCTTTTACTCCACAATTAATCCTGAAGTCTAGGAACTATGCTTGTCAGCCCACGTTGATAATATAGATAACTTATTTTTTCATCTTTTAGCAGATTATATGGCAGTTAACCAAGGGACGCGGTGGCTCAGTGGGTTAGGACGCTGAGCTTGTTGATCAGAAGGTCGGCAGTTTGGCGGGTCGAATCCCGAGTGCCACATAACAGAGTGAGCGCCTGTTACTCGTCCCAGCTTCTGCCAATCTAGCAGTTCGAAAGCACATAAAAAATGCAAGTACAAAAATAGGGACCACTACGGTGGGAAGGTAACAGCATTCTGTGTGCCTTTGGCGTCTAGTCATGCCAGCCACATGACCACGGAAACAACCTCAGGGGAACCTTTACCTTTTTATGGCAGTTAAAAGAAAACTTGCTCTTTCTTTCATTATGCATAAAATATGACAAAAAATAACAACCCAGAATTGATAATGTTATATTACCTAGAGAAGAAAGTTGTCACCATGGACTGAGGCACGTTAAACGAAAGGAAATGGTCCTGTCACATACCGACACCACTTCTTCCTGTGGAACAGGAAATAAAACCCCTTTCATGGACATTGAAGCTTTTCACATACTGAGCATTTCATGGCTAGAGCAGAAGAGCTGACAGCTAACATGTCTGCGATCTTTCCCCTCTACATCTTCACCTCCCGTCTGATGAAATCAGCCAAGAACAGCATCTTCTCAAGTAACACAAGAACTTGACTCAAGGTCTTGAAAGGAATTCTCACTATATCGGGTGTATCTCTTGGCGAAGGCCTTGGGTCAAGTACTGCAAGCTGTAATAATAAAACTTGGTTAAGAATGGTTACCCTGACCTGCAGTTGCTGCTGTCACCATAAATTTTTAAACTGCTTAAAATACAGGAAAGATGAAGTGAGGCTTTATTAGTCCTGTGTGTGTGTATGTGAGAGAGAGAGACTATTAATAGAACATAACTTACTGCAATGTTGTGAATGCTTATTCAGGGCTTCTGCTGAGGAAGATGATGGAATACTCCAGTTAAATTGTGGTGCTACCAGTTGAGACCGTACACCTCATAGTTTGCCTCTGGTAATCTTTTGGGGACTGGGATTCAAATATGTGAACAACCTGTTTGGATGCCGCTTCTGGAAGTCTATTCTGGGACTGGGCAACAAAAAATTAGCTATTGGTTCTGCTCAAGTGGTGTAAACCAGCTGAATCCCACCACTGGACTGGGCCCTGAGCCCTTAGGCCCCTAAGATCTCTTGAGTGAAGAATGGGATACAGGATGCAACATTTGTCCTTATGATAGGCTGGTAATAGAAAGCCTCTGGATTGATGACCTCTTATATAAATGTTCTCGATATTATAGGGAAAAAAAGCTTTCCTATTATTTTTGCATCATCTACAGAAAGCACAGGTAGTCCTCGACTTACAACAGTTCACTTAGCGATCATTCAAAGTTACAAGGGCAATGAAAAAAGTTATGAACATTTTTCACACTTATGACCTTTCCAGAATCCCCATGGCTGCATGATCAATGCTTGGCAATTGATTCATATTTATGACGGTTGCAGTGTCTTGGGGGTGGTGGTCCTGTGATCACCTTTTGCAAACTTCTGACAAGCAAAGTCAATGGAGAAGCCTGACTCACTGAACAACCATGTTGCTAACTTAACAACTACCGTGGCTCACTTAACCATTGTGGCAAGAAAGGTCATAAAATGGGGCAAAATTCACTTAGCCAAAGTTTCCCTTTACAACAGAAATTTGGGGCTCAACTGTGGTCTAAGTTGAAGACTACCTGTATTACTTAAGTTGAAAAACTGTTTTCAAATTGGTAGTGATCTACTTTGATCTCTGCACAGATCATTGCCCATGATCCTGTAGAGCAAGAGCAGAACAAGGCATATTGGATTTCATTCTCACAGTACATTTGATGGGTAGCATCTATGGAGAAAAGTCAAAACAGGAAAGATGGTGGATGTTGCATCACAATCCAAGCCGGGTGATTGGGTTGTCGTGCACACGCTCACCTCTGTAGATACCACCACATTTAATATAAATTTCCTCTCCTTCCCTCTGCATTTTTTACTCTGTCTTTTTTTCCTCATCTTCACTTAAGTAATTAATGTTCATACATTTGATTAAATATTTGTTTACTTTTCTGTGTATCTGTAATTTTGAAAATAGCTTGTGGACACAATAAGGTATTTCATTAATATCAAATATGCTACATGCTAACTTGAATTTTTGGGGAGTATCAAACAATGCAGGGGAACTAAGTAGGAAACTTGGAGATGACAGCATTTGTGATTTATTTTGAATCTTAGTGAGAAGTTCATGCTATCTGTAGATTGTAAATGTTATTTTAAATACTTCTTGAACTTCAGACAGTTAATTTTTTTCTATGAGTGATCAGAGATAATTTCTCCCAGTTATTCATTTCAACAAGCTAATGGTATTTTAATGAATAAATAAGACAAAATTGAAACAACAGCCTGTTTCTTTCAAAAGAATCTTCCTGGATCTTCATCAGACAAATTCTTCCCAATTAATGTCTTTTTGTGACAACTCAGAAAGTTAATTGGAGAAAGAAATATTTATATAGAGAGAGTAACATTCTTAGGAATGTTTAACAAGCCTTTGAAAAAAATTCTTGTTCCTTTTATTAGAATTTGGGGGAGGTTAGAAATAATCTCATCTCATATTTTGCTAAATTGCAAATACTGTTTGATTTAAAAAAAAAACCAAAACCCTGGAATACTGACTTTTAATGAATAACATTTTTTACTGTTAAAAAAATAAAATTCACTATTCATACCAGCATCACGCCCAGAGAACAGAGGTTAATTAAGTAGTGAAAGGAAGAGGGCTGTTGCCTTGATGTCTTTCTTGGGGCTTCCTGATAAGAATGAAGAAAAATCTTTCTTTGATTTTTCTGTGCAACACAAATACCATAATCTACTAAAACAACCAATTGTGACATTTACAGGGATGATAATGTCCATAATTTATGAAATCCTTTGGTATCAACCTGACATATGCTGGTTAGTACAAGCCATGTATATTTTATTGAGCAGTCATTTAACTTTTATTGGTTCACCCCCCCCCCATGGTTGCAATGTTGTGTAAGAATGTGGCTATTTTTGCAACACCCTTTCTTCTCCTCGAGCAAATTAATTTCTTTTTTGTCATAAATACCCATTTTATTCATCTAAATCAATAGAATTTATATTAATCATGGTTTAAGTCCCACTCTTTTAAAGAGACTTTGCATCCTCTGCCATGATTAATACTTTCTGAGGTTGCAGAGTTTCAACATCAGAAATCACCCAAAGGAAATTACAGGGCAGGGGTGTGGAAGGTGTGGAAGCTAAATTCTCAGTCCAAGAAAGATTTAGATCAGGTGTTCGTATGTCAATTAGACATTGTTTTCAGGTTTGCATCATGTGGGGTTTTGAAGAAATTACATTATTTCAGTTTCAGAACGTTGTTCTTTAACAGTGGCATTGTTTTATTGTAACATCTGAAAAATACTTCGATACGGAACATATGAGATGTATAGAAAAATAATATGACAGATACTTTTGAAATAAAACGCAACTGGGATTTACTGTTGTGATATAAGAAAAACTCAGGTAACATGGCATGGCAACTCCCTGATTACAGGTAGTCCTTGATTTACAACCATTTGAAGTTACAACAACACTGAAAAGAGTGACTTATGACCATTTTATATACTTATGACCTTTGCAGCATTCCCATGATCATGTGATGAAAATGACAAGTGGCATGTATTTATGACAATTGTGCAGTCCTGGGGTCATGTGTAAAACACCCAGCTGGCTTCCAACAAGTGAAGTCAATGGGGGAAACCAGATGACTCACTTAACAATCCACTTAAAAACTGTCTTGCTTAGTAATAGAGATTTGGGGTTCCATCGTGGTGAGAAGTTGAGGATCAGAAACAGACTGTACTTGCAAAGATACCACAGATGGCAAATAGCAGTTTAACAACATTACCAGTCGCTAACTCAAGATGCATGATGCAATATTTTAATCTTCTCTCTGTTACTTGTGTTCTTAAAATAGTAATCATCTCAGCAAGCAAAAGCACCATGCATTAATGTTTCCAAAAATAGGCATAATTGTTTCAGAAATAGTTTTTTTAAGTAGTTTTGCATTAGGATATTTTCTGGCCTAAAGTTACTTGCACTTCATTTCATTTGAACCAAAAATTCAAAGCACCGATCATGCTCTTGAATATTGGGTTTGAGAAGGAATATAGAGGAAAGGAGATGAAATTTAGGAGTTATGGGTGCTAGTTCTAAATATCAGGGGTAGTTAGGTTAAAGGAATAGAGGATCATCGATATTGCTACCAGTAATTATTTTAAGTTCTGTCCCTTTCATGCAAGCATGAAATGTCTTGCTGCAATACAAAAAGGGTAGGTTTTGCATCACGATTGGAAGACACTTTTGTTATTCTGGCTTCTTTGCCTCCAGGGGACTCCAGTGCAGAGGATGGTATAATGAGAGATGCTTCTAAACAGCAGTTTAACAAGAAAGCATTGTTAGAGAATCTGAAATGATATGCCTCTTGGTGAAATAGAAAGTGATGTTGCCTTGATATCTTCCTCAGGATGTCATTATAAGGATGTACAGAAATATCTCCTAGATTTTTCTCCCCTGCAGAAATAACGGGATCTGCTGAAACAATTCACTCTGACATTTTCAGAGCACATAATGTCCATAGGTTATGGAAATCACTGGTATCAACCTGACATATTTTTTAGCTCGAATATTGTGTTTAAAATGTGGATACTTGGGAAACGCTGAAAGAAATTCATATATTTAGGAAATTCTAAAAATTCATATATATTTTTTTAAAAAGCAGAATAAAGAATTTTGATAAAAGTTAAATATATGTGATACTGATACAGCTCTTTTTTCTCATAAGCATTTGGTTTACCATTATAGCAACTGAATGGTTGCTATAAATAATCATTTGGCCTGGTCCAGCTCAGGAAAAATAAGGCATGACATTTATTTAAAAACAGATACTGTGTAGTTTCAACATTTTCTGGCCACCCCTTAATGCCATATAACTATGATATCAGGCAAGTGAAGACCAGAAATGCTTGTCTTGAATACCATTTCCAAACCAGGCATCGAACTACAGCCATCTACCATTTTCATTTATTTGAATGTCTATGTGGAACTCAGAAAATATTGTTGTGAATTAAGGCTCTCCAGAATGCTAATATCTATTATGTAATTAAAATTATGTAGTGTGCTGGCAGGCTGAGAGAAAGGCGTTGTATAATGGGCTGTGAGAATAGCCTTGGGAGAAAGAAGGAAGGGCCATAGCCTAGACCAGGGGTAGGCAACCTTGGCTCTTTTATGGCTCGTGGACTTCAACTCCCAGGGAGTTGAAGTCCACGAGCCATAAAAGAGCCAAGGTTGCCTACCCCTGGCCTAAACAATGGTCTGGTAAGAGAAACCTAAGTCCAAAGTAGGGATAGGGATGCAGAAAGATCTCAGAAGGGACCCTTCCTAGTTGTCTGAAAAGTAAAGACAGGGTAGGGGAGCACTGCTTTCAGATTTGCAAGGTCCTGTTACTGTAACTTTACAATAGAGGTAGTATTACTACTCATTTTTTGATTTCCTATCTGGACTATCTCAAAGGGCTGATATTCCCTGGGATTCACAGGTATCAGATTGCCTATTAGAACAAAAAGAGTTCAGGTAACTGCACACCAATTTTTTAGATAATGATAAGATTAGGAATACAGATACATTAGTCATGATCAGGGGTGGGATTCAGCCGGTTTGCACCACTTTGGCAGAACTGGTAGCTAATTTTTGGTTGCTCAGTCCCAGAATGGACTTCCGGAAGCAGCATCCACACAGAGAACCGGTTGTTCACATATTTGAATCCCACTACTGGTCATGATCCAAAGATATACAAGTAAGTGTATAAGCAAACATATTTATACGCTCTTAGTTTAGATTAGACATCTTGTTTACAGTAAACAGATATATAGATTTTCAAGCTATGTACCTTTTTATGTATGTCTAGATTCAATTTTGATTTTTTTGGGGTTGAACTATGCAAAGAATTCATTGATGTTACATCCCTGGAAATAGTTCATTTTGCTATAATTTAGTTTTTACTGCTTCACAATTTGTCTGCCATTTCATGATTAAGACAATCTGTTCTTTTATAAAGTACATGTAAGTACTTGTACATTTTTTGCTACTTTGGTACACATTATGCTTTTCTACGCAGATTATTTCAGCACATATTTTTATTAGCTTATTTTATTCATATTTTAATCACTACTGCACTTTTAGATGCTTTCTCCCAGGATGGAACAGTCATTTTTCATCAGTTATTTCCTATTTGTCACATTTAGTGTTAATTATTGACTTCCAGAGAGATGCCATCCTAACAACTGATGAAAAATTACTGAGGAATATACAGACATATGGAGACTGTAAACATGGTGGGAGAGATCAGGATAAATTCCCACTGGCCCCACTCTTTGACAATAGCCATATTTGAATATATATGCAAAAGTGTTCTACAAAAGTGGAAAATAAAAATGTTCCAATAGAATTACAAATTTGTGTGCATATGATAGAGAATGGACCTCAAATGCATATGAAATACACAAACACACACACACATCTCTCTCTCTCTCTCTCTCTCTCTCTCTCTCTCTCTCTCTCTCTCTCTCTCTCTCTCTCTCTCTGTGTGTGTGTGTGTGTGTGTGTGTGTGTGTGTATTTGTGTGTGAGTGTATGTCTTCACAGATCAAATATATGAATAGAGGCTAGCCCTAGGCTAGACTGATATCTGATCTGTAGTTTCAGAAGCAAGGAATATAGGCTGAAATCTCTGAGAGGCTGGATAGATATGGAAGAAGCCATAAATATCTGAGATAAGAGAAACCGGAGTCAGTGGAATGCTACTACTACTACTACTACTGCTACTACTACAGCAGACTTAATGAGATAGGATATATGAAACATATGAGGGAACTATGAGATGGACAGAAGACTGATGTCTACACTAACTGAAAAACCCAATGCTTTCACATAATGCTTTAGCGTAATGAAGAGGAAGCTGCTTTGAGATAGAGCAATGATGTGCAGCCAACACCTGGAGCTGGGTGTGAAGATTAGAGGACTCAGCTATTGAGAAAATACAAGGGCCTGCATATCCATCTGAAGACCTGGAACCTGCTAAACAAAGGTTGACAGCACTGACTACCAGTCTAAGGAGATGTACTAGAGAAATACAGGGCAAGAAGATAAATGCTCTGTTTTCCAAAGAACCATCCAAGATGCGCTCCCAACTGCAGTGCAACAACACAGTAACACACAGCCACCAACACTTGAAACTGAACAATATTGGAAGAACATCTGGGACAAAGAGAAGTCACATAAAACCAGTGCAAGTAGAGAGGGTGTGGAAAATAAAGGCGAAAGTAGTCCCTGGTGATAGGAACACTTAGAGCTATGACACCTAAGTTGGGAGAATAGCTCAAACAAATCCCAACAACAGCTTTCTGTCCAGTGCTAGAACAGTTAATATACTGCACAGAACCCTCAAATTTCCAGGCCTCTGGTAGAGGACGCAAACTAAGGAAGACACTAATCACCCATCAGGGTGAGAAGGGATTTTTTACAGGCCTCTTCACAGATCAAATATCTGATCAGAGCTTAGGATGATATCCAATATGTAGTCTCGGAATCAAGGCAGATAGACTGAAACCTGTTGTTCAGAAGAGGAGTGCCAGCAGTTTTTGGAGACTCGTGGCCCTGTTCCTCTTCATGCTATTGTCTGATCACCTGCCCTCTTTAAACAAGAGAGCTGTAGGAAAGGAGTGACAGTCTACAGATATTTTCTCTTTCTGTACATGGTGTCCATTGATTTCAGAGAGGGCCAAGCAAATGGGCAATGGCAAAGAGAAGATGCACTCAAGAATAGTGCCCATTGGGAGCACCTTGATCTACCATTTCACAAAACCCGAAACAAATATTTACAGTCTGATTTTTATGTATTTTGTCACAATCATTTAAAAATGCTCTTCAATTCAGTAGCAAACACTTTGGTGTCTCAAACATATTGTGCTGCCTCTGATATTGGTAATATTGACAAAAATAATATTAGAGGAGTAAATGTGAAAAGATGCTCTTTTTCATTTGCCTCCTAAGCTACAAAGAGGTGTTGTTGAGATGGCACATCAGTGAAATTCTTATTTAGATTTCAGAATTTAATTAATAGATTTCATTCATGGCCCAGAAGCATCCTTTTATTTCACTGTGTTTCTATGGCTCCATTACTTACACCACTATCTCAAGTTTGCTTAATCTGCTACTGTCTGTTTAAAGTGAACTGTAATTCCCAGGGAAAAATGACTACAGCTAAGTAGGGATTGTGTAAATTGCATTCTAACTAACAGTTTTGCAAATATATAGCCTCGACATATAGGATGTATCTGCAACAACCTAATATCTCGACATATGGGAGGTGTCTGTAAATTCATGCTCTTTTTCCACGTAGATCCTACGACCTGAGAATATAAGAATTATGTAATATATGCTCATTGTACAGGTGCACATAGTGATACTGGAAACAATGTGTGGTCCATACATTAGCGCTCTCCTCTATAATCAAGACTGTAGAACTGCAGATGTCCTCTACATCTCCAGTTAAACAGGATCTCCAGCAATGGAGGCTGCTTCCAACTTTGAAGAACCACTACCAGTCAGTGTGAAAACATTGGCTGGACCAATGTTCTGTCTCAATAAAAAGCTGATTCATTTCACTGTTTATACACACTGTGCTATGCAATGGAGGAGACGATGTCAGTCCAAACATTCCAATGGCCTGCCACACACATAACCAAAGTGCTCATATACTGTGCTTCTCTACATAAAAAATTCTCTGCAAAGGAGCACAGTTTGATAGAATAAAAATCTGTGTAGCAGAACTTAATTGGGATAGTTCACAGTGATACTGAATTAGACTTTCTGAAGATACTGAGACATTTGACATAGTGCTTGCTTACATGTACTACATAGCATGTGGTAAAGCAGGTACAGCTTTGTACAAATTTGCCTAATTCTTCTGATTGTTTCATTCCTGTACTGAGGTACCAAAGGAATTAATCACAATTGTAT
Source organism: Vipera ursinii (assembly GCF_947247035.1). NCBI lineage: Eukaryota > Metazoa > Chordata > Lepidosauria > Squamata > Viperidae > Vipera > Vipera ursinii. Next base: position 79,430,069 of record NC_139516.1, on the reverse strand, counting down.
ACAGATGTATTCATCTGCAAGTAGGAGGGCCATTTGGCCTGGACTTCAGAGTCAAAAGAGATTTTCAAATTTAGGCAGTTGGCTTTGTAATTCTAGAATAATATATAAATTATTGTTCCTGCCCCCCAGCCCATTTTCAATGTGTACTTTATTTTCAAGGGTCTCATTTTAATTTTTATTACAGCTAGGGGCCATAACAAAACAAGCATCTATGGTTTTCTTAACAAGCTTTTGTGTATGTGTATGTGCACTGTGCATCACCGATTTTACTATATACTATAAAATGAATGTCCAAGTATGTGAAAGTCAGAGCTTTGATACTTGAAAGTCCTTCTGATGTACAGATGTTATACCACACAGCTGGTCAGCCAGGAGTTATTTGTCATTTATGTTGCCAAATTCTAGCACTATATTCTGTAACTAATTATTGGTTGAGTACTCAGCCAACATTGGGTGCTTCTAGATGAAACTTTCATTGCGTACCATCCTATCTCATTCTAGATAATATAATCTTATATTTGTAAGTCTTTCGTACTTTATCATCTTTACTTCTATAATTTTTACATACATATAACAATCATCTAAGAAGAGAGAAATACCTTATATTTTTGCTGGAAGAGGTAGAAAGAATCTATCTGGCAGCTCTTGTCTTGCTTTAGTTTGAGTCTTCTATCTTGTCCAATAAGATGTTTGAAGAGCCAGAAAAAATAAACTCTGTAAAAAGTAGACTACAGGATATAACTTTAAATCAGGAAGTTGCAGGCTGAAGGAAATGCCTCATTTGAAAAAATGTATTCAGCAGAGGTTGCTAGTCAAAATAGACAGATCTTTCCTTACCCATTCTAAATTTCTTTTAAGACAAAATTTATTTTTGAGGTGTTGGCCTTGAAGGTAGTTTGTGGAAAAAGAAGTCATGATGATTTGCTGGTTGGAAAAATACATTTTAAACTACTTAAACGTCAACATTTCATCTTATGTGTGGCTTTTGTTGAGTAAGTTGTCTGCATGACAGAGTAAGTGGTGGGATGTTCTGGTAACTAGTAATGACCCTTAATATTTTGGTTTACCACAGTACAGAACACCAAATTCAGGACCTTTTCCAGGAAAATGATACCCATCCTCAGAATTAACTGTAAGTATCTGATTTCAGTAACTTTTCTATTATTTCAGCCCTCAGTTTTGGAGTTTTATCCCTGGAAGAAAAAAAGGTTTTTTGACATTTGATTTTTTTTCCAAGGGAGAGGGTATTTTGTATGTTACAGTATATTCTTTGTAATATAGTATGAAGTTATACAAGTGAGATAGATTGGAGGGAAATCTTTCACTTGTTCTACAATTTTTTTAAAAAAAATCTAATATCTTTCATTGGGAATTCTTGGAATTATAAAACAACCAATTTTGTCCTGATTTCTTGCTCAGGACCCCCCAGAATCCAGTTTGGGTCCCACTGCTAACATTTGTATTGTTCAGAAAAAGAACAAAATGCTATATCCTTGGTTTTATTTCTTCCATAAAGAAAGGCAAATCTGTATGTGAAGTAACATATATTATACTGCTTTTCAGATATAAATATAAACCAGAAAATGAAATCTGAACTTAGTTTTCTCAAAATGACTCAAATTACAACTGGAATATGTAAGTCACTCATGCCATAAACAGAAGAGGTTTCAAGAGCCCATTATAACCAACCTTGATGAGCTCTGCTTTGTGACTCTTATGAATATAAAACAAAAGGATAGAATTAACTCCATTTCCTCCCATCTGGCATAATAAAAAGAATGCAGTGCAAATCTTCAAACACTTAAAAGGTTTATTGTCATTTATTTTCTTTGGAGTCCCATAATTATGGTAATGATTCACACATACTCAATAAGGCTTTGGGAGAGGGGATGTGACTCATGAAGTTAAAATGGCATATCATAGCATGTCTACTAGCAGCCAATAATATTAAACCTCAGAAAAACTATAATTTCTTTTCCAGGTTCATAAACATTTTTAAAAGGAATACGGTTACTTTTACAAACAACAAAAGGAGACAAACACAAATAAGGAAGATAACACTTTGCTCTTTTTCCACCTGACCTCCGTTAAATATGTCTGTCTTGCCGAAGAGTTAAAATCTCACACAGCTGCACGTCTCCGTCTGAAAACTGGAATTTTGGAATAATGGCTAGATCAGTCTGATGAGCTGAGAAGTAATATAATTTCAGGTCAGAGGTGAAATTAGGGCTGGTTATACTGCATAGTTGATACTGTAATGCTATTGTGACAATCACTCTGTACTAACATTTTGTGGCAGGAGCAGAATAAAGTGAAGTGGTCAACCACTTCAAGCAAACTCTCAGTGGTCTCACCGAGCAATGCAGATGGTGATATTACCTCTACAGCTGCATTGGTTGTTAGTAAACAAGCCATCTGCTAGCTCACTTTCCTCTTCTTGCACAGCAACTTTGCGCCATCTGAGAAAAGGCAACCCGGAGAAAATCCTATCCTTTCTGTGGAAGGGCACAGCAGTTGGCACAACATCTTAAGGATCTAGAAACCAAAGCCTCTTTCTTGCTTTCTGTTTGTCTGCTGGACCAGTCTAGCTTTTCAGTAACTTATAATAGATTTATTGCTGCTTTTTTTGTCTGGTGTTCTAAGTGGAAAATATCCAAGAAGCACAAATCACCATCATAGTGGGCACCAAATCATTTCCTTTTGAAAAACTGCATTACCAAAACAGAAGCCTAGGGAGTTTGCATGGTGGATTCCCCCCCCCCTGGCTACTTTTACAGACACCCTTTGGTGGAAAGAGCTACTGAGGTTAGTTTTGTAAAAAGTGTGTTAAATTGTATCCAAGTTTTTTAGAACAAATAGGAGAATTGAATCAGGAAAAAGAAATCTTCAGGTTCTTTAAAAATACTTTTCGCAAAGCACTATAAAATAATCCAATCGATAATACTAATGCAGGAACTTTATGTATGAAAATAGCAAAATATTGTATTTTCAACCAATTACAGTCTAAGCAGGAACAAAACTGGTCCAATATTTTCTTAACTATATGCAGACACAGCTGCCAATTAAGTTCCATTTGTGGCCTTGATAAGTATATCTAGATAGATAAAATTTTGCAACAAGTTAAAATATGAAAAAAGAACTGACTTGCGCCCATAATTTACAGTAAAACGTCATTAAAAGGCCCTGTATGTATGAAGTTTTAATATGTGGTTACTAATGGTGCATAATCTGCAACCAAAACTGCCAGACTGTTAATCTGTACCAGTTTCTGCTTTAATAACATAAAACTATAACTATTTGGGACATCAGATCATCATAGGTGATAAAGCTTTACACATATCTAGTGAAGAAAATTACTGATTATTTAAAACTTAATTTTTCTTAATCTTTTAGAGAACATTAAAAGCTGCGCTTATTATTCTCTCTGTAAAAAATTAAGAGTACAGGTAGTCCTCAACCATGGTCATCTGATCAAAATTCAGAGGCTTGGCAACTGGTATGTATTTATGACGGTGGCAGTGTCCCAGGATCATGTTATCACCTTTTGCAATCTTCTGACCAGCAAAGTCAATGGGGAAGCCAGATTCACTTAACAACTGTGTTACTAACTTAACAGCTGCAGTGAGTCACAGTTAACAACTGTGGCAAAAAAGGTTATAAAACAACTCTCTTGCTTAACAACAGAAATTTTGGGCTCAACTGTGGTCCTAAGTCAAAGACAACCTGTACGTTATGCCTTCTTACCCCTGCCATTAGCTAAGAAAGAGTTATTGCATCATCAACATCAGTACCTGTAAAATTGAGTGCCCAATGCGCAATTTTAGGTGAAGTTTCATTTTTGGTTAAACATTCAACTATCAAGTTAATATAAAAGTTATATAGAGGGAGACTAAGGATACATCCTTGTTTAACCCATTTTATGTAGGGCATGTTTAAGGGCAAATGACCTGTGTGTAAATAAGAGTGAATAAGTGGCAATCAATTGTTAGGTTTATTCCATATTTTATATCTTTGTTTAGCTTTTTCATCCATTTCTTCATTACATTAGTTAAACATACTGGGAACTGGTTAATTATAATGAAACAGGCTATAAAGTTGACTTGTTCCTCTGCCAGTATGTTTACTAAGTCCACCAGTCTCACAGTTTTAAATAGAGATGTCTACCATAGATAATATTGATTGTGTTTAGTAGCCTAATTGATTGTATATCATAGGATGGTCTAATAGAAATTATTATTAGCACCCAGTATTTTGAAATTCAGGCTGAACTTGTTCACATAAAGCCAGAATTGTAGCCCACCTCACAATATACCTTTTTTAATCCACAAGAGGGTCAATTTTGTTCTGGATAACTTAATAAGTTTCAGCAGGCTGACCAGTTAAACCTCCCCTGAAACCAGTTGGAGCCAAAGACTCTTTATTGGGGAAGCAAAGTTTTTCCAATGAACATAGAAATTATATGTTCCTCTCCCACATTACTGCTGGCACATGGCTTTCTAATAAGGTGATTCAGTGCCAAAAGGAGAAAAAAGATGGTGGAATGGTTGGATTTGGCAGCTGAAACTCATTGCTTCCTTGCTTTATTAAATCCATTTTCTGTGTTGTTACTATCAGTTGTTTATAGTGCTTTTTATTTTGTGTGGCATTCTGATGGGGGAAGATTTAATGCATTCATGGTGAAATCAGAGTTTTGAATTATAAAAGGGCAACTTGTAGTGCAACTTGCAGTCCACTTATTTGGCGGGTTTGCAATAATGGATGTTCTAAACTGTGAAATGCAATTGGAATTCCCAGTCTGTATAAGAAAAATATATATTTTTTTCACCATTTTACATAGGAGGACCTAATAGCTGTTGTTAGAGTGAACTGGAATAGATTTTTCACAAGTAGCTCCCAAGACAACAACAAAAAAGATTTAAAACTACTGAGAGATTACCACTATCAAAACTGCAATCAATCTTAAAGCTGCCAGAGAACTATAGCAAGCTAGAAAGGTTTGCTCAAGGTACATGGTATTCAGAGTAACTTTCAAACAGTTCGTAAATTCTCCAAGATAGTTCCTCCTGATTGCTCTATTTAAAACATTTAAATCTAAATTTCTGTAAGACTGCTAAAATATTACATACATGGTTAGCTTGGTGCACTACAATAGAGAGTGCTCTCATTTCTCAGGTTGCTATTAGAATTTAAGGGGAAAGGACATATTATTACATCTTATTAGGATTTTAATTTACCTCCTACAATCCTATGGGTTTAAAATATAAATAGTATGTTATTTTTTTCACTGCAATAATCGTTTCTTCTAGGGTGAAGTTTTATGGGAAACTCTTAATGCTAAATAGAGCAAGCAGGCTGATTTCATTCCATTTTGAAGATCACTCAATGTACAGATGGCACTCAATGTACAGTAGTTCTGAGGAAGAGCTAAGATCTTTCAGAGTACTAATAGTTTTTATGACATAGTTAGATTAAAGCCTTCAGGACATCTAGTGGCTGATTTTGCCATATACGAGAAGAAAACCTGGAGGTGCAAAGACAGGTTTACAGTGGGAACATGGAACATAGGAGGCATGAGTATGGGAAATCTCAACACAGTGAAAAGTGAATTAATTAATCTGTAATTTGACATTTTAGGCACCAGTGAATTGAAATGGACTGATACTACACATGTTAAATCAGAATTTACCCTATTTACTATTCAGGACCTGAAAACCAAAGAAGGAAGGAACAATCCTGCTTTTATAGTTAGGATGGGTACAGCAAGAACAGTATCTGACTATAACGCAATCAATGACTGAACTACATCAATTAGACTTTGTGGATATCCTTTAATATAATGATTGTTCAAGTTTTTTGTCCAACCATTGTTGCAGAAGAAAAGGTTAATGAGTTTTATCATCAAGTTCAATTTGAAATTGACAAAACATGCAAATACAATATGTTGCTTGTGATTAGAGGCTGGAAGGCCAACATTGGAAGTATTAAAAAGGAAAACCTAGTTGGATTGCATGGCTTAGGTCTTAGGACACCAAAATGAAGCAAGAGAATTACTTAACAGTTTCTACATTTAATCACGTTCTACATTAAGCTAAAGAAGAAGAAAGGCAATCAGTTTCCATGATATAATCTTCAAGATATACATATTTTCAAAGAGAACATCAGGAATTGCTTTGAAGCTCTGAACCTTATTGATAGAGAGCCGGAGCAAATATGTAATGAACTTAAAGAAGTCGTTAAGGATGAATATGAAAAGAGACTGCCAAAGAGGAAAAAAACCTCCTCAGGGTGCCGTTGGCCAGACAATGTCGGCTGGCGACCCCCAGGGGGAGGGCCTTCTCTGTGGGAGCGCCAGCCCTGTGAAACCAACTTCCCCTTGAGCTTCGGACAGCCCCGGATCTCCAGTCCTTTCGCCGCAGCCTTAAAACATTTCTTTTCCATCAGGCTGACCTGGACTGACGATAGGGATTTTTAAAATGTTTTTAATTTTTAATTTTTAGTTTTAATTATTTTATTGGGGCTGTTTGTTTAATTCTTTTTAACTTTTGCATTGCTGTATTTTTATTGTTGTTAGCCGCCCTGAGTCCTTCGGGAGATAGGGCGGTATATAAGTCCCAAAAATAAATAAATAAATAAATAAATAAATAAATAAATAAATAAATAAATAATCAATCAATCAATCAATCAGCTAAGAATTATCTCTCAAGAAAAAAATGACCAGGCTCAAATTATCCTACTTTGGGCACATTATGTGAAGAGCTAGTTTTCTGGAGAAGGTGCTAAAGCTAGAAAACGTGGAAGAAAGATTGGAAGACCTGAAGGACTTGGTTAGGGTCAGTTGTCATCTATCAATCTATCTTTGCAGACACTAAATGTCGAGATTGACATGATGGCACATAATCAATCAATTGATCGATCAGTCCATGTTTTTACAGAGAGCTCAATCGTCGTTTCACATTAGGTAGGCTTTCCTACTGCTGTAAGTTGTTTTCTATGAGTTGATCTATATTTTAATACCAAAATATGTATATTGACATCTTCTGCATTGATAATATATTTTGCAATTTAGATTCTATCCCCAAAGAATAAGATGAGGATTGTAACAGATTTGAAATTGTAAGAAACTTTACCATATGATGAATTCTATAAATCTATTATTTTCTGTTACATACATTTTTTACCTATTTCTTTTCCCCTTCAGTGATATATTTAAATTTCTAGAAGTTTCCTCAGCATTATTAAGACTGACATCTTGGATTTAGATAATTCAGTTTATACTGCTTGTTGCAACAGCTCAGACAAGGCAAAGTAAGAAAATGATATCTTTATCTTCAGCTACAATGCAACAAAATTAAGTGACAAGATTTGTAATCTCTAGACACAAAGGAAAATAAATTTTGCCTTAACTTGCTTTTTATGATATTTAGTTTTTTATTTGCAGTGTTTATCCTTTTAAACAGTGGGAAACTTTTCTGATCCTGGGAGATTTATGCCATACAGTTAGAATTACTGGGATTCTACCTATATAATTATGTAGCACAATATAGCTGCTAGACAACTACCGGTAAATTAAATATTACTGAACATTGAATTAAATAATATTGTTTTGTAACTGTATTAAAAGATAAACTTTCTCTAAATTTATTTAGGGATTTTTGACCATTTGTTTCTGGCTGATTTAACAGGGCTCATACTGGGCTGATATCTTTGTGATGATGTTGGGGATATGGCATCTTTGAAGATGAAGACTACTGAACAATCTTTGAAGATGAAGACTACTGAACAATCAAAAATATTTGTCATGGAAATTAGAATCATTGTAACAAATTACTATGTACAAAGAAAAAGAGATGCTTAGATATAGATTTCAGAAAAATCTTAGATTTCTTGTAATTAATATCAACTGCTTGCCAGATACAATGTACATATCTTTAAAAAAATTCACATACTACTCAGCTGAAAATGTGTGGTATTCTGTTCAAACAATTTCTGATATATGCCTTTCTAAAATATAGATTTTAAGGATATTACAGTGGAATTTGCAGAATTGGGGATTTTAATTATTGATCTAGGCCCTTTATACTTACAGATTCCACAGAAATATCATAAATTTATTGCTGCTGTTTGCATTTCATGACTTTTGAATTTCACTGTTCATATTTTTTCCTAAGTATGCACAGATATATCCATACAATCTGATATATATAATATACCAATTGAATAATAGTGCATGCTGCCAACTAGTGGTGGGATTCAAATATGTGAAGAACTGGTTCTCTGTGTGGATGCGGCTTCCGGAAGTTCATTCTGGACCTGGGCAACAAAAAATTAGCTACTGGTTCTGCCAAACTGGTGCGAACTGGCTGAATCCCACCACTGCTGCCAACCCTTCCCCTGTAGCCTGGTTTTTCTTCAAGAGGACACAGAATAATTATTTGTTTATTTAAGCCAGTTAAATAGCCCATTGCCATGTTAGTAGTTGAAGCAGTTCATTTAGCCTCATATCTTCATGAATAACCTTGTACACCTGGGATGTATCTTAATTTTTCATGTTCCTGAAATAATGTATTTTCTGTTTTGTAAGTTTTTCTAGGATAATATGCTTTTAGCTGTATTGTATTTAGAGGGCACAGCACTCAATCTCTTTCAGGGAATATTGCCAGAATAAAAGCTTGCATAATGGAATAAGTAATAGTTTGTGTACAAGAGGTCCAGATTCAGACTATAAAATAAGTCTGCAAAACAATATACAGCACATTTATTGATGAATAATTTAAACCATAGCGCCATGCACATTTGATAGCTCATTTCATTTTTTGTGAATTGTCTGATTTTTTTTTTCAGGCAGAAGTTGTGCTATGCATCAGGGAATATGAATATAATAGGAACAGAATGATCAGAAACAAGGACAGTGAGGGAAAAACATATAGATAATAAAGCTGTTTTTTCTAACTGCAAAACGCCTTAGAATAAGCCATTCTATTTGGCTGTACAAATAGGAATATAAAATATAAAATGTCTGCCAACCTTGGCTTATTTTTTTACTTTATTTGTAAAACTATACAAATTATAGAAAAAATAGAAATAAAACAGACATGTTAACTACATTGATTTCTTAGATTTCAGCTTAGGATGGTTGGATATGAGGAAGTACATTGATAACATATAAAGTTCATTGATTAATACAAAATCCAGCGTTGTATATAGCAATAACCCTCCCTACTACCCATAGGCATTATAGCAGACATGTCAAACACAAGGCCCAGGGGATCTGGATCTGGCCTGCGAAGTGGTTTCATGTGGCCTGTGAAGCCATCCTGGAAACAGTGAGGGAATGGCCCCCACTGCCTTGGCCCCAGCCCAAGCCAGCCAGGAGCCAATGTACAATTTTGTGGTGGTCATCTATGCTGAAATACATTCAGTCTTAGCTCCACAAGGCCATCTGGAAACAGTGAGGGACTAGCCCCTGTTGCATTGGCACTGCCCCCTGGCGCATGCTGGGGAGGTATCACCCTTTGTGAGGAATGAAGAAATGCACCATTGCCTGGAAGTGGCCAGCACACGGCCCTGCCTACTTCGGGCAGGCTAGGGGCTGGGCAGCATTGTGCTTCTCTTCAGATTCGTGCCACCTGGCTCAGCCTCTCGGCACTGTGAGGAGAACACCCCGCTGCCTGCCAAAACTGGGCAGGCTGGGGGCTGGGCAGCATTGCATAGGTAACATTGACTCTCACGCTGCTCATGGCATCCCCTCCCCCAGAGCCCACCAAGCAGGATATGTGAAGTAGGTGAGGGCCATGTGTTGGACACTTCCAGACAATGGTGAAGGAAGGAAGGAAGGAAGGAAGGAAGGAAGGAAGGAAGGAAGAAAGAAAGAAGAAGGAGGGTCTGAGGGAAGTCCTGCCTTAGTCCTTTCACCATCCCTGCCTTAGTCCTTTCACCATCCTAGCCTATCCTGGGGGGCCTATTGCTAAGGAAGCTTTGGATACAAAGTCAGGTCTCCTCACATGGAGAGGGAGTGGGCCTCCCTCTTTACTTTGCCCTTGTACCCATCGTGAGCAACTTGGCTAAGGAGAGCAAGCACAGCAACAGCAGCCTTGAGAAGGTAAGTGCAGCTGGGCGCCCCCTTGGGAAAGGGGCTGGGCTTAGTGCCATGGGTGCTTGAGGACTGGGCTGGGCATTTGACCTCCATGCCACCATCCAGCCCACCTCCCCACCCCCGCATGGCCTGAGAGGAACAGTTAGGCTCCTCCACTGGACCATGCCTTGGCATTTGCCCCAGTCCCATCTCCTTCTGCCAGAGACCCTCAGATCTGTCCCACTCCTGCCCAGGCAGCACAAAAAAAACATGCCGTCTCCGGTTCGTGGAAAAACCGCTCTCCATGGAATTAGTCCCTGGTACCCTAAAGGTTGGGGGTCTCTGAGCTAGATGAAGGAAACCAAAATCTTTCTTATGAGTATAAAAAGGCAGATGTCCAAACTTTGTTTTCCTATCCTATGTCATTTTTTTTAAAAAAATATTTTGTTGTCTAATCAGGGTCTTTGCTGAGGAGAGATATTAAGGTCAACTTCTGTCCATAGAGGATGGGGCATTATTTACAATAAGTGGTCAGACTGGTACTTTTACAGGTAGTTCTTGCTTCACAAACCGGTTGCTTATCCATCATTCGAAGTTATGACAGACTTCCCCAGAACTACTTATGACTCAATTTTGAAGTTCCAATAGCTGCATCACAGCATCCCATAAATTTTCGGCATTTTTTTTGCTGGTTTTGATGGTTTTCAGTGCTCGTTTGTTTTCAGCAAAAAATGCCTGTTGGGGAAAATGGGTTTTTTTTAATGATCACTGTATTAGTTTAATGACTGCCCCATTTACATAACATCCATTGCCAAAAGATTGGGTGTGGCCACGTTACCTGCTTAATGATTGCCACAACTTTTGACTTCCTGTAATTCAAAGTAATAAAACTAATCAGTAAAAAATATGATCAAAATATTAACAGATGCTTTAAAATTATTGTGATGTGGTGCAGTATGAAGAAAATGAATGTGGTCATAACTGAGCATTCTTCTCTGCTTGGTTCTTAAAGTCTTGCAAGGATCTGGAAAACTTTATTAAACATAATGACTGAAGAGTTTAGGAATTCTGCTTGGACAATAAAAAATTAAGAAACTGTGGGAAAAGAAAGTGAATTCTGCAAAATCTTGTGGTAGAAAACTAGTGAGTTAACTGGTTGCTACTTCCAAATCTGAGTTAAATTATTAGAATGTCAACTATGGTAAAAAAAAATCCTGCTTTTTGAATATCTATGGAGATTCTTGCTCATCCAGGTCATAGAATCAGGACAAGAGTCAGCAGTCCATCTGCATTTAAAAGACAAAGGACACTTTTTGAAGACAGCAAAATCCACATTTTGGACAGAGAGGACTGCTGGTTTGAAAGAGGGGTTAAGGAGGCCATCTATGTCAAAATTGAACAGTCCTCTCTCAACAGAGGGGAAGGGATACAACATCATCTATTTCTAGTCTACCACACAGTCCTTTCAGCAGTTCCAAGAAGGCTCCACATCCATTTGCACTACTCAGGTGACCCTGAAGACACAGATAAACCTGCAGGTAGCCTCAACAACTGTCTAAAAGAATGCAAATGACCAGCTATCTGCAAGGACTATACATCTTTCCATTCCCCACCATCCAGTCAGAGCTGAACAAGTTTCTTGGATGAGAAGTGAAATGTCTTCAAAGAAAAGTCCAGTTTCCTTGTAAAAAAGCACCATTTGGGTTACCTGCTTTTTGAAGATAACCAGAGATTGTATAGTACTGGTAGGTGCATTAAAAACTTCTAGTTCTGGAATAACTTGACATGAAGATAAGAGAGCGAGAAGAACTAACAGCTCATATACACAGAAAGATGGCTCCAATTTATTCATAAGTTGCTTGTCAATCCAAAATCTAAAAATCTCATCTCATATGATGGAAAATAAATATTAATAAATAGGATGTAACAAGGAAAATGTATAATCTATCTTTTTCATTTTTATTCAGAACAATTTTATTTTAGTTAAATAAATAATAACTTCATATTGAGTACTTGGACCTTGATCAAGTTGTCCACCTAGGGAAGTTTTGCAAAACTCCCAACAACTGGCATAATTTATTATAAGGACATTTGGAAGTCATTTTTAACATGAGCCAAACTTACTTGCTTAACACAAGAATGCCCCCCACTTACTTAAAAGCATTGATCCAAATTTAATGGGTTATGATTTTGTGCAGCTTTTTAACCTGATTTGTGATTGATTGATTGATTGATTGATTGATTGCATGCTATCAAGTCAATATCAACTCTTAGCAGATGCATTTTTCTACGTGATGATCTGCCTCTAACCTGGTCCTTGAAGTCTTTTTAATAGTACACCATTGGTATTGTAATTCGAATTGTCCACCTTGCTCTTGATCATACCAATTTGAGGTTAGAATCTCCTTCTGAGCTGAGAGTTTTTTGGAAGACTTTTCTTCTTTTCCATGTCTGTTCACATCTTTGAATGACTTTACAGATGTTATTTTTATACTACTTCTTGTCTCTTCTATGAGTTCTCTGAAAGTCTTTCTTAAATTCCTTCCTAAAATTTTTATCTTTTTTTTTTTGCATTGACTTCTATTCATTTCATGGCAATTTCCACAATTCTGACGTCCAGTTTGACTTCGTTTTTCCATCTTTGAGTGTCTCTTCACATTCATACTTTTCAAATACATACACATTTTATAAATACATATTTTTTGTAAATATATATATTAACAAGCATTTGACATATATCTCCCCTTGCTTCTCAGCTAACAAAGCGAGAGAGATCCTGTGGCTTAGAGGTGAAAACAACTGCCTAATGTGCAATCAGCCCAGGTTCGAATCTCAGAAGGGTATGGCTGACTGATGAAAACTAATAAGTTTGAAATGCATATCAGTCTCCCTTAATTCTTTGTTAGCAATTTAAAATGTACACAAATATGAGCTGTCACCGGTGTGACTACTGCCTGTCGATGGCCTTCAGGTTAGGCTGACACAGGAAATAAAGATTTGTCCCATGTTTGGGGCCTAGCAAGGTAATCTAAAAATAGTTAACAAGCATTTGACATATGCGTATATATATGCATATGTATATGTATATGTATATGTATATGTATATGTATATGTATATGTATATGTATATGTATATGTATATGTATATGTATATTAACATTGCATTGTTTTATTTATATTTATATTTGCTTGTTTTCTGTACTAGTTCTATATGGTCAGTTTATAATTTTAATGGTAGGTTTATTTTAACAGTGAGAGACAGAATAATAAAATGTCCAGAAAAATGCATTTCAAAAAGTTATAAATTGGTTTGCATTTTAATATATGAAATAAGTATTTGATTCCCTGTCAATCAGCCAGATTTCTGGCTCCCAGGGGTCATTTATACAGATAACGAGCAGAAATCATGATTAAAGGGAGTGCTTCTAATCTCAGCTTGTTACCTGTATAAAAGACACCTGTCCACAGAAGCAATCAATCAATCAGATTCCAAACTCTCCACCATGGCCAAGACCAAAGAGCTGTCCAAGGATGTCAGGGACGAGATTGTAGAGCTACACAAGGCTGGAATGGCTACAAGACTATCGCCAAGCAGCTTGGTGAGAAGGTAACAACAGTTGGTGTGATTATTCACAAATGGAAGAAACGCAAAATAACTGTCAATCTCCCTCATTCTGGGGCTCCATGCAAGATGTCACCTTGTGGAGTTGCAATGATCATGAGAATTGTGAGGAATCAGCTCAGAACTACACGGGAGGATCTTTTCAATGATCTCAAGACACCTGGGACCATAGTCACCAAGAAAACAATTGGTGACAGACTATGTCGTGAAGGACTGAAATCCTGAAGCACCAGCAAGGCCCCCCTGCTCAAGAAAGCACATGTACAGGCAAATCTGAAGATTGCCAATGAACATCTGAATGATTCAGAGGAGAACTGGGTGAAAGTATTGTGGTCAGATGAGACCAAAATCGAGCTCTTTGGCATCAGTTCAACTTGCTGTGTTTGGAGGAATGCTGCCTATGACCCCAAGAACACTATCCCCACTGTCAAACATGGAGGTGGAAACATTATTCTTTGGGGGTGTTTTCTGCTAAGGGGACAGGACAACTTCATCACATTAAAGAGATGATGGATGGGGCCCTGTACCATCAAATCTTGGATGAGAACCTCCTTCCCTCAGCCAGGGCATTGAAAATGGGTCATGAATGGGTATTCCAGCATGACAATGACCCAAATCACACAGCCAAGGCAACAGAGAAGTAGCTCAAGAAGAAGCACATTAAGGTCCTGGAGTGGCCTAGCCAGTCTCCAGAGCTTAATCCCATAGAAAATCTGTGCAAGGAGCTGAAGGTTCAAGCTGCCAAATGTCAGCATCGAAACCTTAATGACTTGGAGAGAATCAGCAAAGAGGACTGGGAAAAATCCCTCCTGAGATCTGTGCAAACTTGGTTGCCAACTACAAGAAACATCTGACCTCTATGACTGTCAACAAGGGTTTTGCCACCAAGTACTAAGTCGTGTTTGGTGAAGGGGTCAAATACTTATTTCACTCATTAAAATCAATTTATAACTTTTATGACGTGTTTTTCTGGATTTTTGTTGTTATTCTCTCTATTACTGTTAAAATAAACCTACCATTAAAATTATAGACTGATCATTTCTTTGTCAGTGGACAAATATACAAAATCAGCAGGGGATCAAATAATTTTCCCCCTCACTGTATATAATTGTTTTTGTAAAGATATACATTTTAACTATATTTTAATCTTTTTTTAAATAGGGCCTGAATTCCCTATGATGGGTCTTGTGTGCTTATTTTCCCCATGTTTTATCATCCTTTGCTTTTTATATTGTAGACTTATATTTCTATACCCATTTTATGTTGCATTACTTAATGCTGGTCTTTGCCCATAATAAAGTTTGTTCACTTGAGGAAAAAACATCATGTCATATAATAATAATAATAATAATAATAATAATAATAATAATAATAATAATAATAATAATAATAATAATAATAATAGTAATAATAATAATAATAAAGTTGGAAGGGACCTTGGAGGTCATCTAGTCCAACCCCCTGCTCAGGCAGGAAACCTTATACCATTTCAGGCAAATGGCTGTCCAGTCTCTTCTGGAAAACCTCCAGTGTTGGAGTTTTCACAGAAGAGATTTAGTTGTAATAGATTAATTGGTCCAATAAATAGAAGCTAGACTTTTAAAAAATCACCTAAAAATCATTTTGCTAATAAAGCAGATGGTTTTTATCTTTTAAAAAATTTATCCTGTAGGAATATGGAACCAAACAAAAAAAAGCTACGTTAACTCAAGTATGTCAGAAATGTGACAAAGTTTCATAGTAACAGAAAAATATGCTGATATGTCAGATGTTTCACAGTGCAATTAAAGAAGAAAGCTACTGTTACTGTTATCTGTAAATATCTCACAAATCATTAGTTACATTTAATAAGACATTTTTCTCCTTTTGTTCATACAGATAAAGGGGAACAGCTATTTTCACTCCAGAACTTTCAGAATTATCTGTATTTATTCATGTTTAACCACATGATATATGTAAAATATAATTCAAGGCTTTGATTAAAATATACTATGCATTTTTTGATGAAACATTATTTTTCTAGACGAATATATAGGACCTACAAAGTCATTTTACAAAATTAGTGAATTGATCTCAAATTTTGTGTTTCCCTCTGACTTCTTGTGTGTTGGACAAGGATAGGTTTGAACATTTTGACTTCTGCTTCTAGTTAATAGCAATGAATTGCCTTCAATGGATAAGAACATGATCTTGAAAAAGTTAAGGAATGTCAAACCTAGTTAATACTTGGATGGGGGAATCAATTGAGAATTCCAGGAATGCTGCCTAGACTAAAAAGAGAAAAAAAAACAATTCAAAAGAAGACAATGGCAAATCACTTCATTAAGTAATGATTAAGTAAAAGTGGTTAAGGTTCCAGCCTAGAAACCAGGAGACTGCGAGGTCTAGTCCCACCTTAGACACGAAAGATGGCTGGATGACTTGTGATTTATGACCCAATTTTGATTAATCATTCTATCAGCCCAACCCACCTCACAGGTTGTTGTGATGGGAAAAATAGGAGGAGGAAGGAGCATTAAGTGTTTTTTTTTAATCCCATTTATATCCCGCCCTTCTCCAAAGACTCAGGGCGGCTTACAATCTAAGAAGCACAACTCAATGTGCTTAGCAATAGCCTTCATTCTATGTATATGCCTGCTTATTAGGGCTTTCCCCCCTCCAAGCGGCATTTTTACAAAGTCAGCTTATTGCCCCCAACAATCTGGGTCCTCATTTTACCTACCTCAGAAGGATGGAAGGCTGAGTCGACCTTGAGCCTGGTGGGACTCGAACCTGAACTAATTGCAGGTAGCTGGTGTTTCTTAAGGAGGAATTAGCCCACTGCTCCACCAAGGCTCTTTTGTTTGCTGTCTTGAGTTTTTTATAATGTAATAAAGGAAGGATTGGAAAAAATCTAATAATAAATAATATGTATTTATTTATTTATTTTTTATTTTATTAAATTTATATACCGCCCTTTCCCAAAGGACTCAGGGTGGTTTACAGGGCATTTAAAACAACATTTAATATTGCCAAGGAAATGGCATAGAGGAATCCCAATAATCCCAAACAGCTAAGCATAACCCAAGATACCTTGTGTGCTTGCATCTCATCCATACCTTTAAGTCATGGCTAACAGGTACAGTGACTCTCAGAACAGGAAATCTCAAACTGAAATAGCATATTTGAAGTAATCACAACTGATTTTAAGCACAGAGTACACACATTTCAGCAAATTTCAGGCAGATATTTCTTTACCAAATTGCAAGCACCATCTTGACTTTTTTTGACTGCATTCTGCAGACATCTCTGCTTGTATGTATTATTAGTAGATGCTATGATTTTAGCTCTAGAACAGGGGTGTCAAACTGCCGGCCCGCGGGCTGGACGCATCATCGGGAAACCACGCCTACCCCATTGCCGGCAATGGCGAAAAAGCTCCAATACGTTGTGCGACGTCACGTGACATTGTGAGTTTGACATGTCTGCTCTAGAATAAAGTAGGAGATAGCAACATCTTACCAGGTAATCAGGCCTGCTTATATTAATCATTAGACATCTCTATATGTCATAACAAGCAAACACAAAGTAGTGTTTACAACTGGTTGTCATAGTCCAGTTAATTAGATCTATCCCAATAATATCCCTTGAAGAAAAGCTTACCTTTACTGAATAGAATATTTTGGTGGGAGTAGGCATTAACAAAGTTCAGGAAATCAACTTTTCCCATAGTGAACATTTTAAATAAGTAAATGTTACTTTTTCCTTCAGGAACAGTTGAACCATTTTAAGAGTCATGGCAGAAAACCCACCAATAGCACCACGTCAGGCAAGTCAAATGGCAAATTCTTAGAGGCTGAAAATAGAAGATTTTATGTATGCATGTATTCATCTTGTAACTGTTGTAATTTGCTAGCACACCTGGTGGCCGACAAACCAATGTACATCACAAAAAATGCCCTTGATAAATATAAATCAAATGCCAATCAACAAATAAGAGTTTCCCAAACCAACCCCAAATTTAACACAATACAAAAATAAAAGAGCTGACTGAACCCACCAAAATTTTGTTTTCCATTTTCTGAATTCAGCATATTGAGGTGCCAGCTTGATTTTAATCAAGACTAATGCTGCTAGAGAAAGTTGTCAAAAAAAACACCAACTACTTTCCTACACTTCCATGAGGTAGGGTGCTATCAATAACTTTTCTAGGGACAAGAAGCAAATTATTGTGCCATTAAAAAAAAGTCTGGAAATATTTACAAAATAATTGCCAAAATTATATTCACAACATTTGGAAATGTTAGAAGCAGTACTGAAAACAAAATTACAAAAATTAAAGGACTTATTTTCTGAAGGCAGATTTTGAAAGTAAAAAGGAAACAGTTAAAGAGATGTGAAAAGGTCATTGGGAGATTGAATTAAAGTTTTTTTTAAACTATTATGAAGAATGGAGAAAGACCAAATAAATATCAATTATTTTCTTTTTTTAAAACAAACAAACAGTAGAATTCTAGATGTTCAATGAAACTGAATGGCTTTCTGATTACTTTGTGAATATTAATAACAACAATAACAAACAGGCTTTTTTGCAATGCTTTCGCTATTTATAAATTATAATTTAGATCAGGGGTGTCAAACTCAATTTCATTGAGGGCCGCATCAGCATTGCGGTTGCCCTCAGGGGGCCGGGTGGGTATGGCCAGGGTGGGCATGGCCTACTGGGTGGGCATGGCTAGAGTGCATATGGCCTACTGGGTGGGCATGGCCAGCTCTACATCGTTCGCATCAAGGGTGCCTATGGAGTCCTGGGCAGGAGTGGGACAGGTCTGAGGGTCTCTGGCAGAAGGAGGGTCTCTGGGCCAGGGCCAAGGCAGTGGGGGCCGTTCCCTCACTGTTTCCAGGATGGCTTCGTGGGCCACATGAAACCACTTTGCGTTGTGTTTGACATGTCTGTTTTAGATTATATAAAAGAAACTACAGCTTGACTAGAACTTTGTGGTAATCAGCCTTTCAGACGTAAGCTTACTGTGCTGTGACCCTATTTCTATGCTGCTTTCAAATTCTTCAATTACTTGGCTGAATTTTAGACAAAAATCCATCTAATTCTGGGATCATTTCTGGAGCTGTGTTTTGTCACTCTGGCCTATCAAAAAGTATGCTTGCCTCTCTTTTTTTTCATTTCCTAAGCAGAATTTTTGCACTTTACAATGTCTTGGTGTTACAGATTTATGACTGCAATAAATACCTTGTGTGTGTAATTGGCAAGCACAAAACATGTAGACGCTTCCCCAAGTCTCAAGTAGTTCAGCTTTCAGAGAAATCAGCAACATAAAATGAGAACCTCTACCTTCATAAGAAAAAATTATGGGCACAGTATATGCTGACATTAAGAAAAAAGAAATTGACACCTGGTTGCTTAAAAAGTACTCATGTTTTTTATCCTTCAAAGAAAAAGAATAGGTCTATTGTAAAATATGTTAGGTAAACAATATTAGATCCGGTTACTGATTGATTTCATAATGATTTCAGGAAGTTGCCTCTCTTTGTCCTACTCTAACACTGCAGATGTAATTGCTTATACAGTTAATTGAATAGTGAGTGATTTATGCCCAAACTTTCTCAGCTTGCTCTAAATAACTTGGAGATAATGCTGCTTTTACAATATGCCTCATAGAATGAAGAAGATGGTTCCTCTTCTGACATCTTGAGCCAAAGAAAAAAGGCTGGATGAACTTACTCTATTGAAATCCTGCATAAAGAGTATGGAGCAATGGATTAAACAGAGTACTATTAACCTCTGAGGTATTGCTGCCTCCTCGGCAAGAAGACCAAATGACTAGTATTGCATTAATGGTCAAACTTCAGTCCATTTCTAAGTGGATGGATAATAAATTACAACTATAAAAACTGTCATATATGGACTCCAGGGAGATCTTTTGAAAGCACAGAAGTACAGGTTCTGACATTTGAGAAAGATTTCAAAGCTTGGTATACATACACGCACGCGTGCACACGCACACGCACACACGCACACACACACAGAGACAGACAGCCAGACAGACAGTAATTTTACATTAAATTGTAATTAAGCTCTTAGAAGTAAAAGATCAGTGTTTTGATAAAATTAATTATACATTTACAAACTGAATTACTTGTTGTATGGGGGAACTCAAAAATAATTCAAAAATAATTAATATTTATTTATTTTATTTTATTTTAATTCCATTTATATCCCGCCCTTCTCCGAAGACTCAGGGCGGCTTACAAACTTAGCAGTAGCCTTCATTCTATGTATATGCCTGCTTATTAGGGCTTTCACACACACCCCGAGCGGCATTATTACAAAGTCAGCTTAATTGCCCCCAACAATCTGGGTCCTCATTTTACCTACCTCAGAAGGATGGAAGGCTGAGTCAACCTTGAGCCTGGTGGGATGCGAACCTGCAATAATTGCAGGCAGCTGGTCTGCTGAACTGTACATGAAAGAAATCTCATTGGGACTTCCGGTGGCGATGCGACGCCGAAGACAGCCGTTTTCGGGCTGCCCGCTCCACAGCTGTGTTTTTCCATCGTAAACAGCGCCGATCAGCTGTTTAGATGGATTTGAAGCCCCCTCCTCGGGAGAAGAGGAGGGGGTGAAGCCCCAGGTAGGGGTTGAGCTCTCCGGGGCCGCCTGAGCTGAGAGTTTGGGTGGCTGAAGGATGAGCCCCCCCGAAGCCTGGGTTGCTCCGAGCTGCGCAGCGCCCCTGCTCTGGGATTTTTGGAGCAGAGCCAGGCGTTAGCAACCACCCCTGCCAAAAGGAAATACTTTTGATTATCAAGATGCAGGCAGAGCGGTACAGGAGGTCAAGGTGATGTGGACTCTTATCTTTACTCTCTAGCTCAATGGATTTTATAGCTTTAAAGTGAAAGTGCGTAATAAGTGAAAGTGGGGGAAGATGGCGGCTAAAACTTCTAAAGCTCTTCAGAATGCGGGGTCTTCTCTGGTGCAACAGACCTCATTGCAAGCTTTGCTTCCTCCTGCATCTCCTCCGGTATTGACGCTTAAGGATTTACAAGATGCTCTTGGAAAGCATTCACAATTGATGTCTGACATGATGGATGAAAAGTTGAAAAAGCTGGAGGAGAAAATGGAGGAGAAATTGGAGAAATTGGAGAAGAAGATGGAAGAGAAGTTTAGAGCAATGAGGGTGGACATGTTGTCTATGATTGAATCCGTAGCTGAATGTGTGCAACAGCTGGATGTAAAAGTGGAGGATCTCAGTCAAAAGAACTCTATATTAGAAGCAAAGGTATTAGAAAATGAAAATATAAGGGATAAAATGGACGGAGAATTGAGCCTTGTTCAGTATCATCAGATGCAGTATGCTATTAGAATCAGGGGTTTAAAGGAGAATTGTAAAGAAGATTTAAAGCAGCTGATTTCTGAGGCTCTGGAAGGGGTACTGGGCCAGCCAGCATCTGAAATTGAGGAAAATATGGACAAAATTTTTCGTGTAAATTCATGGATTGCAAGACAGAGGAAGTTACCCAGAGATGTGGTGGTCTATTTTACAAAGAGAGTAATTAGAGATGAAGTCATTCAAGCTGCTTATGATACTAAATTGGTAGTGGCTGAGCAAGAAGTCTTGGTTTTAAAAGAGATTCCTCCGAAGATCCTAAGGAGAAGGAAAGATTTTGCATTTTTAGTACAGGAACTTAAGAAATGTGATATTAAGTTTAGATGGGAGATTCCAGTTGGACTGGTGGTGACGCACGAAGGTAAAAGACATCGTCTGGTTACTGTGGCTCAGGCACGTGATTTTTATAGCAATGTGTTAAAAGCAACCCCCCTATCATTTTTGGAAGCTGTAAAGGGATACGGCGAGGGAAAGCTTCAAGATGTTGCAGATAGACAGACAGAGGACAATGGTGTTGGAGGGGATCAAGTCACAGTCTCATCGGTTGTTGCAGGAGGCCAGAAGATGACGCGTGCCGCCCTAAGAAGAGCGAGACGAGAGCAAGAGCAAGACCAGCAGAAAGTTATGGAATCTCCAAAGCGTACTTACAGTGAAGATGTGGGAGGGGCGCGGTCTAAAGAAGTTTTGGGGGTCATGACAGACGTGCTCCAAAAGCTTTGGAGCATTAAGATTGGTGATTAAATTTTTAAATTAGAATGTCAATGGATTAAATTTATCATAGAGGAGAAAGAAAGTTTTTTTTTAATATTTAACACAATTTAAGATTGATGTTATTTGTTTGCTAGAAAAGTATATTAGGGTTATGGACTAAAAGTATGTGTTGAACACTGCGAGACATTTGGCGTGATACATGCAAGAACTATTTTTGATCATAGTTTAGTTTGGTTGGAGATTATTAAGGTTAACAGAGATAGGCGCTTTTGGCGCGTAACTGAGAATTTGTTTAGAAATTAGAGAAAGGTGGGAGAATGCAAATAGTAGGTGAAAGTTTGGTTTTTTTTGAAATTAATATGAATAAGGACTGGGATTAAGAAAATCTATTCTGAGTAAAGCTCTTTTTCTGTTTTCCTCTTTTTCTTTTTTACTTTATTTGTAATATTAATATTGTTTGTATTCATTTTATATGAGCTAGAGGGAGATAGAATTAATAGTTTATTGTTGATAACATAGGGGTGCTTACGTTTGTTTTTCGATTTTATACCCTGTATTTAGCTCTGGGAAGTCGGGGGGGGAGGAGGGAATGGGGGAGAGGGATAGGGAGGGCTAGATAGGGGTGGGGGAGGGGGGATTAAAGTCAAAATGTATTGTAAAACTTTTTAAATAAAAAAAAGAAAGAAATCTCATTGTAAGGTGATTTGAAACAAGAAAAATGGACACTTACAGATTAAAAGCAAGAGACAATCTCCCACAGATATTTGTACCTGTAATTGTTAAATTTCAGATATTGGAGATCATCCTTTACAACCTTCAAGACAAGCTGCCTCTTTAAAACTGTATGAACATAAAATTATGATCTATTTGTATCTTTCTTAATATTCATAGAAAGATTTGTATTTGGTACTGATACTTGAAAGAAATTAGACACTTAAATATATGTTCTGTTTCACTCCTGAAGATAAAATCAGAAGATTTACAAACCCCTTTGCTGCTATGGATTTTTTTCCTACTTTGTGCTTTTCTAATGAGTAATAACTATGAGTTTCCAAGCTACTTTCATGCTTTCTTCCCAGGGTTTGAGAAGTGAGAGGTGGGTATATAGTTGCCTAAGCCATCTTACATTTTATGCTATTTTTATCAACAATTTAATATGCTTAGTACAATACAAAATGGCTGTATTGCTGAAAGAGAACTAACCTTGAAATATTTTATCTGCATGAAAATCTGATTCTTCAGATAGTTAGTTGTGATGTAAATCGATTCAAATAAAAATAAATTAAGGGACCAATTGGCAACAAGTTGGAAAAATTACAGATAGCATTAAGTGTCAAACAAGATATACAGCATTCTATGTTTGGAGCCTAGAATAGGGGAATCTATAATAGTGACTACTCAAATACAGCATAGGGTATTTGTTTTAAAATTGGTATGTAATTGTCAGTACTTTGAGGTAGACAAGTCTGGGAATCCAAAATTATGAATACAGGTAGTCTTTGACACCAATTATTTAATGCAGCAGTCTCCAACCTTTTTGGCACCAGGGACAATTTCATGGAAGACCATTTTCCTATGGACTGGGGTGGGACAAGAAGCATGCCATCTAGATCCCTCGCATGGACAATTTACAATTTACAATTCACACTCCTATGAGAATCTAATGCCTGATAATTTGAAGTGACACTGAGCAAGTGATGCTAGCATTGGGAAGCGGCTGCAAATACAGATGAGGCTTCACTCGCTCGCCTGCCACTCACCTACAGCTGTGCAGCCTGGTTCCTAACAGGCCATGGACCTGTATTGGTAACCTGGATTACTAAATTTGATGCTGGTTACCAGCATCAAATTTCTGGGTGTGCAGTTAACATGTAGGCTGGCGTGGTCGCTCAACATGGAGACACTGGTGAAGCGGGCACAGCGGCGCCTGCATTTTCTGTGTCACATGGGAAAAGCACATCTTCCTTCCCCTGTCCTTACCACTTTCTACAGAGGGACGATTGAGAGCATCCTGTCATACAGCATCACAGTCTGGTTTAGAAGCATCACTGCTTCAGACAGGAAGGCGGTGCAGAGAGTGGTGAGGATGGCTGAAAAGATAATTGGCAGTTCCCTCCCTTCCATCCAGGCCATATCACATAAGCGTTGCTTGAGCAGGGTCTGCAAGATTATCTGGGACATTACACATCCTCTTCATGACCTGTTTTCCTTGTTATCTTCTGGGAAGAGGCTCTGTGGTATCTGAAGCAGAACATCCAGATTCAGTCACACGTTTGTTCCATACAGTATTAACTTTGTGAACTCTAAAGCTTTCTCTTTCCGTTATGTACTCAAGATGGACAGTGATTAATATTTATATCTTACTTATATGTAAGGGTGTAGATCTATACATACGTTGTAGAACAGTATGTTTTAAATGTGTGTTATGTATGTGTACACTTTGAGAGGAAGCAACTAAATTTCATTTTTAATGTGTGCCATTGTGCCCATAGGAAAAAATGACAATAAAGGTTATCTAATCTATTGGTCCATGGGTCAGGGTTTGGAGACTCCTGATTTAATGGCAAAAAATGCCCATTCAGGAGAGTGGATTTGGACTGACAAGATTTATTAGCAACTGCCATAAAAATGGTTGAAAAATCAGGTCAGGTGCCTTGACTTAGGACCACAATGACTTACGAGTGGAATTCTGATGCCAATTGTGGTTGTAAGTACTAATACTACTTTTATTATAAAGTTACAGTAACAAAATCTTGCAAGTTTGGATGTATCTCTCCCCTCATTCCCTTTAGAATTAACTTGGGATAGTTAAACCTGAGACATTTTTTCAAATTACATTCCTACCTCAGACTCAGATTTCTTTTATCTGACTTTTGTCTTGGTTGCTGTTCTTTCTCCTCCTCAAGGTTATTCCTACAGTCTATTACAGTCCGTATCTCAGAGTAATATGAATATTGCAATGAGAAAGAATATATTATTTTTTTGATAATAACTAATTATAGTGCTAATTAACTTTTATTGCCCCATTAAGAATATTTCTGAAACGTTACATGCCTGTTTCTCTAAGCTATATTCTGCAAACTATCAACATATAATCTGTCTGGAAGATTTTAACTTAATTCAAGCTTTTCAGTTAGATAGGAGTGCTTCAAAAACTTTTGTTTTTTTTCAAAAACACGAAGGTCAGTAGAATTATATATACTGAAAAGCGACAATTAAATGTTATAAGGAATTAAGAAGGAAAAGGAAATCTACAATAAGGTATATATTTCAATTCTGGAATAAAGAGATTCAGTAGGTACAAATTTTAACAAATGTGAAATATACTTCTGTTTTAAAAATAAAATTCATTTGTCAGAAAATACTACTTGTTAATTGGATCCTCCAGGAATGTTTTAAAAAGGATGGGCATTACTTTTTTTAATGACATAAAAATAAATAGGTTTTTTTCATTCACATAATCTCATTTTGCCAACTATAGTCAGTTTTGGTTTCAAATCACTAATATATCAATACATTTTTTGAAGAAATATTATGGAGGAGGCAGAAGAGGGGAAGGATTTAGTCGTATTAAGGTCAAAGACTCTAATTACATATAAAATTACATTTTAATTATATTAAAATAAAAATAAAAGCAGGATAAAAATATATTACAATTTGGGCAAAGTCTGATTTTACAAGCAGCATAACAAAATTTCTCTGTGTTCAAGGAGACTGAATCATATTGATAAGGAAAGCTGTACATTAAAAAGATTAGAATTTCCCAGTTATTTTACCAGATAAGGAGATAGAGGGTCGTAGGATCCTTATGGAAAATAGAGTACAGCAGAATGTGACCTGTAGTTTCAATACCCCTCATCCACAGGAGCACGGTTTTAGCTGATAAAGGACTTTTTTATATGGGCTTGTCCAAAACTACTCTGGGGAGAGCATTGAAGTGTGTTAAAGTTAATATTCTTTGGAATTTGGCAGTGGTTATATGACATAAGTATCTTGCTGTTTTGTACAGGATGATTTGACCGCTTAGGAAATTTTCTTAAGTAGAGCAGACTGGTTCTCTTAATACAATACTGAGGTATTTGTCTGAGATGAGCAGTTTGTCATTACATGAAAAGTTTTCTTTTTAATTAAGCCTGGGGCACAGCAAAGATGTAATTGAAAGAAACTTAATCTTTTGTTTTTAAAGAACAGATGCAGAAATGGAGCTTGTAATCTATTTTTGAAAAAACTTTGTATTCTAAAAATAAAATAATACAATATGCTTCTATATCATGCAGATAAGCTTAAGAATTCAATTAATTTTTATGGAGCTTTTTTCCCTGTTGTTTTTTTGTCATAGTCAAGTTATCTTAATCACTGTCATATAATTAATTAGGTTTTCATTCTTCATTGTATAAGCTCTATATTTTTGAGATGTTGTTTTTTGCATTGTATTATTTTAATTTTAAAAACTTGTTTGTAGCAGTATAAAATGGCAAACTCATAACTAATAAAAAGTGTGTTAAAGGTTTCTTACAATAAAGGTTGAAATAATATTTTTGTTCTATCTAATCTTGTTAAAATTACTGAATTTATTAAATTAAGTATGGATCTCAATTGTAAAATTTAATTTAATGTTCTTTAAGGTGCTGATATGGCAATGGTAATTTATTTCTATTTCTGCAGAAAAAATGAATCAAACTTGGTGACCATGTGACAAAAGTCACACTGTTGACCTGAATTTTTGGTGAGTGGTGGCAGCAAGGTGATTCAGCATTCTGTCAATAGGAAATTGCCCATTTGATAGTTTCAAAAGAAACACTGTAAGACTGATATTGGAGATTTCTTCTAAATCAACAGTTGAGCTAAATGTTAATTGGATCAGCTTGCCAACTGTGGTGACAACTCCATAATTTCATGAAGATACCAAAGTGTTTGCGTGGAAAAGGTTTAATTTTAGAGCGGTGTGGTAGCAAGACAGTCCTCTTGGATATTCAAATAGCATCCAACAATGGGTTATTCAAATTAAAAAATGCCTTAGTTACTGAAAACATACATTTAAAATGACACATTGGTAACACTTCCTACTCCTAAAGAAAATGGGACTTTTTGTAACAACTCCGTTCTTCTGGAACACTTCTAGGATTAGGACAACTCCCAACCTTTTACAGTCCAGGAAGGCTACTAAGACCTAGTTGATTCAAGAGGTCTTCAGAAAGTAAAGTAGATGTGGGCCCCAGCAGTTTGCTGGTGCCTTGTGTATATATTGTTAAATGATTGTTATGGTTGGAGTGTACCCCATATAGAGTCTCTATGGTTAAAGTGGCTTTTAAGGCCAGGCAGTTGAGGATGGACGGGTGGGGTGTAGGTCAGGCAGCATCCAGTCAGGCCCATACAATTTTTATTATACATGTTTAGATACATGCTCTGGCAGAATGATTTCTTTTAAAATTTAATACATTTAAAAGGAAAGCTAATAATGACACTATTTCAGAAACAAGAATGCACCAATAAGCATTTTTACTATCATTTCAAATGGGTATGTATTACCTAATATAGATGTGATGTGCTCCTTTATAGACCCTTGCCTCTGTTTCTCAGCATAACAGAAAACCTTCTCAATTTCTCTTTGTGGAGCCAAAATAAATTTAGCAGACATGCGTCTTTGCAGTCAATGAAGCTGAACATTATTGACCATGCTGTTGTACCTCAGAACTCGTCCATAAAGAAGGAAATGAACATTCCTTTTTGGTTCTGCTTTTGACTTAGGTCAGATGACAATCCTAGTCCTGTAACTTGGGTCCAAGCATATAACATGTATAAAACTGTTGTTGTCATGACCTTTAACTGGGCGAAAGAGTACATCATAGGGCAGCAGTTTTTGAACCAATGTAACTCAGATGGGCTAATGTACAGAATACGTCTAAAATCTAGGACCCGTTATTCCTGAGGAACGTTCCCGTTCTTTGGGAATGTTGTGGCTGCTTTAGTCCTACTGCCTACTGCTGCAGTCACCTGATCTTTCATTTGCAATGTTCAGTGTGAAGTTTCCCAGCCAGTCTTGCAATCCCTCCCTCCTTCCTTCTCTCACCCAGCTGGAAGGAATTAACTCATCGTGCGGCTCTTAAAGAAGCCACAATTTTAAGGTGCGTGAAGAAAGGCCTGGATATTTTTTAATTGCTTTATGTGCCCCTTCTCTGGCACACAAACATGTACAGTACATGTATTTATATCCCACCTTGTTCATGAACTCAAGGCACATACTTAATGTTCCATCCTCCTATATATCTTCAAAACAACCCTGTGAGGTAGGTTGGGCTGAAAGTCACCAAGTGAACAGCTGTGGCTGCAATTGCAGTAGAAACTGGGCAGTGTCAATCAAATATATCAGCCGGTATACCTTAGTTTTTGCCCATCCTGCTTCAGTTTCCAGCTGCTTCTTACTCCAACATTGAGTGTGGTCTGCCCCTTCCTTTGACCACCAGACAGGTAGATTGGACTTGCCTTAGGCCTCAGAAAGTTAGGTGATCCTATTTTTAAACTTTCTTTGACAGTTTCCTACAATAGGAGAAATTGGCAGGGATTCTAAACATTTGTGCATTGAGAATGGCAATGTACAGCACTGTGTTTTTTAAAAAAATTAAAATATTGTCAGCATAATTATGCCATGTGGAAAGAGAGGGGGACGTCATGGTCAAGACAGAACACCATGTCAGGATGAGTGAGAGAGAACTCATAAACAAAGGGCTACTAAATAGATCTAACAAGACAGCCCGTGAT
Source organism: Vipera ursinii (assembly GCF_947247035.1). Taxonomy (NCBI): domain Eukaryota; kingdom Metazoa; phylum Chordata; class Lepidosauria; order Squamata; family Viperidae; genus Vipera; species Vipera ursinii. Next base: position 79,401,523 of record NC_139516.1, on the reverse strand, counting down.
CCACTGGGTCATCCTTTAAAAGCTATTTCCTTAAATAAACAGAATGACCATAGGCAACTTGCTATTGCTTTGGTTTTAAACGAAAACTATAGCAATATGTCTGTGGTCATTCAGTTTCTCTGTTTAGATAGGGGAAAGACCTCTGAAAGGATGAGTCAGTGGGTCACAGGATGTCTAATTAGATCTAATCTTGCAATGCATGTTCCTCCTTAGTCTTTGGCTTTTCATTCACTTTACATTTCTCATAAACAAGGAATGGCCAATCTTTTGAGGGGAGAATTAACATGGGGGGAAGGGTTGAAGTTCATGGTTCAAGGGGTAGCAAAAAGTCTGCAGAGCTGCCTCTTAAGGGGTGAGACCTGAATTTACTCCCCTTCTTTCTTGTGACAGGGTTATTTAAACCAGTTTTAAAATTTTATTTTAGGTTGCACATCACTTTTTATGTGTATCCTGCCATTGTTGAGGAATGTACTATATGAAAATATTTCTTATAAGTTAAACTTAGGTGTTCTTTTGAAATATGTCCAAATGTCCCCATAAAAGATGGGCAGTAAAATATAACCTAGCCCAGTGATGGCGAACCTTTTAGAAACCGAGTGCCCAAACTGCAACCCAAAACCCACTTATTTATCGCTAAGTGCCAACACGGCAATTTAACTTGAATACTGAAATTTTAGGGTTGGGTTTTATTTATTTATTTATTTATTAGTTGAATTTATATACCGCCCTATTCCCGAAGGACTCAGGGTGGTTCACAGGGCACTTAAAACAGTACAAAAAAGAGAATAAAATGAAATTAAATTAGTACAAGCCCACAATTAATAATAACAGTAAAAATCAAAACTTTAAAATTAATTTAATTTAATTTGATTTAATTAATATAATTTAAAATTTAAAATCCCTCAGTCCAGGCCAGACAATTCAACCAACCAGGTTTTTGGCGAAACGAGCGAAGGTCGGGTGCAGTCCGAAGCTCCATTGGCAGTTTGTTCCAAAGGGCGGGCGCACTCACAGAGAATGCCCTCCCCCTGGGAATCACCCGCTGGCAATCTCTAACCGGCGGAACCCTAAGGAGGCCCTCCCTGTGGGCACACACAGGACGATGGGAAGCTGATGCTGGCAGCAGGTGCTCCCTAAGGTAATCCGGACCCATGCCATTTACGGCTTTATAGGTAAACACCAGCACCTTGAATCTCACCCGGAGGGCAACTGGAAGCCAATGCAGCTCGCGGAGAAGAGGTGTTACATGAGAGTATCGGGACACTCCCATTACTACTCATGCAGCTGCATTCTGCACCAGCTGAAGCCTCTGAGTGGTCCTCAAGGGCAGCCCCACGTAGAGAGCATTGCAGTAGTCTAACTGGGAGGTCACGAGTGCATGAGTGACTGTATGTAGGGCATCCCGGTCCAGATAGGGCTGCAACTGGCACACCAGGCGAACCTGGGCAAAAGCCCCCCTGGTCACGGCTCCTATATGATCTTCCAAACTGAGCTGTGAATCCAGGAGGACGCCCAAGTTACGAGCCCTATCGACGGGGGGTAACACTTCACCCCCCATCATTAAAGATGGAGAAGAATGATTCACTTGAGATGCCGGTACGCACAGCCACTCAGTCTTGGCAGGATTGAGTCGGAGCCTGTTTCTCCCCATCCAAACCCGAACCGCCTCCAGGCAACGGGACATCACGTCAAGGGCATCACTGAGTTGGTTCGGGGTGGAAAGAAAAAGTTGGGTATCATCAGTGTACTGATGATACCCCATCCCGAAACCATGAATGATCTCGCCCAGCGGCTTCATATAGATGTTGAACAGGAGGGGAGAGAGGACCGACCCCTGAGGAACTCCACAAACGAGAGGCCTCGGGGTGTACCTCTATCCTCCCGTCAACACCGACTGTGAATGGGTTAAGCTTAGCCACTTTGTTTTCCAGTGAATGGAAGAAGGAAAGTGCAAAATTCTAGTCTAGTTTTCTCCAAAACATACTGCTCTAGAAGACAACATATTCTATATTCACTTCCAGAAAACTATAGAATAAAAAGCCTTATCTGTAATGGCAATTTTCCACTTTCAAAATTTAATAAAACATCCAGAATTTCCAAACCCAGATTAAGGTTGAAATTTTACATGTAATAATTTGGAAATTGAACTATGGAACTTAACAGGTTGTATATGTGAATATACTATATGTAAAGGTAAAGGTTCCCCCGCACATGCATGCTAGTCGTTTCCAACTCTAGGGGCCAGTGCTCATCTCCATTTCAAAGCTGAAGAGCCAGCGCTTGTCCGAGGACTTCTCCATGGTCATGTGGCTGGCATGACTAGACGCCAAAGGCACACGGAACACTGTTACCTTCCCACCATAGTGGTCCCTATTTTTCTACTTGCATTTTTACGTGCTTTTGAACTGCTAGGTTGGCAGAAGCTGGGACGAGTAACAGGCGCTCACTCTGCTACACAGCACTCGGGATTTGACCCGCCAAACTGCCGACCTTCTGATCGACAAGCTCAGCGTCCTAACCCACTGAGCCACCGCATCCCTATACTATATGTACGTATATCCAAATGCAGCAGATGTTAAATTATTTTTATTCTTCACAAGTTATTAAGACAATCTGAACACATTCCGGTTCACTTTCAGAAGAGTATTTCCCCCCCCCCCGCCCCTCCAATTAAAAAGCCCCACAAAGCACAATCTGTAAAGTGTGATTCCCAGAAGGACAAGTGTGGTGTTTGTACACACCCGCTCTCCTTCAAACTATCTTCAGTAGTAGGGAGGGGGAGGAGAGTACGCAATCTCTTTTTTCGCCTAAACTGTTATTCTGATGAAGAACTTAACATCTTTTTGACAGCTGTACTTCTCGTACATCCATCTTGGTTGGTGAGCCCGCATCGCATCGCATGGCATCTGCCCGATGTGCAGATGGGCCAGTGAACGGGAACGCAATGAAACACCAAGGCTGTTTCTCCAAGGTTCCTCCAAAGCTATAAATCGGCGCGAGGTAATTTTGACCGGTTTGAACCAATCAGGTATCCCAACCCAAACAACCGACCAATGGAGGCTTCTACGAACACGGAGCATGATGTGTAGGTACTATAGCAAGGCGGGGCCAATCCACCGCCGCTCCGGCTTCCTTAAGCGCGTTCGCGACCACCTCCTCTTGCCGGGGAGGGAAGGAGGCCATTTCAGCTGGCTCGGGGAGGAGAAGGGAGGGGGGGGAACGCTTGGCAGCAGCTGCGCTTCCTTACGGTGGTGCCGGGGCAGCGCGCGGAGTCAGGCGCGCAGGCGGGGCTTTGGGGTGGGGCTTTGTGGTTTTTTTGCTCCCGGTTCGCCTTCGGTTTTCACTTCCCGGCTTGAATCCCCGGCGTGACCATGGCAGGGCTGAACGGCGGCCCCTCCGGCTTCGGGCGGTGCAGCCACGCCGTGGTGAGGGCGCTGCCGGAGTCGCTGTGCCAGCAGGCGCTGAGGCGGGAGAAAGCGAAAGAGGTGGACTTGGCGCGCGCCGAGCGGGAGCACCAGCTCTACGTCGGGGTGCTGAAGAACAAGCTGGGGCTGCAGGTGTTGGAGCTGCCCGGCGACGAGAGCTTGCCCGACTGTGTCTTTGTGGAAGATGTGGTCGTGGTGTGCGAAGAGACCGCTCTTCTCACCCGCCCGGGGGCGCCCAGCAGGAGGAAAGAGGTAGCGCTGGACAGGCGGCGGGGAGCCGGCGGCGGTGGTGGAAACGGAGCGGGTTGGGCGCCTCAGAGGTTGGTTGGCGGCAGGAGGAATGAGGGGGGGTTTTCCTCCCTTCTGTCTCCCTCCTTCCCTCTCTCCCTTCTTCCCACAGTTCGGGAAGGTGGTTCCGAGCAACTTCCCGCCGAATAGACGGGAATGCGGGCGGGCGGGCGCGCACGGAGGGTGGTGGTGGGGTGTGTGTGGGGTGTGTGTGTGTGTGTGTTGGAGGTTGGGTGGGAATGCGCCGCATTTAGCAGCACCACCTCCAGCTGCCTCTACTCGCAGGGGTCTTCAAACTTGGGCCCTTTTATGACTTGTGGACTTCAACTCCCAGAATTCCTCAGCCAGCCATGCTGGCTGAGGAATTCTGGAAGTTGAAGTCCACAAGTCATAAAAGGGCCAGGTTTGAAGACCCCTGCTCTACGGGATGGGCCGGGGAGCTGGCGGAGCGAGCGGGGCTCCCGCCAGCTCCGTGTCCTCCACTGACAGGGACGGTTTGGCGGGAAGGTTGAGGAACCCGAGAGGGGGAAAAAAACAAACAAACAAACAACGCAGGCGAAGGTAAGGGCCTGAAAAGGCGGCTCGCCCCGCGTTAGAAGGGTTGGGGAAGAAACCGTGGAGGCCCGCTCTCTGTGGAAAGCCCGTCTTCGCTTTCCCTCGCCGCCGCCGCTGCCGTTTGGCTATGGAGTGCGGTACTGTAAGGCGTGGCCGCTGTGCTAGAAGGCGGTGGAAGGATGCGCGAGGAGAGAGAGGGCGGAGGAGGTGATTTATTTTATTTATTTTATTTATTTTATTACGTTTGTATACCGCCCTTTCCCGAAGGACTCAGGGCGGTTTACAGGGCGATTAAAAACAAGAATACAAAAGTTAAAAACAAATTTAAAAAAAAAATTCTATTCGTGATGGGAAGCGAAGATGCTCAGAGAAAATGCCTTGAACCAGCCCAGCCGCCCCGTTAAAACCAGCCTTCCATCAAGTTAGCGGCGCTCTGGGCAAATTGGGATGCCCAGAAAAAAAAAAAAGTCCTGTCTTGCATTAGCCTTTTCCTTACCTGAACCAGGTTTCAACCCTGAAGAGAATGCTGAGCCTAGAATGAACGGTGTCTTGTTTTAGAAATGTTTAATCTAGTCGGTCCACTCTTGTTTACAATCTCCCTTCCTCCTTCCCTATTAGCTTTATTATTTTGCAGGCTCAGTTATGCTTTTAGGAGAAACGTGATTCAAATCCAGTAAATTATTTTTTAAAAAAAAAAGAAAGGAAAAAAAGAAGACAGATTATACATTATTATAAACGCTAGGAATCTTTGCAGGGGTAGTAAGTAAATACGCTTAACAAACACAATGAGAAAGCTAGGCGTGGATGTTGCTGAGATCATATTTCAGATTCTGAGTATGTCCTTTAAAATACAACTCTCTGTGCCTTTGAAAGAATAATGATGGATATTACACAGGTATAGTCTTAATGAAGGAACAAATTAGGATTTTGTTAACCAATTTGTAGCATATTAAGCTGTTTTAATATTACTGCAAATAAAGAGACATTGGTCAAATTAACGCACAAAGCTCATAAATTATGCTCAAAGAGTTATTCTAAGGTAAGTATTTGTCAAATTGCAAACTTAACATGTAAACCTTGCACAGTTTTGAAATCTTTTGTATATCTTTTTATTATAACAGAAATATATTTTACCCATCATGATCAAGTATATATGCCAAATGTGAATACTAATAATGGTTGAATTATTTAATTGAATTATAATTAGCTATGCATAGTGGATATCCTTGCTCTACTATATATACAGGAGGTTCTTTTATTTCTTATTCCATTGATTATCTAACATAAATTCAGACTTCTATTTATTTTTGTAAGCAAAAACATACTTGGTGAGAATTCTCCAGTATTTTCATGTGTATTTTCCTTTATTTCTGTTTGTGATACAATGAAGTGGGCAATAACCTGAATATTCAGTCTTTATGTATGTTTCAATACATGTTCCAAAGTCTACTTTTGCAATCAGTTTTGTTAATATTAAATCATTTTAGTCAATGGACTATATAATGGCTTTTAAGACAGAAATGGTCATGTCAGAACCCATTCTGTAATTGGTTGAGATATACAGAGATAAGTTCAGTGAACTGGAAAATGAAATAAAAGCAGTCAGCACTTTGGGTCATAGCCAAAACAGATTAATAGCTAACTAAAAATAAGCTGCCTAATAATTCAACAGAAAAATAAGTGAAATACAATTGGACATTGGAAAAGAAAAACAAGTTCATAATTCAACCTAGAAAGTTAAATGGACTTATGTTTCACCGAGTTAACTTGATTTCAAAATTAGCAAAATTACTTGGAGGTTTTTTTATGGTATGTTGCTTCTGTTGGTTGCATGCTCTATAGCAAGGGTGTCAAACTCGCAATGTCACGTGATGTGTAGCGACATATTGTGACTTTTTTGCCATTGCCGGCAATGGGGGTGGGCGCAGTTTTGCTATGATGCATCCGGCTCATGGGCTGGCAGTTTGACATCCCTGCTCTATGGTTTGGATGTGATAGTGTGTTACAAGAACCTTAGATGCTAAAAGAAACATATTAAAGACTCTTGAGTCCAAAGCATGCTCATATGTATATACATACACACTAACTTATTTTATTCACTTACACATGCAATGTACATTCAGTTAGCTTCAAGAACTGTAATCAATATCTATGACGATAATATTGTCATATATTTTTTATAAAAATTGGGATAATTTTTGATCATAACTTTGGCAACTATAGCAACAGCTGTAATTTATTGATTCAGTCACTTTAGATATAGAGTTGGGGCTTTATGTCAATGAGAGTTAATGTTCTGGTTTGATTTCCAGTCAATGGGGATAGGTGGGAAATTGTTTACTTACAAAGATGCTGAAAGTGAACAGTTTCAGCTTCAGTGATGAATTAAATACATCTATTTTTAGTCCAGACTAGATATAAAACACAACTATATCTTAGTTTGGCGTAGATACTTATCATACCTCTAGATCACATCTAATTTCTAAAAGTGGAAGAGTCCAGCCTGAGATCACGGGAAACGTGTAGCCCTCAGAGATCTTCCAGAGTGAGCACTGAATTCCATTTTATTGAAATAAAAAGAAGAAAGTATTATTCTTGATGTGTATGGAGATTCTCAGTCATCCAGGCCATGGTTGTCCCAAAGAGGCAACTGAACTTTCTTGGTTTTTTTTGAAGGCGTTTTGTTTCTCATCCAAGCTTCTTCAGCTCTCTTGATTACCGGTATTCTTTCTTTAAATCATATTACTTGTATTTAAAAAGAGTTTAGTGGCAATCCTGCTTTGAAGTTTAAAATGTGATTTACCGTTTTTCTGCGCAGCACATAAAGCACCTGTTGGAATCACTTAAACCAGCTTCATCTTTTTCTAGTTCTGCAAAAAAGCTATATTTGTTCTCAGCAAGTGCTTACATTTATACCTATGCAAACTCTAAATCATATTTTCAAAGCAAGATCTCTGCATAATGTTATAAATAGCAAATGTGGCTTTGTCTTATCATGGTTTTGTCTTCTCACTTAATGTTGCCCTAAGCAGAGAAGAAGAAGAAAAATGAAAACCAACGTGAACTGGAAGAAATTAAATGAGTGATATAGTTATCTGCCTTTTGTATATGTTGCAGAACATAGTTTCTGAATTAGCTAATCTTTTGGTTTCCATTTGTGTTCACTTATGTACTGAAATAACATAATTGTATTAATCAGAACATACAAATGTCATTCTATAAATTTCAAGCATAAGTCTAATAACTAGTAAACGTTTATATTTGTTGCATAATTGAATATATCAAGATTTTTTCAAATGCTTAAGGAATGTAGAGAAACAGTTAATAAACGTATAAGTGACTACTGTAATTTATTTCTAGTAATCTACATGTTCAGATCATGCTGGATTTTGCTGAAACTAAAGATCTTTCACTAAATCTGCTGGGCACTAACGTATCCCTGATTTTTCATCTGTTACTTGAAATTTTCAATTTGCCCTTCTGGATAGTGAGGCGGAGAAACAGATGGTCAGTAATTAACATAAATTACATAGTTAAAGTGTGCAAGACAGACCTATTGGAGTGGTTTTTTTTAAAGACTAACTTTTGGTAATGCATTAATGGAATAGTAGTGTTGACTAAGTGTTCATTGAAAGAAAGAGATGGACTTGGATCTAAAAGGCCTTTACTCCAATTCCTGTTAAGATTTGTTTTAATCCAAGGAAACTTGGCAAAATCATTGTCTCCATTTTGCTTTCTTGTCTGTAGAATGCAGTAGTAATAATTTGCTCTCTATATGGAGGGTATGTTGGTTTTCAATTGGTGCTTGTACCACAGTGGAACTTAGTCAGAAGCTAAGAAGATACATGTAGTGCAATATAGACAACTTTGTCATATATTGGGGAAAAAAGAAAAATACCAACTTATTTTGCTAAGGCTATTCAAGCAATTTATTGTAACGTGGTATTATGCATAGTGATTCAGATGTAACCAGATTGCATCTAGTTAACAAGTGAAACCTACTTTGGAAAGGTTTAGAATAATATGTGTAGAGAATATAGGATTGGTAATTTGATTTTTTTTTCTCATTCAGCTCAGAAGTTCATTTGGATGGAGATGTAGCTCCACTCCATCGTTAGAAAGATAAAATGTAATCCTAGTATTAAGAGTGAATACTTTTAAGAGGAAGAGTGGAATATAAACATTATAAGTAAAATACTTGAATATCATGAATTGAAGGGATTTTGAATCCACCAGAAACATTAATCTGATATATATTTATATTTATATTGATTTTCATAAAAATATAAGTTTAAAAGATAAATCAACAGGGAAAATATTTAGAAAAATGTTCAAGAAAGAAAAAAGGTAGAAGTGTAGAAAACAAACAAATATGAAAGAGAAAAAGATGACTTCAGACTTTTTTTTGGTACAGATATGAATAAAGAAAATACATCTGAAATTTACATTATCTACATTATATAATTCTATCATTAAATCCCAAAAGCAACTTTTTATTTCTTTGTTTCTTACAAAAAAAATCCCATAATGGTTTCCAAATAAAAATAAAATTAGACAAAAGTTTTTTCTTTTATCAAGACTGTCAATTTTTCTACCAATTCCATCAGCTTCACCATCTTCTTTCCTTGTAAAAAAGGTAAAGGTAAAGGCTTCTCCTGTCCAGTTGCATCCAACTCTAGGGGGTGGTGCTCATCTCCATTTCTTGACCAAAAGAGCCAGTGTTGTCCAAAGACACTTCCATGGTCATGTGACAAGCATGAGTATACACCGAGGCACACAGAACTCTGTTACCTTCCTGCTGAAATGGTACCTTGCTGCTGCTGTTATGTATGAAAACAAAGTTCCACAAGATTCCATTTGCTTATCTGTTAGACCCCAAATTAAAGTCTCTGATTTCAAGTGTACATTCATTTTAAAATCTGCAAGTCCACCAAAGATGAAAAAAGTACCCTCATTTTGATTAGATTTCTAACACATATTTGAAATTGCTTTATATATCTTTGACCATTTGTCCAGTGTCGTGTACCAGGAGTACATTATTTTATAAAAATTGACTTTAAGATTATAATTCATTGTAAACGTCAACCCTTTCCCCCCACATACTGTCTCATCGGTCCAAGTCTGTATCCTAAAATTATTTGCCCATTTTATTATATATGATTATATATATGATTATGTGCTCATGATTTATCACTCGATGCTTGTATGTACATTTAGAGCTTATTCACCAGAGACATTCCTTGTGTGTGCAATCACACTTGGCCAATAAAGAGTTCTATACAATCTATAATTTGTTCATCTATTTCCATCTTTAATAAGAGTTTATACATCTTAGCAATCATATATATTTGTACGGGGTTTCACATTTTCAAATTCATAATTCTTCTTATTCAACCTGAATCTTTCCATTAGCTGAATATTAGAAACTCAGTAGCATATAAAACTTTCCAATTCCAAGTTTTCTCTTGTTTATAACTTTTTATAATTCCCAATTTTCCTTGGAAAAAATTCAGAAAATCAGCACAGGCTAACCATTTTTGTTTAACTATCATTTCCTTTCTAAAAACACTTCTTGGGGTGCCAAATATAAAAGGACTTTAGGAGTTATTTTTGCTTATTCTAAATTATCGGTATGTATGTCTAATAAAATGGTTTTAAAATGTACGTTAACTTTAACTGTACCACAAATAACTCGGCCAACCAAATTTTGAACCCTGTCTAATTCCAATAACCATATATTTTCTATCTCAATTTTTTATTTTATTCAAAACATAAAAATACAAACTCCAAAAAGAAAAAACCCCAAAACAAAGCTAAACAAAATTACACCAAAAAAGTGCATAGACAAAACAAAGCAGACATATACGTACTGTAAATTGTCCCCCCAGGTGAATACTGATAAATGTATTTCAAAGATAATAACTCCTCACCCCTTGCAAAGCAGGCACACAATTTATAAACTACTACAATGCTATTTACCCAAACTACATAGTTTGACATCTGTCAAATATATGAAAAGATAGAACAAGTAAAACCAAGAAATTAAACTTCTAAACTCTCTGTTAACAATCTTAATTTATTGTATTTCATTCACAGAAAGTCCACAACAGCTTTTGATCTACCATAGGTCACAGCAATCATTGTGTTGCTCCATCCAGGATCAAACATCCTCAATTGATTCTTAATAAGCTTTTCCTTAAGATATTAAACAGGATCTTTTCTAACAACTGGATTGTATTCCTTAAAGTTTTAAGTCTTTGTTGTGTATATTTCCACAGCATTTGTTGCACAAAGAAGTCTATGAATTTTAAGATATAATTTCTTAACATTCATTTTCTGATTGGGCATAATAGTTCCATTCCCCAATCATCTTTAATCTTCTAAGAAAAGTCAAGTTCATCACTGGTCAGTTCTATCAATTTTTAATCTTTAGAATCCATACCTTGTATTTTGTTTAACTATCAACTTGTATTTTTCCAGTCAGCCTCATCTTTCAGCAGTGAGTTGCATTCCAATCCATCTGGTTGTAAATTTTGTTGCAGTGCTGTTACTTGTTATTTCTAGGATCATTGTTACTTTATCAAGCATTTTATCCAAATTTTCAAGCTGAAATTGTAAATTGGAAAATATGCTTTTTGCACAGCTTTCCCAATAAACTTTGTCTTGGTATGTTGTTTGCATTTTGACTATTTTAATTATAACCCAAAATACATCTGTAGTAAATCTTAAGAGTTAGAGCTTTTACAGTCTGTTGTAACCAACTCCTCTCAAAGACAGGAAAAGCACCATAACAAATTAAGGTAAAAAAATGAGAAAAGCTTTCAAGAGAAAAAGAGAGATTTTTTATCAGAAATTAAGAAAAATTAAGACCAGAGTTTTCTTAATAAATTTATAAAATACAAAATCTCTGTAGTGAAAGTATGATAGTAATGCAAATCAAAACAGATCCCTTTCACTGTATAGAGTTCCTGTGGCTTCCATACAGAAAAGACAGAGTTAGTTTACGGCAGCTAATAAAACAATAAAAAGCATAAAAACAAGACACTAAGATCTAGCAGGAGGTTAAATTAAGTCAGCATTCAACCAGTAGATTAAGGTTTGAAAGTGAAAACCAAAAAAATAAAATAAAATCAAAAAGTGTAGTTCATACTCCAGAGTTCTTAAAAAGCAGACAGTGGAAAGAAAAAGATGGGAGACTCAATTCTCCGAGCACTCCCACCTAGAATTATTACCTTTAGTTCCTCTTCTCAGAGTTGTGATACGTCATGACACGTCAGGTGATGTGGCGAGTTTGACACCTGTGATTTAGAAGGTCATGAATTAAGATTTGGATGGCATAGTTATTTATGGTATGACAAGATAACATAAATATTGATTTTAACAACCACTTTGTTAGACATGTCATTCTAAGAGTTTGGAATAATATATAAAACAAGGTTTTATATGAACATGCCTCTTTGGGTGTGCCCTCAGGAAGCTTTTTTCTGAAAAGAAATGGTGGTGAAGTCAGACTGAAGGACTTTTTGTAAAATAATGTCTCTTAATTTTGCTGATCCTATCCTCGAGTCCAAGAAAGAACTAGAATCAGAAGGACACGTATGCCATTGGTTTACATATTTACAATTGAAAGAAAGATTTAAATTAGACAAAAAGAATTATGAATTGGAAATCCATATTAGGATTTAGGATTTATTAAATTTATATGCCGCCCTTCTCCCTGAGGTCTCAGGGCGGCTCACAACAATAAAAATTAAGAGACATAAAATACAAAAATTAAAAAAGAATTAAACAATGAATATAAGAAATACGGGACAATTTACACAATAAAAACCAAATTAAAAAACCATGGTCAGTCCAGGCCCGCTTGTTGGAACAACCATGTTTTCAGGTCACGGCGGAAGGATTGAAGGTCAGGGGCCGTCCACAGCTCCGGAGGCAGTTCATTCCAGAGGGTAGGCATGCCCACAGAGAAGGCTCTCCCCCTGGGGGTCGCTAGCCAGCATTGCCTGGCCGACGGAACCCTGAGGAGGCTGACTCTGTGGGAGCAAACTGGGCGATGGGAGGTTGACATTGACAGCAGGTGGTCCCGCAAGTACCCCGGGCCTAAGCCATGTAGGGCTTTAAAGGTAATTACCAGCACCTTGAATCGCGCCCAGAGGGCAACCGGAAGCCAATGCAGCTTGCGCAGGAGAGGTGTAACGGTGTATCGAGATACTCCCATAAGCACCCGCGCGGCCGCATTTTGCACCAGCTGAAGCCTCCGGGTGCACTTCAAGGGCAACCCCATGTAGACAGCATTGCAGTAATCCAGGCGAGAAGTGACAAGGGCGTGGGTGACCGTGCATAGGGCATCTCGGTCCAAAGAGGGGCACAACTTGCGCACCAAGCGAACCTGTGCAAAGGCCCCCCTGGTCAGGGCGGTTAGATGGTCTTACAGGTTAAGCCGTGAATCCAGGAGGACACCCAAGTTGCAGGCCCTTTCTGAGGGGGGGAAGAGCTCTCCCCCCATCAAAAGAGATGGAACATGTTGGACAATATTATTGCTGAGGTCTATAAAATATTATTGAATTTGAATTTGGAAAGTGAATATGTGAGCCTTGTATGATTTAGTGGGCAAGGAATTTTGGATATAATGTAAAGCTTGAACAATGGGAGAATATGTGGACAAAAGGTTTAAAATTTACATTAAATTACAATTTAAAAGAAAAATTTTATAAGATGATGTATCATTGGTATTTAAGACCAGATAAGTTATCAAGAATGTATAAAGGTATTTGAAATGAATATTGGAAATGCAAATGTAAAAAAGGGACTTTTTATCATTTATGATGGACATGTGATAAAGCAAAGAAATATTGGAGTAGGATTCATATTCTAATACAAAAGATTCTTAAAATGAATATAAAGTTGAAACCAGAAACTTCTCCTTTGGGTTTAATGGAAAAAGACATGGGAAAAAAATGGAACTTTGATGTTATATATGTTGATAGCAGCAAGATAACTATGCACAAAAATGGAAGGACACTTCGATCCCCACAATGGATGAATGGCTGCAAAAGTAGATGGAGTTGCAGAGATGGCTAAATTGACTGCCTTGATAAAAGAATAAAAAAAAACACAATTACTTTTGTTTCTACTTGGAAACCACTTCTGGACTTTGTGCTTGAAGTGGGGAAAAAATGAAACTTTGATTTTGGGTTTTACCGAATATACAGATTTGTCATTGTAGAAATGGCTTAGTTTATACTATTATGTAAAAGTAACAAGTTGAGGTCTGATGTTACTATCTTATTTTACTGCACCAAAGGGCATGAGAAGTCACTACCTTTTCTTTCTTTTTCCCCTTTTTCCCTACACTTTTCCCTTCCCTTTTCTCTCCTATTTTTCCTATTATTTATTTTTGTGTTTTTGTATTTTATATTATAGGGTAATAAATATATATATGAAAAAGAAATAACATGCAGTTCATATTAGTCAAAGTAACACCCAAATATTTAATCTTTGTTTAGGTTTAAAACCAGATTTCTTTATCAGTTATCTTAATCTTGTGTACTTATATTGTTAACCAACATCTTTGTTTACTGTTTATTAACCTTAAATCCACAACACACCAAAATCTTTTAATTTTTTCCTGAAAAACTCAGTACCTTTCAAAGGGTCCTATAAGATCAAAACCAGATCGTCAGGAAAACCCTCAATTTAAAGGTCTCATTTTTAATTTTTAGGCCCCTTATCTTTTCAGAGAAAATTTAATCTCTGTAAAAGTTCTAGGAAAGTTAGAAACTGAATAAGTCAGACCATTTATCTGTTAAGCCTTTTGGATGCCAAGATGTGTAAGCATGCATGAAATTGTATGATAAATATCTATCTGAAGCTGAAATAAACCAGCTTTTTTCAGTTTAATATTAGCATAACAATGACAGTAATTGATCACTCAGCTGTAAAAAATAAGTATCCAACTATGCTTATATTCTCTAATTATATGTATGTTTGAAGAAACTAGAGATATAATTCACTTGAGAAATGGAAATGAAAATTAAATTAGCCTTAGGGGAAAAATATTACTTCAAGTAATGGAAACAAAAAGGGTATACAATTTAGACTTTACATGTGATAATCTGCTTCTGGGCAATGTAAATTAAAGGGTTGGATCATATATTTAAAATTCTGTTTTATATTAAACGTATTTATTTGCACTTGTTGACATCTTAGTTGATCAAAAGGCTGTACATAAATATTTAAAATAAATCAGTAATGAGGAATAATTCTTGAGTTACATCAGATAATTGTTTTATTAGGTTTACATCTTTATAGAACATGAAAAGTGCCTGCTATCTGTACTTCTATGTAGGGATGTGGGTTTTTTTTGCCCCTCTACTTATTTATTTAAACAATTTATTTATCTACCCAGTTCAAAGATTTTGGGGAGTCTACAAGAATTAGACAATAACAAATCAATCCACGATATATACAGGCCCTTCTTCCTTCAACTTAATAACAGAAAAACAGTAACACCAGTGAACCAGCAAAGCTGGCTTAACCTCCCAGCCCAAATGTTTAGGGCAGGGGTCTTCAATCCTGGCCCTTTTATGACTTGTGGACTTCAACTCCCAGAATTCTTCAGCCAGCGTGCCTGGCTGAAAGAACAAAGAAAGTGAAAGAACAAAGAAAGAGCCGTATGTATACTGCAGGCACCATATCTAAAGTTGATATATTAACAAGATGTACAGAAGAAAACAGGTACAGAGCTTACAACTCACATGGTTGAATAAACAAACAACAAAATCTGCTCCTGAAGTAGACACATAACTAGTAGTAGTTATTTCAGTCACTGGTACCCTTGGACATACCACATTCAATTCTGATCACAGTTCCAGTCATGAAGTTACGCGAGTACCAAGCCATGTAAAGCTTTATAATTCAAAACTAGCACTTTGAATTGCAACCCAGAAACTTACTGGTAACCAGAGCAGGCCTTGTAGAAAATCTATAATAGGACCTCAGTAACTAGCACCAGGTAAAACCATGGACCATTTTATTTTGGACCAACTGTAATTTCCAGGTGGTCTTCAAAGACATCTTCAGGTAGAGTGCATACATTGCAGAAATTGGTGATGATATAGGATGAGTAACTACCCATGTCCTCTTAAGAAAAAGCTGTAACTGAGATAACAGATGACATTGGTTAAAGACTTGTGGTAATGGCCTTCACAGAGCTGTTCCCACAGGGGCAGTCCCACTCCATTGAAAAGCAATCTGATATGGCAACTAAACTGCAATGAACAAACATAAACTGTCTTGCTAGGCTTCGGTTTCAGTTTATTTATACTCATCCAGACTTTAATAGTTTCCAAACTGCAAGGCAAGACTGACAGCATCTCCAGTTGACCTAGAGGTGACCATACAGAGCTAAGTATCATCAGCACATGTTCACTGTATGACCGTAGCATCTGTCACATGCCCATGGACAAACTGAGTCTCCTGCTTACTAATATATGTGATGATGAATACGTTTAATTAAGAGTGTGACAGGGTTGTCCATTAAAAATGTGTTCATAAATGCCTTCTAGATCCTTTCTGGATCATCATCTTCCTACTCACTCCTTGGTTTTGAGGAGTATTTAATTGTAGCTGTTTCTTCATATGAAAATGTTCTGGACACGTGGTTAACTTACCGAATAGATCCACCATTGGTACAAAGAAAAAATTTTTTTTTTGAAAACTATGCATCTTGAAAGTAGTGTCAAAGTTCAAACAAGTAGCTATTTAGATCTTTGTTAATTGCAAGGATTTACAAAATCAAACTTCTGAGATCCCACATCATTAACAGAAGTTTGCAAGTTGAAGATATGCAAGGCAGTGATTTCATGTTTGCAATAAAAATAAAAAACACGCACCATTAAGCAATAAAACAATCCAGTTTGTATAATTACTATTATTACGTTCTATGGCAACACTAGTGCAGGTGGTGTCTTTCAAGCTATATACTGTAGTCAACAAAAAATAATACACATAAGAAAATAATTCATTATAATTAGATCAAAATTTCTAAATGTATAAATAACAAGTAAAGTAGAACCCTACCCAAATAAAACTCTTATCTCTTATAATTAGTACAAATCCATGATGCAACCATATTTGGAAGGCTTCTGAACACTACACCTTAAGAAATAATGCTATACAGCTGGAAATAATGCTGAAAGGAAAAATAAAAGGTCATGGAACAAATCCTAAAAATGCCTTTGATTTTTTCACTAAAATTCTTTTGTTCTTCTAATGAAATTTTGGCTGGGTGACTTGATATCCGTCTGTCTCTCAGCCCTACCCAACTTGTGGGGTTATTTTGCAAATAGTAGAAGAAAAGCTATGTACACCATCTTGAGTTGTAGAACTTAAAGCTGGGATACAAATTGAATATATTATTTAAAGGTCTAAATGTGATGTTGAATTCTATTCCTAAAATAAGGAATAAGGAGATTGAGCTTGAGGTATATAGAAAAGAAGATAATTTTATGAGGTATAGCAAAGAAGATAGTTTTATATAACTGGACTCACTGTTCTCATTTTAAGTAATGGATCCAGGATATTAATTCATTATCTATTTTTGAAAAGTTTCTGTACTCTAAAAATGAGAATATGACATTAGATTGTTATGTGATACAGATTTAATATGTTTAACAAATTAATTTCACTATAGATATTTATACTTATTTATGGATTTTTCTATTGTTTTGTTATATTTAATTTTTTCAACATTACAATATATTTACTTTTTTATTTTTAAATTATCACAATTCCATGTACATATTTTTAACAAGAAAAAATGTTTTTAAAATCTAAGTTAAATGTTTTTGCTTCAAATTTCTGTTGTAACTCTACCAACACTTCCTTGTTAAAAGTTTCACTCTTAAACCAAAAGAGACTAAAACATTGCTAAATAGAAAGTGTGCTCAGTTTTTTGTGATGCAAGAACTACATTTATTATTTAGTGTTTGGAGTCTGAAGTATGATTTTCTATTGAGAAAGATGGATGGATGGATGGATGGATGGATGGATGGACATTTTCAGGAATGGAGTGTCAGGGATTCTTAAAACTGCTGACTGTTAAACTTAAGATGTCAAAGCACCACTTTTTGTAATTACATAATCAAAAATCAACATCATAGCAAGGAGAATTTAGAAAAACGGATTTGGAGGTTGCACATGGTATTGTCATCCTAGCTCCAATCTCTGTTCTATAAACTGCTGTAGTAGCTACATTCAGGAAGACTTAATCCCTTAGTGACAGCATTATGGATACTGATGACATGATACTGAATAGTATTAATATTATTATTAATTTGGGTAAGTTCTTAATTACTAGGACAGTTCTTTTCCTCTTCCTGAAATGGCAAAACCAATTAAAGAGAACATACATGGAATCGCCTTCTTACTTGGAATAAAAAAAAAAAACGAAGCCTCTGATTATATTGCATCCAAAATTATGAGCATTTCTAACTGTCTACATCTGCAGGCTCTGCTTATGTTCTATCCTAATGATTAATGGATATGTATGGATTTCTCTATGGATAAATCATTGATTGTGAGATTTCAAGCTACAATGGCTCATATGGCTTTGCAGCAATGTTTTAAGGAAGTGATATTGTTTTAAGTAGCACATAGTTATCTACAAAATTTGTTAGAGAAAAAACTGCTACATAAATGGGCCAGAGAAAAAACTGATGACAGATAGTCTTTGATTTACCACAGTTTGTTTAGTGACCGTTCAAAGTTATAAGAGATCCTTGGTGGAGCAGTGGGCTAATGCCTCTTTAAGTAACACCAGCTGCCTGCAATTAGTGCAGGTTCGAGTCCCACCAGGCTCAAGGTTGACTCAGCCTTCCATCCTTCCGAGGTAGGTAAAATGAGGACCCAGACTGTTGGGGGCAATTAAGCTGGCTTTGTAATAATGCCGCTTGGGGGTGTGTAAAAGCCCTAATAAGCAGGCATATACATAGAATGAAGGCTATTGCTAAGCTTGTAAGCCGCCCTGAGCCTTCGGAGAAGGGCGGGATATAAATGGAATTAAAATAATAATAATGATAATGGCACTGGGAAAAGTGACGGACCATTTTCACACTTGCAATCGTTGAGTCATCCCAGTGGTCACGTGATCAAAATTCAGACACTTGGCAACTGACACATATTTATGACCGTTGCAACCTCCCAGGATCACGTGACCCCATTTTGCGATCTTCTGAGAAGCAAAGTCAATAGGGAAGCCAGATTCACATAACAACCTTGTTACTAACTTAACAACTGCAGTGATTCACTTAACAACTGTGGCAAGAAAGGTCATAAAATAGGGCAAGACTCACTTAACAAATGTCTCGCTTAACAACAGAAATTTTGGGCTCAGTTGTGGTTGTAAGTCAAGGACTACCTGTGCTACATTAAAAATGTATTTTGAATATAATAGTAATTATTGGGGAAAAAAAACCTTGTTAATTGTTAGCCGCTTTTACTGCTCAAATTGAATAGAAAGTGGAATATAAATTAAATAGGGGAAACAACTGAAAAAGAAATGATGGCCTTATGAACATAAACAGTAATTTAAACGATATTAGTTTTTATCCACTTCATATTATTTCCTGCTCAAATATAGTAATGCAAGTGACGATAACTTTACTATCACATTTGAAACGGGCAACAGTTTTTATGGCTTGATGTTGGCAGTGTGTTTTCAAATATTACAGACCGTAAAATATCAGATTGCTGAGTCTGTGGCTTGAGCAGAAGCCCAGCCTCTGGAAGGAATGGAACATAATGTTACTTTTCTGTTGACAAGTCTCCCTTCCCCTAACCTGCTTCAGTGCCTGCAAATGAAAACATAAATAAATGTTCTCTGGCATTGTATAAAGACAAAAATCAAAAGAAAGGACTGAGAAGCTACATATTTTGCAGAATTCTGCCACAGCCTAAAGACCTGTAAATTGTACAAGTGCTGTTATAAAGCACGATCCGGATGTTAACTTAAGATGAGTCTCTGAAGCCCTATGGCCCTGTCTCTTAGTCTATGCCACAGGTCTGCAACCCGCGGCTCCGGAGCCGCATGCAGCTCTTTCAGCCGGCTCCTGCGGCTCCCAGTCCTCTGCCATGCGCAGTCAAAAAAAAAAAAAGTGGGACTAAAAAAGTTCAACCAATCAATTTAAATATGCAGGGTAGGTGCATATCTCACCTTGGCTCCACTCTTCAGTCAAACCCTGTTCTGCGCATGCGCTCATGTACGCGCATGTGCACACATTTTTTGCGGCTCCCAGTTTTTCCTTTTGTGAGGGAACCGGTTCCGAGTGGCTCTTTCACTGTTTCAGGTTGCTGACCCCTGGTCTATGCAGAAGCCAGATCAATTCCTGTCCTTAAACAAGGGGAATCCTAAAGCCAGGTTATAAGAATTATTTGAACCAATAGATATGAACTTACAAACAGGGTTGGAGGGAGACATGAACAAAGGATTTATTTTATTTTTATTTTTTATTTTAATTCCATTTATATCCTGCCCTTCTCCAAAGACTCAGGGCGGCTTACAAGCTTAGCAGTAGCCTTCATTCTATGTATATGCCTGCTTATTAGGGCTTTCACACACCCCCAAGCGGCATTATTACAAAGTCAGCTTAATTGCCCCCAACAATCTGGGTCCTCATTTTACCTACCTCGGAAGGATGGAAGGCTGAGTCAACCTTGAGCCTGGTGGGATGCGAACCTGCACTAATTGCAGGCAGCTGGTGTTACTTAAGGAGGCATTAGCCCACTGCTCCACCAAGGCTCTTTCTGATTCTTTCCCACCATTTTTGTCCAGCTGATTTTAGAATTAGAAGCCTCCCTGGCACTAATTCAAGGACATAATTCTTTATTAAGTATGCTTATTGCAAGAACTAGAAATTCAATAGTAAATAAAAGACGAACCCTATTTAGCAGAGACAAGATTCAGTTTTTATATCTCTTTTTCCAAACAAGATGGCATAACAGGTTGAGTCTTACGCTTTTGATTAGGATGAGCTGTGAATATTTGCAGTGTCATTATCACAAAATACAGTAGTTTGATTTCAGGGTACTTGCTGGCCATATTTCACAATTAAATTGGAAGATCAAATCCTCAGGATTATTTGGCAGGAGTGTCTGTAGCACCATTACCAGGTTAATTAGATTCATAGATGCCATCAAGTATGGCGTGACTCTTGACAATTGCCCATCTCTACCAATATCTTATACTCTAATCCAGGGGTGTCAAACTCAATTTCATTGAGGGCCACATCAGCATTGCGGTTCCCCTCAAGGGGCCGGGTGGGTGTGGCCAGGGTGGGCACAGCCTACTGGGTGGGCGTGGCTAGAGTGTGTATGGCCTACTGGGTGGGCATGGCCAGCTCTACACTGTTCGCATCAAGGGTGCCTATGGGGGCCTGGGCAGGAGTGGGACAGATCTGAGGGTCTCTGGCAGAAGGAGGGTCTCTGGGCCAGAGCCAAGGCAGTGGGGGCCGTTCCCTCACTGTTTCCAGGATGGCTTCGCGGGCCACAAGAAACCACTTCGCGGGCCGGATCTGGCCCCCGGGCCTTGTGTTTGACATGTCTGCTCTAATCTCTTCGAATCACATCCATCTGCCACTGTGATATTCTGCAGTTCTCAGCAATAACTAATTTAGAGACATGAGAAAAATTAAAATGGACTACAGTACAGCTTCAACACCCTGTAGCCAGCCAGCAACGATTTTCAGAGCTACCCAATCAGTCTAGAGGAATTATGATGTCTTTATTTATCGCAATTATGTCCTACCTTTTTTTTTTACATTTAGAATAAAGCGGTTTACACGAGGGTGGAAGGCTCCCTTAATTTTATTCCTAATTTTTTTCAAGCAAAGCCCACTTCTGAAACCTACGAAAACCCTATGGAAAAATACTTGAATTGATGTCTATTTACTTTAACTTTTTTTCCCCTTTTCTTGGTGATTTATTGATTCCTGTATTGTAAGGCTCTTGGACATAGTTTCTGTAAAGACCGATTATAAATGGGCAGCACAGGGCCAAGAAAAAGACTTCTTACCATTTTGCTTCCAAAAAGGAGAGACGTCATTACCAATACTCCTAGGCAGTCTCTTTCTCCCCTTCTTTTTTCACATTTAACCCTAATTATTAAATTATTAAACTAAAGGGTAGGGTTTTTTTTAATTCCATTTATATCCCGCCCTTCTCCGAAGACTCAGGGCGGCTTACAAGCTTAGCAGTAGCCTTCATTCTATGTATATGCCTGCTTATTAGGGCTTTCACACACACACCCCAAGCGGCATTATTACAAAGTCAGCTTAATTGCCCCCAACAATCTGGGTCCTCATTTTACCTACCTCGGAAGGATGGAAGGCTGAGTCAACCTTGAGCCTGGTGGGATGCGAACCTGCACTAATTGCAGGCAGCTGGTGTTACTTAAGGAGGCATTAGCCCACTGCTCCACCAAGGCTCTTATTAGCTAAGTAAATGGGGTAAAAAGGATTAAATTTATATTTATTTATTTATTTTATTTTAATTCCATTTATATCCCGCCCTTCTCCGAAGACTCAGGGCGGCTTACAAGCTTAAAGACAATGAAACAGTTTCACTATTCATTCTTTGTATTACATTAATATATTAAGTCTAATGAAAAGTCATTATTCTATTGAAGACAATGAAAGTTAATTATGTAATGGTTCAATAACTGGATATAAATAAATAGGATAAAAGTTCAACCTGAACTGCATGCTAAGGAATCTAACATTTAAAGATCATAGTGCTAGAATAGTTTCATTGTGAATATGGTTATGAAACACACTGTTGCACTGCTTTCTAGATGACACCCCTCCCCTTAGTCTTTAATAATAAACAGAAACCATAAATTTCACAACACAGTAGCTTTTAATAAAATTGTAAACCAATAAATAGGTCAAAAAGGAAATTCTAATATCATAAATTAACATTAAAATTTCCACTGAAACTGAGCTTTGGCCTGAACAAATAAGGGCAGAACAAAAGTGCCAGAATACCACAAAAGTGTCTGTTGTTTTCTGGCCCAACCAGAAGCAGGAAATTCTTGTGAGATCCTGTGTTTCTGAGATTGCCAGCTAGCTCTGAGGCTTGCCTGTTATTGGTTATTAGAGAGCAAAGAATGTATCTGGATGCAGTATTTCTGGAAATGTAAAAAGCAGCGGGTAAAAGGGTAAAAATTATGCTATTTTTGCATTTTTAAAGAAATGGCCCCCATGCTTTTGTTTTGCCATATAACATGTGGCACAGCTTGCTAATATTGAGTTACCTACTTTGCTTTACTACATTTAGCCCAAACTTAAGTTGTTTATTCCTCTTGCTTTATAACTCTTCCTACTCTGCTCTCTTTTAGCACACCCTAATCTGGGTGTGGCTCAGTGGGTTAGGATGCTGCTGAGCTTGTCGATCAGAATGTCGGCAGTTTGGCGGGTCGAATCCCGAGTGCCGCATAACAGAGTGAGTGCCTGTTACTTGTCCCAGCTTCTGCCAACCTAGCAGTTCGAAAGCACGTAAAAATGCAAGTAGAAAAATAGGGACCACTGCGGTGGGAAGGTAACAGCGTTCTGTGCGCCTTTGGCGTCTAGTCATGCCAGCCACATGACCACGGAGACGTCCTCGGACAAGCGCTGGCTCTTTGGCTTTGAAACGGAGATGAGCACCGGCCCCTAGAGTCGGAAACGACTAGCACGCATGTGCGGGGGAACCTTTACCTTTACCTAATCTGGGTGGGCTGGGCGATAAAGTTCCACTAGAAAGCAGTAGTGCTTAAAATCTTATTTCTAAGTTCAGAAAAATTAAATTATTGTTGTCAACAGGTTATATTGAGATATATAACACTGTGATAGTACTGTCCAAGAAGAGAAAATATAGTATCATTGGTACAAGGAAGGAAAGGAAAACTTCCTTGGCTTTCCACCAAAAAAAGAAGAGATTATGATTTGTAACACCTCTCCCCCTTCAATTATGTTTTGAAAATGGTAGCGGAACTCAGGCAGTGTCATAATTTTTGCAGGAATATATGGAAGTTACGCTACTGTGGATCAGCATTTCTTGATAGCCTCCTGCCTTGGCACTAAAGGAAAATAATACTTAATGCCTTGCAGCTGGGCTATATGAAAGAGTGAGATTATGTATGCAATTTCTTCTATGGAGATAGAGAATTCTGATATTTTTAACATTTGCATCCTATTATGCAAACCACACATTGTTATTGTATGCACACTCCTAATTAAATCACACACTTTACCTCTCTCTTCATTAAATCAATAAAACGTGAACGTGGATTTATACATATCCTATATATTTGCACTTTCAATTATCAAATGGAGGTTTTGTGCAAATAAGAAACTACATGACAATAGGTCATGTAAATTAAGCATTTATCTAGTCTCAGCTTTCAAAAACGTATCTTGTATTTATTTCTCCGTATTTCTTCAGTGTACATATTAACTTGGTGTATTAAATTCAGATGAATAGCAGGTTGAATTGATCTGATTCAATTTTATCGGAACCAGGAGAGCTATGTAAATGCCACTGAAATTAATGAGACTCATTAATCAAAATTAACTGTATTGATCCAAGAGAATTTCTCTACTGTTTGTTTCTTTAAATCAGCTTATATTGAAGCCCTATTTGCTGGGGCAATATAATGAATGCTCTGTAAGGAAATAATCTATCTTGTATTGTGCTTGAAGCAATGAATTCTAGCTGACACTAGTTTTACTGGCCTAAAAGGCTCATCAAAACAGCTCTATAACTAGTGAATCATTTGTATAAAAGAACTATGTGAAGAAATGAGATTGAACTAAGCATGCAAAAAATAGGCCTTCCATTGGTGACCACGATTCAGATTATTAAACAGGACTTGAATTCCCAAGTTGCATAATTTATTCTAATTGAAAGATTTCAACATCTGTATGTCTACAGCCCTGGTTTTATCCTTTAAGATTAATTATATTAATTAAACTAGCAGTTACTGCAGGAGAAAATGTTCTGTGCTTTTCAAGCTTCAGCTTCCATGAAATATGTTAATTCCAGATGTTTAAACTTGGGGTTTTTTTCCAGCAGCTTTGTTACAAATGCCAAACTATTTTGAATTTCTTGAAGGCTTATCCAAACCCCAGCTGATCATCACAATATGTTGCATTTCATATTCAAGAGTTTAGTTATGAAGTAATTTCTATTGTTGCAGAAAAAAATAGGAAGCGACTGGTTCATAAAATTACCTTCCAGTGCAGGAAGGAAGGAAGGAAGAAAGGGCTAGGCCTAATTTCTGCTTTTATGTGGCCTATTTTGATGGCATAGAATAATAGATGAAAAGATCAGTGTATCAGCAGCACGAACATTGTAATTGTTAATAAAGAATATTTAAACTTCTTTCTTTCTCTTCTAAGTATGCTAATTGTTCACATTGTAGATCTGTGAAAGTTGAGTTTGAGTCAAAGTGCAGTTTAGATGTAATGTTATTTATCATGATTTATGAAGTCAGAAACAAATAATGCATACAGTTTATGTCTTCTATCACTGTCTTCTATATGTTGATATAGATGCAGAGAACCAGAGTTCTTTTTAAAATGGATACTTTTTTAAAAAAGAAAACAGTAATTTTGGCTGTAGGTAAACTATAGCATTGAGTTTTAGATTTATTGTTACCAGGCCACTGTTGTCAAACTCTGATGTAGTAATTTGAGTAATCCCAGCAAATTTGTGAGTTGTTCAATAAAATATGGTTCAAAAAACTATGTGTGAACTACATTACATACAAATATGCAGACTTTTGTAAATTTTCTCATTTTCTTTCTCTGATCTCTATTCTTTTCTGTGCTTAAGAAATGTGGTCCCCTCTAAAAGCAAAGATGGAACTCGACTAGTATTGGTTGCCTTTCGTATCTACTAGCTGTTTGGCATTGCAAAGATTAGTCTGTTTCTCTCTATCCATATCCTGTTAGCATATAGTCACTGGGAAAGAGCCTTAGTTACTTTTTCTCCTGTGGGGCAGGTAGCTTTCTTTTTGCAAGAACTTCTGCTTCATCTTGTCTTCCATGTCCTGGAATTCCCTCTCTACCAGAAGCGTCATGATTTTTTTATCATCATTACTGCTATCTACCTGAATAACTCCAGAGCCACTTCATAGGATCCCCCCTCCCATCTGTCCATAATGAGACACAGTGAGAAAGGTATTAGGGAGGAGCATTGACTGACTTTGCTGCCTTCTCATTGGCCAGTTGGAGGAGCCATTGAGTTCCATGGGAAAACGAAGTACAGCAACGTAGACAGTGACACAGCAGCTGAAAATACTGCAAAGAGTTTCAGGACAAGGCTCATGGTTAGGTAGAAACATTCATAGAAAGGAAAGTCTACCCAAAAGAGACTTGGGTAAACAAGGAAAAAAAGTAGTTAGTCAAGGATTTGACTTCAGAGGTTGTGGGTGCTCCATCACTGGAGGTTTTCAAAAAGAGATTGAACAACCACCAGTCTGAAAAGGTGTAGGATCTCCTGCTTAAGCGGTGGTTTGGACTAGAAGACCTCCCAGATACCTTCTAACTCTTTTTAGAAAAGATTACTGCATTTTGCATAAATGGTATAAGGTGCAGTCTGACGTAGAGTTCAACAATATCTAGTAGACCGTAAATTCCCTGTCTCTGTTTTGTTATACATGAACAATAATGACTTATTGCTGATTTGAAAATATGCGTCTCCATGAATTCCAAACAAGATCATACGTATTTAGGGAGGATACATCTTGAGATCTGATGTGATAGCCCATTTGTGACATTTGTTTTGGATTTACAATCTTCTTAAATGTCTATGGAGATTCTCAGTCATCCAGGTCATAGTTGTCCCAAAGGTGCTTTTTCACAAGGCAACTGGACTTTCTTTTTTCTCTTTGAAGATGTTTCACTTCTCATGCAAGAGAAGCACCTTTGGGACAGCCTTCTTAAAGTGTACCAACCCATTTTGTGCCCTTATAGATGCAGATCCCAAGCACGGAGGTTGTGTTGGGAAGGCAAGGTTCTGCTTTCTCAATGTTGCTTCGAGATCTACTTTCACACATGCTTACAATGGCTTGCAAAAGAGAAGAGTGTTGAGTTTACATTTGGTCTCGGCAATCTTGGCAATCTCATTTTATGTTTACTGTGGCTTTGTCTTCCTCATGATTTAGAGTTATGATTTAGAGCTATGTAAAACTGCCTCTATTGAATCAATTTACTTGTAATCTATTTTCAAAATTTCTCCTTTCTTCAGAATTTGCAGAGTAGTTCCGAGATATTCTGAGATAGAGGTGCAGTTATTCAAAATAATAGAAATGCATAAAATCAGAATTTCATGATGAATCGTATTTTCTGGCATTGACTGAGTTGTTAAAGTATTTATAATTGATGGGGTTTTCCCCCCTCTTACATAAGTGTTTAAAGGAACCAAGGGTACATATTACTGTAATGTGTAGCAATCTGGGTTCATCAAGCTCATTTGGCAGAGGATTCAGTGCATTTTAAGCAAAAATATAAATCATGCATTGTCACTTGGCTCCATTCTAATTGCTAAGACATTGTAAAATATTCAAAGAAGTCTTAATTCTGCCCTGCTTTGAGAAGAAAATTTTTAATTTGAAACATGTCATGTGTTTTTTTTTTTATACAAAGAATGACATTTTGGTTGCAAGATAAACTTCCGAGAAAGGAATTAATGATTGAATAGACAAACGGGATTGATGTCTCATTTTATGGTGTTAATTTCTTCTGGAGAAAACAAATTCAGCAATATTTTAGTTGCATGCAAACAGCCTGGAGCTGACCTTGACCACCAGTAGGGACAAATCACTGCAAATCATGTTATAAAGAAATACAACTAAAAACAATTACTCCATTTAGGACAGCACTTTTCCCTCCAGCTTCCTATTGAAATAGGTAAGACCGAGCAGCGTAATAGCCTAGTGGTGAAGACACTTGCCTTCTATTCTGAAGGTTGGGAGTACTGTACAATCCTAGGTAGAAAATGAGGGTGTAATGAAAAAATATCTGCTGCAAACTCCACATAGGCATTAGGAAGGGCATCTGGCCAGTAAATGCTCAGCTCCATCCAGTCGCCCCAACTCTACCGTGAATAGGGATTACAGGGTTGTAAAAGGGGAGTTTTATTGGAATAGGTAAGGATGCCTATGGGTATTTCCAATGATACCATCAACCTGAATTGAATATATATCTATATTTATATAAATTTATATAAACATAGTATATATTTATATAAATATATAAATATAAATAATGAAGCTGACATATGGCATATAAAAACCAGCTGCTAGCATTTTTTTTAATATAAAAAATGTCTCCAAGACCTTTTCTTAAAGTAAGTAAAAGGGGTATGGCTTTAACCCAGTTCCTTATATGAGAGTTTTTCTACCCAGCAAGAAGGAGACAGACTTTTGAGATAAAGAGCAAGGGACGAAATTGGGAAGATACTGGGAAGAAATTGCACTCTGGTTCTGAAAATCTGCACCTGAGTTAGATTTTCCGTAGAAAGATGGCCCGATACTGCTGTTCTACAGGAAAACATTTGGGTATTCCATTTATTCCAGAAGAAAAGAAATAGGAAAATGTGGAATTTTTTAAAGTTTCTTTAATGTGCTACTAAAAAACATCTTGAAATGATTACCTCCTTAAAGCCAACAGGCTCTGTCCCCAGAATGTCATTTACCATCAGAAGATAAGCCTAATCACATTTTAAAGCAATTCATCTCCTCTCCCATCAGTTTGATGTTTCAGTCTGGGATGCTGGAGGTCCATAGGACTTGGGAGTAGGGACTTTCCCCTTTCATTAAGGCTCTTTTTTTATTTAAAAAGTTTTACAGTACATTTTAACTTTAACAATCCCCCCTCCCCCACCCCTATCTAACCCTCCCTATCCCTCTCCCCCACTCCCCACTCCCCCCCGACTTCCCAGAGCTAAATACAGGGTATAAAAAACGAAAAACAAACATAAGCATCCATATGCTAACAACAATAAACTATTAATTCTATCACCCTCTAGCTCATGTAAAATGATTACAAACAATATTAATATTACAGATAAAAAATAAGAAGAAAACAGAAAAGGAGCTTTACTCAAATGCTAAATGAAATTTCTTAGTCCCAATCCTTATTCATATTAATTTCAAAAAAGAAAAAAACACCTTTCATCTACTATTTACATTCTCCCACATTTCTCTAATTTCTAAACAAATTCTCAATTACGCGCCACGAGCGCCTATCTCTATTAACCTTATTAATCTCCAACCAAACTGAACTATAATCAAAAATAGTTCTTGCATGTATCATGCCAAATGTCTCGCAGTTCCAGATCATCCTTGAGTTCAAATAAAAAAAAAAGATTTAGACAATCTAGCATGACTCAGGACACGCTTAAAAAACCCCATCTTTATCCATTACGTCTAGGACACCATTCCAATCTCCAATGAAAATAAAATAAAAAATTTAAAAAATTTATAGTCCAATTAGGTAACCTTTATATGTAGTAAATTAAGAAAAGTCAACTTCTTGTTGATTAGGAGCTTGCATACCCAATCTTAAATTCAAAAAATACTTTTAGTCCATAACCCTAATATGCGTTTCTTGCAAACAAATAACATCATTCTTAAATTGTTTTAAATATTGAAAAACTTTCTTTCTCCTCTATGATGAATTTAATCCATTGACATTCTAAATTAGAAATTTAGTCACCAATCTTGACGCCCCAAAGCTTTTGGAGCACGTCTGAAATGGCCCCTGTAACCTCTTTGGACCGCGCCCCTCCCACAGCTTCACTGTAAGTACACTTTGGAGGTTCCATAACTTTCTGCTGGTCTTGCTCTTGCTCTCGTCTCACTCGTCTTAGGGCGGCACACGTCATCCCCTGCTCTCCAGCAACAGCCGATGAGACTGTAACTTGATCCCCTCCAGCACCATTCTCCTCTGTCTGTCTACCTGCAACATCTTGAGGCTTTCCCTCGCCATATCCCTTTGCAGTTTCCAGAAGTGATAAGGGGGTTGCTTTTAACACATTGCTGTAAAAATCACGTGCCTGGGCAACAGTAACCAGACGATGTCTTTTACCTTCGTGCATCTCCACCAGTCCGACTGGAATCTCCCATCTAAACTTGATATCACATTTCTTAAGTTCCTGTGCAAGAAATGCAAAATCTTTCCTTCTCTTTAAAATCTTTGGAGGAATCTCTTTTAAAACCAAGACTTCTTGCTCAGCAACTACCAATTTAATATCATAAGCAGCTTGAATGACTTCATCTCTAATTACTCTATTTGTAAAATAGACCACCACATCTCTGGGTAACTTCCTCTGTCTTGCAATCCATGAATTTACACGAAAAATTTTATCCATGCTTCCCTCAATTTCAGATGCTGGCTGGCCCAATACCGCTTCCAAAGCCTCAGAAATCAGCTGCTTTAAATCTTCTTTAGGATTCTCAATTCTCCGTCCATTTTGTCCCTTATATTTTCATTCTCTAGTACCTTTACTTCTAATATAGAGTTCTTTTGACTGAGATCCTCCACTTTTTCATCCAGCTGTTGCACACATTCAGCTACACTTTCAATTGTAGACAACATGTCTATCCTCATTGCTCTAAACTTCTCTTCCATCTTCTTCTCCAATTTCTCCTCCAGCTTTTTCAACTTTTCATCCATCATATCAGACATTAATTGTGAATGCTTTTCAAAGGCATCTTGTAAATCCTTAAGCGTCAATGCCGGAGGAGGTGCAGGAGGAAGCAAAGCTTGCAACGAGGTCTGTTGCACCGGGAAACACCCCGCACTTCGAAGAGCTTTAGAAGTTTTGGCCGCCATCTTTCCCCACTTTCACTTGTTGCGCACTTTCACTTTAAAGCTATAAAATCCATTGAGCTAGAGAGTAAAGATAAAAGTCCACATCACCTTGACCTCCTGTACCGCTCTGCCTGCATCTTGATACTCAAAGGTATTTCCTTCTGGCAGGGGTGGTTGCTAACGCCTGGCTCTGCTCCAAAAATCACGGAGCAGAGACGCTGCGCAGCTCGGAGCAACCCAGGCTTTGGGGGGGCTCAATCCTTCAGCCGCCCAAACTCTCAGCTGAGGCGGCCCCGGAGAGCTCAACCCCTACCTGGGGCCTCACCCCCTCCTCTTCTCCCGAGGAGGGGGCTTCAAATCCATCTAAACAGCTGATCGGCGCTGTTTACGATGAAAAAAAAACACAGCTGCGGAGCGGACAGCCCGGAGACGGCTGTCTTCGGCGTCGCGTCGCCACCGGAAGTCATTAAGGCTCTTACCTCACTGCATCTTCTGCCATCTGAACTTGGAGATGCCACAGGCCAGGGGTAGGCAACCTCGGCTCTTTTATGACTCATGGACTTCAATTCCCAGAATTTCTGAGTCAGCTATGCTGACTCAGGAATTCTGGGAGTTGAAGTCCATAAGTCATAAAAGAGCCGAGGTTGCCTACCCCTGCCACAGGCAATCTTGCTTTGAAGCCAATCCTAATTCTAGTCAGTCTTTCACAAATGTCACAATCTCTGTTAAAAATAAAAACAGCTGAACTTGGTTCTTCTGTTTATATAAGCAGCATGCTTGGAGTCTTGCTACACCATATCTCCCAGCCTGTAGGCCCATGTTGGCGAACCTATGGCGTGCCATAGGTGGCATGCAGAGCCCTCTCTGTGGGCACGCGTGCTGTCGCCCCAATCCTGGGCCTTCATCTGGCTTTTATAAAACCTTTTCACTTTAGGCCTCCGCCACTGTGTGGGGGGAAAAAGGTTCAATCAATCAATTTCAACTTCTTGCAGGGGAAAAAATATCTTGCAAAGTTGGAATTGCTTGATTGAACTTTTTAGTCCCACCCAGTCTGCTGTTACTACCGCAGCCACCCAATGGGCCACACCAACCCGGCACCCAATGATACATAAGTGGGTTTTGGGTTGCTCTAAAAGGTTCACCATCACTGCTGTAGGCTTAAGGGAACTATCAGTGTACTTTTCCTGCTGCACACTATAGGTAGTCCTCAACTTACAACCACAATTGGAACTGTAACTTCTGTCACTAAGTGAGCCAGTCATTCAGTGAATTTGACTTGATTTTATGACTTTTTTTGCCACAGATGTTAAGTGATATGTAAATCACATGGTCATTAAGCAAATCCATCTCCATCAAGCAAATCCAAATTCCTGCATTTTAAAGCCCCCCCCGGAAGGTTCTAAATGGTGATCATATGATCCCCTAGGATACTGCAACTGTTGTAAATGCATGCCAGTTGCCAAGCTCCCAGATTTTGATGTGACTGTGGAGAGGCTGCAGCTCTGGTAAGTAATTTTTTCAGCACTGTCATAACTTCACTAAGCATAAGGGATGGTTGTTATTCCAAGAAACCACTTGTCTTAATAATTAAAAGGGACATATAAGTAATAATAGGGACATATAAGTAATATAGGGACGCGGTGGCTCAGTGGGTTAGGACCCTGAGCTTGTGGATCAGATGGTCGGCAGTTTGGCAGGTCGAATCCCCAGTGCCGCGTAACAGAGTGAGCGCCTGTTACTTATCCCAGCTTCTGCCAATCTAGCAGTTCGAAAGCACATAAAAATGCAAGTAGAAAAATAGGGACCACTACGGTGGGAAGGTAACAGCGTTCCGTGTGCCTTTGGCGTCTAGTCATGCTGGCCACATGACCACGGAGACGTCCTCGGACAAGCGCTGGCTCTTCGGCTTTGAAATGGAGATGAGCACCGGCCCCTAGAGTTGGAAACGACTAGCACGCATGTGCGGGGGAACCTTTACCTTTACCTATAAGTAATAAATCAGAAGACTGACTTGGAAAGCCTTCTTAGATTTACAAAAAGAATGTGTGAAACCAAGGAAACTCTTTGTGGGAGGAGATAAAGAGGAATTACCCAAGCTGTTCCCGAAAAGAGACAAAGAATAAATGATAAGAAATCAACATGTGAGACACTGCTTGATGGGACTAAAGATCAAGCTTTTTAAAAATAAAACTTAAGGCTTGTAAAGTGAATCTCTTTGATTGGGATTAAAATGTGTATGTTGTGGTTTATGGCAGTTGTTAATGGGATTTCCTTTTGACCAGGACTGAATGACCAATCTTTAAAGATTTGTTTAATAAGCAGGAAAGATGCTTTTTGCTTTATTTTTTAGAGAAAGTGATACATTGGGATTAGAAAATTGAATGTTTTCATTAAGATTAAAATAAGTATGCTAATATTTCTAATTGCTCTTAATAGACTTTTGCTTACAAGGACTGAATAATGTATTTTTGCAATTTGCTTATTGATAAGTGATGAGATATGGAAAGAAGAGGGGTTTTTAATTAAAATTTTAGAGCAGAGGTCCCCAACTTATGGGCTGCGTTGCACAGCCCACTACTGGGCTGTGGCCTCTTGGCCACCGGGCTGCGTAAGTAGCTGGGCAGTGCACACGCATGTGTGCGCATGCTCACCCCCTCGTGCCAACGTTGCCTTGAGTGTTGTGCGGGCAGCGGCATTGCCATGAACCTTGCATGGGCAGTGGGAGCACTGTGAGTGGCAGGTAGGCAGTGGCACACCACACGCAGGTGGCGGCATTGCCAAGTACCTTATGCAGGTGGCAGCAGCCCAGGAAAAGGCGGGCAACAGGCGGGCCACGGTGCGAGCCTCACGTGGGGCGGTGGTGTGATCCTTGTGCCAGTGCTAGCATCACCACGAGCCTTGCAGTGGCACCACAAGCCTCAGACAGGTGCTCGCATCACTGAGAGCCTTGCATGCATATTTGCAGCCCTGTTAGTGCAGTGCACATGCGCATGGCTTGTTTGTGAACACGGGTGCATATGTGGCCTCATTCACATTTGTGCATGAGCGTGTAAGATGCCTGCCCCTCTCCCTCTCCCACCAGGCCACCAATCCAGAAAGGTTGGAAACCCCCTGTTTTAGAGAATATAAATTATGTATGCTTGTCTATGGGGGGAGTCATATTTTATATATGTTATAGAAACATAGAAATAAAAACAGAACCTTTTCCTTTTCTTTTTTTCCTTTTTCCTTTCCTTTTTTCCTTTTTATATTTTGTTTCATTTGCATTAGGTTTTTTGATATCTGTATTTGTGGAAAATAAATAATTTAATAACAAAGTTGTTAATAAAAAAGGAAAAGGTGTCGAACAGAAGAAAAAGTGACGATATACCGTGACTGGTTACACAAGCATGTGCTTAAAAGAATTTAAATAAAAGTTACTGACAGTTCTGGTGAGATAACCGGCATAAGGTTATAAAGAGCTGATAACAATATTGCTTGGTTGGATTTGATTCATAATCTTCACTATATTGCTAAGTCTTTGAATGAGGTCAAGATGATTCCATCGCCAACTTTATAATACTTAGGAGGGTTTGAGGATTTGAAAACAACAGTGGTGCAGTTTACGTTTACGTTTACGTTTTATTTAATTTATATACCGCCCTTCTCCCTGGGGACTCAGGGCGGTTCACAGGGCATATAAATAAAAATACAGTACTATACAAAAGTTAAAACAAAGATTAAATCAGTGCCCAATTAAAAACAATAATGCAATCTAAAATGACAATTTAAAACCCAACTCCCCCATCAGGCCAGACCGGCCAATTCAAACAAATGGGTCTTCAGGCCACGACGGAAAGTTCGGAGGTCCGATGCCGTCCGGAGCTCCACCGGCAGTTGGTTCCACAAAGCCGGGGCACCCACAGAGAAGGCTCTCCCCCTGGGGGCCGCCAGTCGGCATTCCCTGACCGGAGGCACCCTGAGGAGGCCCTCTCTGTGGGAACGCACAGGGCGGAGGGGAGTTGAAGCTGGCAGCAGTTGAAGTACCCATAGACAGGTGTTCTATAAATGTATACAGATAGTCCTCAACTTACCACCATTCATTTAGCAACAGTTCAAAATTACAATGGCACTAAAAAGTGACTTATGACCAGTCCTCATGGTGATGACCATCACAACATCCCCCACAGTCACGTGATCAAAATTTGACTGTTTGGCAACTTGCACATATTTACAAAGTTTGTAACATCCTGGGCTCATGTGATCGCCATTTGCGACTTCCCGGGGAGCTTCCAACAAGCAGTCAAAGGGGGGAAGCAAGATTTGCTGAGTGACTGTATGATTCACTTAATGACTGCAGCGATTCATTTAACAATTGTGGCAAGAAAGGTCATAAAATCGGGTGCAACTCTCTTAACAGCTGTCTTGCTTAGCAACAGAAATTGAGGACTGCCTGTAGTGAGGATCATGACAATATTTACCCTAACCCACAGCTGAGGAATTCTGGGAGTTGAAGTTCACAAATCATAAAAGAGCCAAGGTTGCCTACCCCTGCCCTAACCTGTTCCAAATAACTCTTCCACCTTAAAAAAGAAAAAAAATACTTTCTGAAAATAATAAATAAGACAAAAGTATGTGTAACTTTATTAATTAGATAATTTTATAATAATTAGTAAAATCCTTTGTAGCAACACATACACATGGAAAAATCATTTATAATCCTAATCACACTACTAGACGTTTCATTTAATTTAGTAAGATTTACTGTAGAATAAACGTGTAGAATTGCACTACAGTATTTAAACTTCTATCTCAGGGGTCTTCAAACCTGGCCCTGTTATGACTTGTGGACTTCAACTCCCAGAATTCCTCAGCCAGGCACGCTGGCTGAGGAATTCTGGGAGTTGAAGTCCACAAGTCATAAAACGCCCAAGTTTGAAGACCCCTCTTCTATCTGCTAACAGAAACAAATTATTTATTTGATTTATTTAGGTGGCAAGCACATTTATTTGCATTGAGGTGACTCACAACATTAAAAGCTGTAAAACATTAAAGCATAAATATTTCTAAAAGCAATAAAAAAGAATTGCAGTCAGAAGTTAAATTCTATAGTCTATATAATGTGCCCTACTTTCTTTAATCAAGGTTAAAAGAAATAAGGTGCTTTGCACTTATATCGCCTGAAAGAAAAAATGCTTGACTCCATGCTGTTTCTCCTTCCTTCCTATCCTGAGCTGCATTTGGGCAGTCTTGGTGTTCTAACATGTTTAAACTAGAAAGAAGCTATTTGAAGTTGAACTTGGCTTTCATTAATTAAAATCGGGAGGGTCACCAGAATCCTAGAGAAAAATTCCCTTCTTTGAGATTTACATACGGTAGCAAGATCTACTTTCTAATGTGATCAAATTCTACAACTCAACAAGTTTTTGAAATATATTACTAGGAAATATATCCATCACCATAATAGTTTATTACACTTTATGCCACTGGACGCCTAATGATTCTCTGTCTGTCTTTTTCTATATATGCATACACTATGTTGGATTTTGCATTGGTTTTGATCTGTGCTGAATTAAGGATTCAGCATTCCAAGCAAACTTCAGAATATTTCATTCCACTAATTTGTATGATTCAGTGAATTTAAAAGATTCTGTGGAAATACTGTCTTTATAAATATTAAATAATATTAATCTTAACTACTGTACTTAGTGTGGCGGGGGGGGGGGAGAAATAAATCCACCATAGCGTCTTAATTAGCTCTAATATTCTTTTGTCATCCTTTCTTCCCCAAACTGCAGCTGTTCCATTGGGTAGGGGAGCTACACAATAAAGTAGAAGGGGTTGTTTGTTTTCTTGACAGCTCACAACCCACCCAACAGATGAGGTACTGAGCAGGCAAAGAGAAGCAAATTCGGATAACTCAACTTGTGTTGTTCTGTGCAAACAAATGGAAGACAAGATTTGACAGATCCATGCCTGCCCAGACAAAGGGGAAAGATAGTTTTAGTTATTTGCAATATCTCCCTTTGGATCCATGGACAAAGGGGGAACAGTGGTGGGATTCAAATATGTAAACAACCGGTTCTCTATATGGATGCCGCTTCTGGAAGTCCATTCTGGGCCTGGGCAACAAAAAAATTAGCTACCGGTTCTGCCGAAGTGGTGCAAAATGGCTGAATCCCACCACTGGGGGGCCCCCACAAATTTTCTTTCCTCTGTAATGATATGTGTAAATGACTTTGGAAGATGAGGCAAGAGTCATAGCCAGGGCAATGGCTGGATAAGAGGCAGCTTAGCCTGCAGAAGGAATATGGGTGTGTCAAATGTCTCAGAGGAGACTCCCTAATTTCTCAGGTTGAAAAGGTGAGAGGCAAGAAATGCACTTTCAGACTTGCAAGATTCTGTTTATATAACCTTACAATAAAGTAGAGCTAGTACTTCTGAATGTGCTTCTTGTCTGGACTACCTCACAAGGCTGACACCTCCAGCCAGACAAGATGGCTATACTTGCATTTCCTGGTGTAACATAGACTTAGCTTTAAAACTGAGGGGACACAAATTTAAAATCTACATTTGCTTTCCTTTCTCTGAGCAAAGGAGAAATGAATTTGACAGATGTTTACACCTGCAGGTCTACTTATATTTCAAAATCATTTCTAGTCACAGTACTGCTTTGATTAGGGGGTTCTTTCCCACCAGCTGGTTATTCCTGAAGTGGGAAGTATAATAAGACCAGAGGTCTTAATGAATGGTTGCATAACATGCCCTGCATGCATACCCCAAATGAGGATTCCTTCACTTGATGGCAGGCCAGAAAAGAGGCTATGGAGGCAGAATATGGATTGTCAGTGGGTACCCAAAATGTTACGCCAGTGTAGTATTCTGCTGACTTAAAAATGAATGCATAGTACTTTAACTGAACCATAGGAAAAACTCTCACATAAGCTATGTTTTATATCATATTTCTTTCTCATTTGTCTAGATTCTATAATAATAATAATAATAATAATAATAATAATAATAATAATAATAATAATAATAATAATAATCTGCTCATTGACAAAATGGTACTTAAAAGTGCAAAATGACAGAAAATGAACTTAAATATGGCGTGGATTGAGTACAAGAAGGCATTTGACTCATTACCCCATAGCTGGATTAATGCGTGTTTGGAAAACTTTGGAATCAGCAAAAACATCTGTACATTTTTGAAAGCAAATATGCAAAAATGGAAAACAGTTCTAACAGCAAATGGGGAGAACATTGGTGAAATCAACATCAGACGAGGAAACTTCCAAGGGGACTCACTTTCACCACTACTGTTCAACATCACATTAATTCCATTGACAGTAATCTTACGAAACACAAAACTGGGATACCACATCTCAAGCCAGCATGGCAAGATAAACCGTCTACTATACATGGATGACTTAAAACTGTATGCGAAAAACCACACTGAACTTGAATCAATACTCAACGCAGTTCAACTGTTTAGCAGCGACATCAGAATGGACTTTGGACTTGGAAAATGTGCTATATTATCCATGCAATGAGGAAAAGTGGGGAAAATAGAAGGAATAGAACTGGGAAATGGAAGTATTATGAAAGCACTAGCAAAGGATGATGGTTACAAATACCTAGGCATATTGGAAGCAGATAACATCTTGAATGGAAAAGTCAAAGAGTCAATGCAAAAGGAATATACCAGGAGAGTCCACAAAATATTAAAATCAAAGCTGAATGCTGGAAACATAATTAAAGCCATTAATACATGGGCAGTCCCAGTGATACGCTACCCAGCTGGAATTATCAACTGGACTTTGGCTGAACTGGAAAACCTAGACCGGAAAACGTGTAAACTTTTGAATATGCACCACGCTCTACATCCATGAAGTGACATTGACCGGTTGTACCTGCCAAGAAGAATATAGGGTAGACGGCTGTTGCAAATCCACCAAACTGTAGAAGAAGAAAAACGAAGTTTGAATGACTTATGTGCATCAAAGTACAGAAAAATAGCTGCAGGCAAGAAATGAAACAAGAAATGAAAAGAGAAGCTGAGGGAGGAGAAATTTTGGAGTTTTTCAATGAATGTGAATGGGTTGAACTCCCCTTCAGAAATAGCTTACCTAAATGGCCTTCCCTACTACAAAGAGAACCTATAAAAAAAAGAGAAAAAATTCTTTGACAATTTAAATACACAGATTTTGAAACCTATCTGTCAAAGAAAGAAAGCTAGAGTTAGAGTAAAGAAAATAGAGGACTTGATCTATTGAATGGGGCCTTATATTATCAAACAAGAATTTGAATATGGTTAAAAGAAACAGATCACCCTTAGATACTAAAAGATTACCATACTCAGAAAGATATGATTTATACTTAGGATGGTACACTTTTGTATGAGATGGGAAACATAAACATAACAGGATGGCTCTTAATAAGGGAAGTTTTTACTCACCTTAATGTAATTAATTTGGAGAAAATCGTAACCTATAAAGATATTTTGAAAACTGAAGGGAAAACAAAATTGAAATAAGAGTTGGGAAAACAGGGTATTGACAAAATAAGGTGACCTTAACTGCAAATCTAATTGAGATATGAGCTGGATAGAAAAGATGTTATAAATTGGAACTTTTTTTAGGAGATATAATATTAGAAAAATATGATGAACCATATACTTCTGTATGTGGTATGTATTAATAGCAGTAGGAATTGCATCTTGTTTAGCGTTTGAAAATTGAAGAAACATTATTTGAAGAAGAGACGATTAAGAAAGTACCAGAATGTCTAGAAACTCATAGAGCAATGTTGAAGAATAAAAAAAAAGACATAAAATAATTTTATTATGTATTGTTACGTAAAAAATGTACCCAGGTGTACCAAGCACCTATGATTTGTAAAAAATAGAATATTTATTTATTTATTTATTTAAATTTATATACCGCCCTATTCCCGTAGGACTCAGGGCGGTTTACAGGGAAAATTAAAAGTTAAATGCATCACATACAATTAAAATCGATAAAAAATTATATAAAAAATAAAGATATAGTTCAGTGGTTCTGAGATCACATCTGCCAGTTCCTTCAGAACCTTGGGGTGTAATCCATGTGGTCCTGGTGATTTGAACTCGTCTAGGCTGGACAGGTGCTCACTTACCATTCATCTATTTCCCCTTCTAAAAATCCATTGGATTCATTATATGCTCTCTATATTAAAAATAAATAAATAAATATCCGTTTAGAATACCTTCCTGAATCAGTCTTATGCATGTTCGAGTCTCAACTAGCTGATTTTTAAATAGAAATGTAAGGCAAATGTGGATAAGATCAGAAATGTGTTTCTTTTAATCAGACCAGTGTCATTCGTCATGATGCTACAAAAATATTTTGGTACTCTGGTATTTCAGGCCCATTTAGAGAGTCAACCACATGATACTATATTTACTATATTATATTTATACTGTAAATGTATGCTGATTCTGGAAAAGCAAGCCTAACACGTAACCGTATCTTCCATTTATATGTATTCTGAAGTCATTGGGAACTGTAGTCCAATATATGCATCTGGAGGATAATTTATTAGGGAAGGCTGTCTTAGTATATTTACCACAGTATGTTCCTACATCCAGTTCAAATATATATAGCTGCCAACTTGGTAGTTTTTGTTACCAAAAATTCTGTTCAATTGTCATTGAAGTGGAAGAGTTATTTAATATTAGGAGATTTTCCTTTTTGGTCTTTGAAGACTATTAATTATCGCTTGATCAGTCACCGTGAATTATTTTCATGACCTCAGGCAGTACTCCAATGTTAAGAGTAAATTGCTGCTTAAGCTACACAGGGAACTCATTCAGTATTGGATAGTGTTATGCATTCCTATAAATCATAACTTGGATATGAAATAGAGCACTTTTAAATCTTTAAGATTCCAATATTCTTTGTTCTATAATTTTAACCCCATACTCTGGCAAAACATTGATTTTTTATTTATTTATTTTTTATTTTTTTGCTAATCTCAGAAAATGTTTTTCTCTAAATAAATGGCCATGCTAGATGCTTACTGTTTGGTTTTACACATAAGAATTCTTATTTATTATTTATTTTATAAAATTTCTTTTCTAAATAAGAATGATAACTAAACTCAATATGAAGAGTTTCTAGGAGCAGGAAATAGCAGGCAGTTAAAATAGAATCGCTAGTGTTCTCTGAAATGGAGTAAGTATTCTGAATATTTTGTGTCAAGCTCTGAACAAACAAACAAACAACAGAACTGGAGAACATCTCATTGTTAGGAAAAAGGAATGTTCTTATATGGCTTGATTGTTATCAACATTCTCAGCAGTTCTATTAGCAATTTAATAGAATATTGGTTATTCATGGACAATAATAGCTCTAGTTGAAATGTCCATTATGCTATCTCTTTCCCATGCACTTTGGAATGAGTAGAATGTGATAGCTGAGCTTTCAGCAAGCTTCATGAATTTTAAATACTTTTCATTGCCTTCAAAAGGGGGAGGCACATGGCATGTGGTCAATGGTACAGTTGGAATTAGCAGTCACTCTAGTATCATGGGATATTAGGTGTCTGAAAGATAATGAATGCTTGGCTTATGCAGGTGCATTCTTGGCCTGCCGTGCATGTCCAGGCAGAATAGATTAAGCCTCTTTAGTTCGACGTCTTGCAAAATAGCCAATTGTTACTTTGTGCAAAGAAAAGTATTCAAAATACTGCTTTCTCAGCATACATGACTCTGGCTTAATTTTGGGGGGGGAGTTATTTCCATCATCTTTATTCAATCAATTTTTTAATTGATGTTTTTGCAGCATGGTAATTAACTCTAATTAAGTGTTTCTATACTTCCATAATTTATCTTCATAACTTACACAGATACTCTCTGGAGTTCTAACTTACTTGTTCTTTTATGTCATTACAGTTTTGAATGCGAATTTTCAAGTAAACACTACCATTTTTTCCCCTTCTTAATAATTATGCATTCCTCTTTGATGCTGCTTCATCCCTTCAAACAGAGAGGGAGACATTCCTTTTTCACTTTTTGGTACTGCGAGGCCTTGAAATGATTCACATCAGTAAGAATGATAATATAGGTAGTCTAGATCAACCTTTTAATGACGGTTCCAAGTGCTGAAAAAAGTGACCTGATTGGTTCTCGCATTTACAGCAGTCACAGGATCATGGTTTGGGCTGTTAGCAACTGTCATGCATTTATGACAGTCACAGCATCTTGCAGTCATGTGATTGCCATTTGAGAGCTTCCCATCTAGTTTATGACTGAATGATTCACTTAACGACCGCATATCACTAAGCAGGATGGTCGTGTGATATTTTGCTTAATGGCCATTTTGCTTAATGATGGAGTTCCTGGTCCCAATTAGGGTAGTTAAGTAAGGACTAATTGTTCTGCAACGCTGAAGCCTGCTATACTAGGACATTCCTAAAACCAGTAGGTGATGAAAAAAATGTATTAGTATGTAGAAATGTAGCTCTGGGAAGACTGATTGGGCATGTATGTTATGCCTTCTGACTGAGCCAGGTGGCACAGTTTCATTTGTAAATATTGGCTTCTTGGAAAATGCACAGTCTGTAATAGGCCCATGCAGCACTTTAGGTTTGATTCCAGAAAGGGCACACTCTGAAACATTTTTTTTGTATCTAGAGTGCTGCACGGTGTATTGTGTGATAATTTAAACGAGACAGCACATCTGGGTAATATTCAGATCCATGTTTGTGCATGAATATATGTGCATAAATACATAAACATAATTTTTAGTTATAAATGAGAAGATTCAGAACACCAAAAAGTTTAAATGCATAACCTATAGATCTGTTCTGATATCAGTTTGAATTAGAGGAAGGAGGACGTTTGGGGATAGTGATAAAATTTTTAGAATTTAATGATGAAAAAAATAAAAAAAAGTCTTTTAAAGCTTTTATATCTGTTTGCCTTACCAGTTTTCTATTATTGTTATTGTTATTATTAGTCGCACAGTCAGCCAGATCTTCAGACTGGATCTGGCATGTTTGGTCTACCTATCAAGTCCTTTCCAAGGACCTGGGGTAGGCAAATGTATCCTCTCATCAAGTAAACTGCTCCAAATAAAGCTGCCCTTTATTCCAAGCAAACCTGCCTTTTATTGTTATGGTTATTGTTGTTGTTTGTTGCTAATAGGCTAGCTTGCACTGTCACTTCTTTGAGAATGGTTTGGGGACTGAGGATGATATTCACTCACTTTTCCCAATTCTGACTAAGTGCAGCAGTAAGTATCAGACAAAGCAGTTATGCGCTGGAAAATTTATTGGCCTTTAAATGGCATTTTGGATTTTTATATGAGTTTAGGTTACAATAGAGTTGTTGCACTGGCCCTTTCAAAGAATTCATGCAAAGTAAAGTAGAGCATCTCGATTGTAGATCCATGTTTGCATAAACATATTTATAATCATTACTAGTCACAAGCCTGTTTTGTAAATTGTTTGCAATGAAGTA
The DNA here is from genome assembly GCF_947247035.1 of Vipera ursinii. Taxonomy (NCBI): domain Eukaryota; kingdom Metazoa; phylum Chordata; class Lepidosauria; order Squamata; family Viperidae; genus Vipera; species Vipera ursinii. The sequence goes on along the minus strand of NC_139516.1, from coordinate 79,358,915 downwards.
TTAATTTTCCTCTCCTTCTTCTGCTTATCAACCTGTCATATTTCCTCTCAGTTGAAAACCATTTGTTTAGTTGCCAGAGCTGTGATAACTGAGCACCGGGAAATAATTTCTAAATCATGTCTTGTATTTAAAATATGTTGGCACAAATATAGAGGAGACAGGTATTTTACATGCAGCAGTTGAAAAAAACAAAACCTGATGAACAGCATCTGTGCATTGAGTAATGATCACCATTTTAAGGTCCAGGGGTTGAGGAAACCAGATTCTTACAAATGCCATCAAATAGATTTAATATTCTTTCCCTTCAAACAAAGTTCAGTTGGCCTAAACCCAGAGTCTCTCAACCAGACTTATTACGGATTAGATACATTCCATCTCACAACAGGAATGTGCTTATTAGGAAGGAGGAAAAATGGGGAACAAAGCAATGACGGCTTAACCATTCAAGTTCTTAATATACCAGTGGGAAATTCTTATTATAAAGTATTTGTATTTTATCTTAAGTTGAAACTATATGCAGATGTATATAAAGGCTACGTACAGATGCACCGTTTAGAGAATGATAGACACAGTTTCTCTACTCTTATAAATGTGCATTTTTATTTCTAAAGTAAAAAGGTAAAGGTAAAGATTCCCCCGCACATGCGTGCTAGTCGTTTCCGACTCTAGGGGCCGGTGCTCATCTCCGTTTCAAAGCCGAAGAGCCAGCACTTGTCCGAGGACGTCTCCGTGGTCATGTGGCCGGCATGACTAGACGCCAAAGGCTCACGGAACGCTGTTACCTTCCCACCGTAGTGGTCCCTATTTTCCTACTTGCATTTTTACGTGCTTTCGAACTGCTAGGTTGTCAGAAGCTGGGACAAGTAACAGGCGCTCACTCTGCTACGCGGCACTCGGGATTCGACCCGCCAAACTGCCGCCCTTCTGATCAACAAGCTCAGCGTCCTAACCCACTGAGCCACCGAGTTCCCTGATCTCTACAGGATATTTCAACTACAACACATCTAAAAGTTTAAGTTCCCTAATCTCTACAGGATATTTATTATTTATTAATTAAATTACATTAAATTAAATTATTTAATTAAACTATTTTATATTTTATAGGCCTGGCATATCATCACTTTGTGTGATTTCTAAATAGATTTCTAAATACATTGTTTTGGGGATGGATGGGTGCACTTAGGCTTGTGGATTTCAGTCTTGAAGGAGCTGCACTTAGACATATCATGGACTTAGGTTCAGTATTAAGATGTCTGCTCGGTGCTTAATATCAGTCTTCCTCACTTATTCCTTGTGTTCTTATCCTTCTGGATGGGACAATATGTGTTTATGTGGTCTAGAGTTAATGAAAAAAATAAGGATTGAATTAATCCCATAGTAATGCCCCTTCCTGGGTTGGGTGGCTCTTCATAGATTCATGCCCTGGTCACTGAAGACTCAACTATTGCAAAGCACTCTATAATGGGTTGCCCATGAAAACCACTCAGAATTTTCATCTAGTCCAGAATGCATTGGTGCAGCTAGTGATGGGCATGCCTCAGTATGCCCATGTGACACCACAGTTTTACAAGCTACACCAGCTGCCTGTATTTTTCTGGAGAAATTTAAGGCAATGGTCATCATCTATAATGCCCTACATGACATGGGGTCAGGTTATTTGATGGACCATCCATCTCCCGTATTTTCTACCCATCTAGCTGGCAGATCTGGCATACTCCAAATCCCCTTCGTTTGTTGCAGTACCTGCCTTCTGGAATGAGATCCCATCTGAATGCTGTGTGATTGACACTGTGTTGGCATTCTGTAAGGCCTCAAGACCTGGTTGTGATGTGACCAAACCCCATCTTATTTTGCTTTGTGTTGCAGTTTTGTGGTTTATTATATGGCGAACTGCCCAGAGTCATTTTGGAATTAAGCAAACACCTAAACTGAAGCAAACAAGCATTCCTGGAAATGATTACCGTATTTTGATCAGAGATCAGTGTTGGTGGGGAAAAGTTTAATCCTTTTTACCAATGTTGCATCCCACTATTGTTGCCTACTTTTAGGAAAGAGATTACTAGATCTGATGATATCAAATCAAACCAAAGCCTTTATTAACGCCTTTAGATCAAAGAACAGCACAATAAAAATACATAAACCTATAATTAATAAAAGTAAAAGGTAGATAAAAATACATCAAGTAAATTAAGTAGCACGTCTGTATGATACTACATCTAGTTTAGCCCAGCAAAAGATAAAAGACAAAAGCTTGAAATGTGTATAGAACATCTAAGATATTGTTGATAGACCTCAGACTGATAATTTGATCATTGTCTTTAATATAAATTTAATCCTTTTTACCCCATTTACTTAGCTAATATAGTATCATACTTACAAACAGCATTAATTTATAATATTAAAAATGGCTCCATATTTGAATTTTGATAGCATTAGGAAATTCCTTTTTTAAAAAAAGAATGCCATTTATCTTTTTATTTCTTTTGTCTGCTTTTTTCAGTATTAAGAGAACAAAGTAGCATGCTCTCAGCCTTGCAGAGTTCTCTTGGTATTGCTTTCCATTAAAAGACATTGCAGTCTATGTACCAGCATAAGTGTTGATATTTCCAAAAATGTCTCTCTAATTTTGCTTTCATCCATCTTATATTAGTCTGGTGACTATTTCTAAGATTGTGAGTTTAGTATGCTGAATGCAATCCAGTGTGGATACAATCCAATCAAAAACACAGAATTTGGAAACCATGTACTGTATGTTACCTTTCAGTTTATACAAACTGTGAGTGTGGTAGAAATCTATAGTGCATAATTATAGCTGCAATAACATCCATGATCACTGAAGAATATGGCACAGTTGAAAACCATTTATTCTTTGTCAAGTAACAAATATTGTTTTACTGTTGTAACACCGAAGCATCTAAGATTGACCATATTAAATATCTAATTGTAGTTCAAGAAATAATTAGCTAGACTTGATACAAAAATTATAGCAAAGCAGTTCTGTATTTATTGTTATAAGTGTGCAGCTTGGAATACTTAGTTACTTATTACATGCACTGCTTTTTTTTATATCTCCATACATTAACATAGTTGACATTTTTTTAACAGCAAGTTCAAAGATGACTTGGCCTAGAAATATTCTAGTTCAAAACTGGGGCAAATATATAACTGAATCAAAATACCTGCAGTACTTTAATGTGGCCATCAAAGAAATTGTACTGGATATGTTTTGCATTTTCTCCAGAGATTTAAATTACCAAGCTGTATATAACAGAAATGCAGGGAAATTATTTCATCAAAATATGCTATGATCATTATTCTTCAAGATAGCATTCCAAGTCAGACAAAGTCATTGTAAGTTTTACAGTGAATTGTGATTTTTTTTTAAAAAATGTTTTTTGTACTCATTTTGAAGTTTAATAAAGCTAACTTATTAAAAGAAGTGTGGTTCAGTTAGACTAGAAGCCCAGAAGTCCAGAAATGTGCAGATATTTTAAGTTGGCATCACTAAAATAGATTCTAAATTTTGTTTCATTTTTTCAAACAGGTTGAAGCAATGAAGACAGCACTTAACAGTCTTAGTCTGAATATTGTAGAGATGACAGATGATCAGGCAACCTTAGATGGAGGAGATGTTTTATTTACAGGTATAGTAAGGTTAAAAATCTTTTTAATGTTTGAATTCCGCAGACAGGTTGATTATAGCATTTTGATTTATCACAGTATGTAAAAATTCTCCAAACACAACATTAAATTAGAAAATTTGCTTTCCTATCATTGACTTTCGATACAGCAAATCTTTTTCTAAGATAAAATTCGCCCTTGTATAATAACAAGTGAAGGAGAACAAATATAATAAGTATTATTGGCATTATGTCATGTGATACGTGTTATGTGTTATGAAAGATTAAAAAAAGATTTCTTCTGACATTGACCTTCTTAGTTGTAACATGTATTGTAAATTACAGGTAGTTTTCTTTGTACAATATTGGTAACATTTAGCTCTTAATGGTCTTATATAGTTTATTACAAGCAGGGGAAAAACAAAATAATAAAATGTAAAATGTTTAAAAAGTGTAAAGTTTATAGCCTGAACAGGAAAGTGTAAGTAAAATCATAGCCTGATTAGGAAAGTGATAAAAGGATAACGAAAAAATGTTTGCAATAGCCCCATTATAACACACTTTTGGTACTTTTTGGATGCTGCTTTAAAGAAAAATGTATCTTTTCTGCTTTTAAGGTCGGGAATTTTTTGTGGGTCTTTCAAAGCGGACCAATCATCGTGGTGCAGAAATTCTGGCAGACACCTTTAAGGTTAGCAGATTTACAGATGTTCTTTCTGGGGATAAAAATACCGGTGCAAGGTATGGGAATTTGTACAGTTCCTCACTTGAGTCTGCCTCCTGACTGGGATGGTTTCTCTCTAACACCAGACCATCATGTAATTTATTTTAATCAACTGGGGTGTATTAAACATATTAACACACATGGCCATAAGCCATTTTGATCACATGATCATGGGGGTGATGTGATGGTCATGCAAGGATCAGTCTTAGGTCATTATTTTCAACGCTGTTGTGATTTTGCATGGCCATTGAATGGTTGTAAATCAAGGACTACCTATGTAATTGGCTTAATTTATAATGCAATTAATCTAAACAATTCTTTTGCAAATACCTCATTTATATACAGGATTATGCTGTTTCTACAGTCCCTGTTGCTGACTCCTTGCATTTGAAAAGTTTTTGCAGCATGGCTGGACCAAACCTCATTGCTATTGGTTCAAGTGAAGTTGCACAGAAAGCCCTCAAGGTAAACATTATGAACATTGCCTGTGTATTGTTTCTAAACAGCATTTTCTGTTAAAAAAGCAACAGTACGTATAGGTTGCAAGTATATAAAAAAATCTGGTCTCCATAAATTTGAAACGAAGGGCCAAATTCAGCCTGATGTGGTTCAATGCATGCTATATTAATATGCAGGTTTCTAAAGTTATAAATAAAATCACAAAATGGGGGGGGCAGAGAGTTGTTCATTATTAGAATAGCAGCAAGCATGGAAAATTAATCTCCCTGGTTGCAGTTATGAGAAGAAGAAAAATTCTGACATTACAGTATTGCTCTAGGAGTAAAATCAATGGACTGCTGATTTACTTATTTACTTAGAAAATGTATTAGCTGCCCAACTTGAACACATTGCAAATTGGGTGAGTTCAGTTAAATCCAAAGCATTAATAGCTGAATCAGAAAATTGCTTTCACATCACTCTGTTCATATCCTTCCATTCATCCCAGGCCCGAAGCCCAAGAAAAAAGTCAGTTTTTTACACCTTTCTGAAGGCTCCACCATAGAAAAGCCATACCTACTAGGTCTCACCAGAGGGCATTGTTTCAGAGGTGCAAGCCACCCTATTAGGCTCAGTCATGCAACAAAAAAAGCAGGAGAAGGGAATGACATGGTTGCCTTCTCATTGCAACAAAATATTGTATATCCTATTTGTGGATATACTGGAGCAGAAATTAAGTATCGGAAGTGATAAGTGAAATATTACATTTTGTACTGCAGAATCTGTGTTCATCTGCCTGTTCCCCACATTCTGATGGTGTGAGGGATTAATGTACTCAGAACTAGGATGAGTGTACTCAGAACTCTGCACCTATAAGAGTGCAGAGAAGCGAAACAAGATTGTAAAGGTCACAAAGGCTGAATCCTGTCATGAACAGTGAAAGGAACTTGATATGTTTAGCTCAAGAAAAGAAGTCCAATAGGAGACAACATGACAGTCTTCTGACACATGTTACAGGGAGCGGATTTATTTTTGCTAAAATTAAGCGTAAGACAAAAACCAGTGAGTAGAATCTTTATAGTAAGAGATCTAAACCTGAACTAAGAAGGAATTTCATGAGTGTGAGAGCTGTTAAGCTGCCTGAAGTTGTGGATGCTCCATCACTGGAGATGTTCAAGAAGAGACTGGGTAGCCCTTGGTTCAGAATTATATGAGGATTACATACTTAGCACAGGATGGACTAGAACAGGGGTGTCAAACTCAATTTCATTGAGGGCCGCATCAGCATTGCGGTTGCCCTCAGGGGGCCAGGTGGGTATGGCCAGGGTGGGTGTGGCCTACTGGGTGGGCGTGGCTAGAGTGCGTATGGCCTACTGGGTGGGCGTAGCCAGCTCTACATCGTTCGCATCAAGGGTGCCTATGGGGGCCTGGGCAGGAGTGGGACACATCTGAGGGTCTCTGGAAGAAGGAGGGTCTCTGGGCCAGGGCCAAGGCAGTGGGGGCCGTTCCCTCACTGTTTCCAGGATGGCTTCGCGGGCCACATGAAACCACTTCGCGGGCCAGATCCGGCCCCCGGGCCTTGTGTTTGACATGTCTGGACTAGAAGACCTCCAAGGTCCCTTCCCACCCCTATTATTTTGTCACAATGAAAGCATTGTGTTATTGGCAATAACTGTTTTCAAGAAGTTGGTCTGCTATCTGTTCTGGGTGGCATTGCACTCTGAAGGAACAGTTGTACAGGTTGGGTTACTCCTTGATTCTGCATTATGACTAGAATTTCTAATGATCTCAGTGCCATTAGGTTGTCAACATCAGTATTTCCTGGAAAAATCTCTAAATTAGATTACCGTAATGCGTATTTTGCAAGATGTCTTAAAAATGGCTTTAGAAGTGTATCAAGTATAGGAAATTAGCTAGCCTAATATAGTTTTGGAGTCCTGTTTTATCAGTTCTGAAAGAATTTCATTGGCTGCCAGTTCAGCAAAAAGGCCATTTCAAAGTATGATGCTCATTTCTAGAGCTCTAAGTGGCTTGGAATTGAAATATTTGAAATAATGCACCCTCTAAAATCAGCCTGCATTTATCTGTATGGGGGATGAAAGTCTTCCCCATGTAACAGATGAAACAGAAGTAATATTTTTGTCCACAAAATAGTAGAGGACTGTTCCCTGAAGCAACATCCCAATTTAAAATACCTTTCTAAAGAAATCAGGCTTGGCATCAGCATTTTATTGTTTGTTAAGGGTATACAGTTAAATACATTGCCCTGTGGTGTGGTGATGATAGTGATGATCCATAAAATGTGGAAACAAATTGTGTGGCAAGGAACAATGTCATAAGGTCGGAATAATACCCTCTTTGACTGAAAAGAATTTAGATCCAAGAATGCAAAGATGCATTCAGATTTCACAAGAATAAGAACTAAATATAGATGGCTCCATCTAGTGACTGACCAGGGTAGAGTATCCCATAGCAGGTTTTGAAAGGGTTTTTCTCCTAAGTTGAACAAAAGCTCTTACACAGGAAGGGCTGAATAGAGATCTTCTGTCTATTGACTTTTTCACAGATGCACACAAACATTTGCTTTGCCCTTTCCTTCAGCTTATACCAATGTAATATTCCATAATTTCATATGTTTATTCCTTGATGTGGTACAGATAGGTTCTTGACTTATGACTAAAACTGAGTCCCAAATTTCTGTTGCTAAGCGAGACGGTTGTTAAGTGAATCACTTCAGTTGTTAAGTTAGCAAAACAGTTGTTAAGTGAATCTGGCTTCCCCATTGACTTTGCTTGTCAGAAGGACACAAAAGGTGATCACATGATCCCAGGACACTGCAACTGTCGCAAATATGAGTCAGTTACCAATGGTCTGAATTTTGATCAAGTGATCAAGGAGATGCTGCAATGGTCATGTGAAAAATAGTCACGAGTCACTAAACCAGGGGTAGGCAACCTTGGCTCTTTTGTGACTCGTGGACTTCAACTCCCAGAATTCCTGAGCCAGCCAACCATTCTGGGAGTTGAAGTCCATGAGTCATAAAAGAGCCAAGGTTGCCTACCCCTGCTGACTAAACAAAATGTTGTAAGTTGAGGACTACCTGTATTCTAGAACAGTATTACTGTGTAGCACAGAACTTTAAAATATGACTTATACCTGCAGTCCCAAAGTTGAAATGTTCAGAATTTAACTTGGACTGCAGGAGACAGGTTGGCCCTTAGTTGGCAGTTTTGGAAGCTGTGGCTCCACCCACAGACAGAGAGTGCTAGGTTGGAGAAGCATGTAGAAGAATTCTTAAAAATGTCTTAGCATCATTTAATACTCAGCCTTCATGGTTGCCCAGTTGTGAACTGAGACAATTGCGCATACCATTTTTAGTTAAGCAAGAAAGAGCACAGAGAGCAAAAGGATGAACATCTAGTCCAGAGGTGTCAAACTGCCAGCCCACGGGCCGGATGCATCATGAAGAAGCCGCGCCCACCCCATTGCCAGCAGTGGCAAAACTGTCCTGATACGTTGCACATCACGTGACATCGCGAATTTGACATGACTGATGTAGTCGATGTCAATATACAGACTGTATAAGGAGATATTTTAATCCCAGATCAATGATTGTGCCCTGACTGCATCTGTTGTATTGATATAGTGGAAAAAAAATGAAATAACTTGCATTCTTTTGTTTGAGTAGGTCAGGAGTAAACAACCTTTTTTTTTTTACTCCAGAACACCTAGCATTATGGTGGGACTAATTCTCTTCATACTGCTCTTTTTTGCATACCAACAGTGAACCATCCTCACTATCTCTAACGTATCAAAACATAGATTTCATGCTACTCAGTACGTCTCTCATCAGCCTTATGCTTTGCGTAACCTGGTCACACTATCCTGTCTTTTGTTCCTAGAGTCATTTTTAGCAGTTTGTAGAGTACCGCTGAAGCAATAGTTGAAAAGATGCTAATGAACAAATCCCTTTTGCTGCAACCCACCTGTCATTTCAAACACTTAGGGTTGTGTGTATGGTAATCTACATTTCCAGTAAGACTTAAGTTCTACTATATATTTATATGCGAGCAAATAAAAATAATATTTTATTCCTCTTTGCTAGAATACTTTCTAGCAGACATCTTCCAGTTCATCAACTGCTATTGTGAGAACTGAAATAGTGATACATTTTACACCTGAAACGCTTGGCTGTTATGGATCATTAGGTTTTCTACTACTGAACTATTCTTCTATATTATATTACTTTACTTACTTTCCATATTTTTGCCACCTCATCAAACATCTCTAGTCAGTGTGCAACAAAATAAATAGTTAAAAATAAAACTATTATAACAGAGAATATATTACATAGAGCATATTATTCCACAGGAGTTTTTCTTACCTCCTGCATAGACCTTTGTGCAGGATTCAGCTAACATTGTCTTCCATTTATCATCAGTCCTGTGTCTGGGTATTTGGTAGGAGAGATGAAGAAATAGAGACTTGTTTTAATGAGCAGAAACTAAGCCAGTATAAGAAGTGTCTTGAACAGAACTGAACTGAGCTGTGGTGGCGCATGGTTAGAATGCAGTATTGCAGTCTAACTCTACCACAACCAGGAGTTCGATCCTGACTGACTCAAGTTTGATTTAGCTTTCCATGCTTCCAAGGTTGGTAAAATAAGGTCTCAGATTGTTAGGGGCAATATGCTGCCATTTGCAAACCGCTCAGAGAGTGGTGTAAAGCATTATAGAGCATTATAGAGTCTAAGTGTTACTGCTATTGCTAGTACAAGTAGGATAGGATAAAGATGGATGACATGACCCGGAAACATCTGAGTAGATTGTACAATAGCCCTCCTTGAAGCTGCTTAAACCTAGTTGCCAGGTGTTGTGCCTGGCAAAATGGAGTTCAGGTTCAAGTCCTTCTTAGCACATGGACAAATCAGTGCTGGTTGCAATCTCTGAGCTCTCTGCCTGATAGATTTGTTATTGGAATAAAGCTAAATCTCCTTATAAGATGGGATATTAAAGTAATATAATACAAAAATAATAAATGGCGTTAGCTAAAAGGGCTTGACAAGCTTATTAGGGAGGTATGTAAGATATTTATCCATAATGTTGCCATATAAATTTTGTAGCATATTTCAGCATGATAGGAGTTGATTACTGCTGTTTTGGTATGTCCCAAACAATCTGTTACCGAAGATGCTAATTTCAGTCATACTATTTCTAAATTTGTAGGAACCATAATTTTTCATAGGGCATATTTACAATAGGGTAATAAGATGGCTATGTGAAGTATGGACATAAATAAGACATGCAAACACCAAATAAACAAAAAGTATCATAGACAATTCCATCCATGACTAGAGTGAAACTGCTAATGAGGCATAATTTTAAGTTGCAAATCTTAGAACTATAGTTAAGATGTGTTGCTTTTTTGAAATGTACGTCTCCAAGTGGATCTGAACTGTTCTTCTCATTATTTATCTTTATAAAACACAATATATATGCAAGTGTCTGTTAAAAAATGTACACAGTGTATGTACATTATGCTACCATGGAGCTATCCATAACATAATGTCATTCAAGAGAATTATCTATTTTTTATCTATCTATCTATCTATCTATCTATCTATCTATCTATCTATCTATCTATCTATCTATCTATCTAAAGTGCGTATAGTCAAGGCTATGGTCTTCCCAGTTGCAATGTATGGCAGTGAAAGCTGGACCATAAGAAAGGCTGAGCGCCAAAGAATTGAAGCCTTTGAACTATGGTGCTGGAGAAGACTCCTGCGAGATCCTTGGACTGCAAGGCGGTCAAACCGGTCAGTCCTAGAGGAGATCAACCCTGACTGCTCTTTAGAAGGCCAGATCCTGAAGCTAAAACTCAAATACTTTGGCCACCTAATGAGAAGGAAGGACTCACTGGAGTAGAGCCTAAAGCTGGGAAAGATTGAGGGCAATAGAAGAAGGGGACAACAGAGAATGAGGTGGCTAGATGGAGTCACTGAAGCAGTAGGCGTGAGCTTAAATGGACTCCAGAAGATGGTAGAGGACAGGAAGGCCTGGAGGAACGTTGTCCATAGGGTTGCGATGGGTCAGACACGACTTCGCAACTAACAACAACAAATCTATCTATCTATCTGATAGTCCTTTTCCCTCTTTTTATTGTCACAATAGAATTTTGTCTAATTGCTAATAGGAATTCATAATCCTTAATAAATTATTGAGATTCTTCTCAGACCTTGCCCAAGTTGTGAAATTTAGTTTAAAATGCCATGGAGCTTGTGGTGGTGTTACATAGCTACTATATTATCGAGGTAAAAGGAACAATAAATAGGAAATAAACAGAAAGTGCAGGAAATTACTAACTTCTCCTAATATGTAATTATGAAGAATGAGGTAAAAGTGTAAAAGACGTGACTAATTACTTTTGAATAGGAGTTTTCCATGCAGCTGCTGTTTCTTTCTCCTCTTCCTGAATTCTTTTTCAGAAGTATTGTTTTGATTCAACACGTTAATTGCTCTGTACTAAAGCCATTGTTCTTTAATTGGACTCAGTCTTGTTTGCAAATTATTTTATATAATAAAGCTTGATAAAAGTAAACAGTGTATGGGGAACAAGGGATATGGGTCTTGATGACTCAGGGTTACCTCTGAGCTGAGGACAGCACACACCCAGTTGTGCAGGGACAATAGTGGGAAAAGTGTAAGTCTACAATGCGTAAGTGAAACTTGATCCAACAGTGCAATTCATATTATTTTGATGCAAAGTTGTTAAATTCCAGGAATATGTACATGGTTTATGTTCCAGAGAAACATTTGGTCAGCTACATACATGAATTATCTCAACTGAAAAATTAAGCTTATATCTGATTTTGTGAAAGTTATGGAAGCGTAGACAATTCATGGTATAATGTAGGAAAGCTAAATATATTATGTGGCATAATCAAAATGTCTATATTCTTGGACATATCTTTATAGATATTGGGATTGCGGTCTTAAGCAGCCATCTAAAATTCTAATAAACTTTAGGCTCAAGTAATGAGTAAGATAAATAATAGCTGTGTTAACATAACACATTTAATTCAATCATTGAGTTAACAAGCATTTTCCTTGCCTTATTATAGAATTGTAAACCAATACTCCAAATGTGGTAATTGATGTAGGCATCCTATTCATTGGATTATGACCTGTGCTTGGGACTCAACTTTATATACAAGATTTAATGAGCACCTAGGATGCTACAGAATATTAGAATGTTTCATAATTTGATAGTCTTCCACATTCTAACCTTTTTATAATTCCCTACACATGTGTAATATTCCTATCCCTTCTTTTAGATTCTCACTTTGTATACTTGCAGTTTTTCATTTATATGTTTTATATCTTCTAGCTTTTTATTTTTCTTTTATTATTGACTTATCCTTTTTGTTTTTAATGAATGTACCCCACTTTCCTACTGCTGAACTATGACCGTAATACAGATTTGGTTTGATAAAGGCATTCTTCCATTCCAAAGTATTGTGGGAATGTAAGGAATTCAGGAACCCTCTTAGGTTACGCATCTTTAAGCATCTAAAGCGGAGGTAGCTGTCAACTTGGCTTACGTAAATAGGAACTTTGTTTCTCTTGTTCATTTTCCTTTGCTTTTCTGAGGATCAGTTTCCTATTTCTTCCCTTGTGCATGTTCCAAGAAACAGGATGTTCATTCTCAAAAATTTGTCAGCACAACAACAATTTTAGCCATTTCCTTGAGCCTTTTCCTGGATAGGCCTTTTTCTTTTTGCAGGACTTCTTATGAAGTGGTTAATGCTGAGTTGTGACCTTGGCAAAACAGTTCATGGCACATTAAGAGTACCGCAGAATTAATGAATCACCAGAAAAATGCCTAAGGAGGCAAGGAAGGAGATGAGAGGCGTATAAGTTTAAAAAAGATATAGTAGACTTGTTAATACTCTGTCTGAAGAGATGATCTAGGCAAAGAGCACAAAAGTGTGTTGAGAAGTCTTCATTTTGGAAATATATACTTGCAGCTTCAGATCATAAAAACAACCAGCAATATCTATTATACTGGTGGAAGTTAAAGCCAGACAGCCTGATGTCTGTTTTTTTGGGGGGGAAACCTCTTCCTAAATTCAGGGCCTAATAAAATTATTTAAATATTATTCAGAGGTGTCTAATATAAAGAAGGAAATATGAGCTAAGGCAGGGATGTCAAACTGCCGACCCGCGGGCTGGATGCATCATAGTGAAACTACGCTCACCCCATTGCCGGCAATGGCAAAAAAAAAGTCACGATACGTCGTGACATGTCACGTGACGTTGCGAGGTTGACACTCCTGAGCTAAGGGGTCACCAGTTGGCTTTGGATGTGGGACAGGGTGCCAACCATCATGTGAAACTGCCTTCACGCCTGCTCCTGTCTCCTGCCATTCAAGCAAATCTCAGAAAGTGAAGATGCAGGCCCCAAATTTAAGGTACTTAACTACTTCTATATATTTATATGCCAGCAAATAAAATTAATATTTTCATGCCTCTTTGCTAGAATACTTTCTAGCAGACATCTTCTAGTTCATCAGCAGCTATTATGAGAACTGAAATAGTGATACATTTTACACCTGAAATGCTTGGCTGGTGTGGATTATTACGTTTTCCACTACTGAATTGTTCTTCTATATTACTTTACTTACTTTCCATATTTTTGCCACCTCATCAAACATCTCTAGGCAGTGTGCAACAAAATAAATATATTAAAAATGTAACTATTATAACAGAGAATATATTACATGGGGCATATTCCACAGGAGTTTTTCTTACCTCCTGTATAGACCTTTGTGCAGGATTTAGCTAACATTGTCTTCCATTTATCATCAGTCCTGTGTCTGGGTTTTTGGTAGAGATGATGAAATAGAGACTTATTTTAATGAGCAGAAACTGAGCCAGTATAAGAAGTGTCTCGAACAGTACTGAACACTGAGCTGTGGTGGCGCATGGTTAGAATGCAAGTATTGCAGGCTAACTCTACCCACAACCAGGAGTTCGATCCTGGCTGACTCAAATTTAAGGTAGTCTGGACTGAGTAGTAATCTCCCTGCTTCACATTCTGGAATTGGCTACTCCAGGAAAGGAAAATTAATAAGTAGTCTTGCCTACAATAAAGTACAGGCAATCCTCGACTTACAACAGTTCATTTAGTGACCATTCAAAGTTACAACATCATTGAAAAAAGTGTCTTACAACCATTTATCACATTGACACCTGTTGCAGCCTCCCCATGGCCACGTGATCAAAATTCAGACGCTTGACAACTGATTCATACTTATGACGGTTGAGGTATCCTGGGGTCATGCGATCACCTTTTGTTACCCTGATGAGCAAAATCAATGGGGAAATCCAGATTCACTTAACCACTGTGTTACTAATTGAACAACTGCAGTGATTCACTAAGCAAGTGTGGCAAGAAAGGTTGTAAAATGGGGCAAAATTCATTTAACAAATGTCTCAGTTAGCAACAGGAATTTTGGGCTCAATTGGTGTATGTTGAGGACTACCTGTATTTGGTGCTTGGTGCCCAAGATTGAATAGTAATTGAGAAGAGGAAACAGATAAATCCTTCTGAGCATCAGAACAAGCGTTTTGGCTTTTATTTATTTATTTTTTATTTTAATTCCATTTATATCCCGCCCTTCTCCAAAGACTCAGGGCGGCTTACAAGCTTAGCTTTCCTGGTTTCATATGATTTGCATTTTAACGCACCTGGTTTGTTATGTCAGCTTTTCATTGTTTTGTATTTTGTGATGTGATTCATTTTAGGCTGCTATCTGTCAATTTTTAAAACCCAGTGATGATTTTTATTTTTATTTTTGGTGCAGGTCGGTCATTTAGTTGACATTTAGTGGTTGGTTTAAAAAAATCATTTTAACTTTTTTTGTAATACAGATATGTCCAAAGCAATACAGGTTTGATTTTAATCTTTTGTATTAATGAAAAGATTATTTAATTTATCTGCCCAAGCTTGGAGCCTTATCAAGTTGTAAAATTTTCCTATATTTTTCAGATAGCAAATTGTTCATATGTGTTCCTCCTTTTGTTGGGGAAAATAATAGCTTAAGTAAGATCTTTTGTGGTTGTATTTCATTTCTCAATTAAAATATTGTTCAGTAATCTTATTGAAATGGGTCTCAACTCACAATGAAAGCCAGGATGACAAACTGATAGAAGAATATGATGCTTATTTTAGGAACTTACCTAATCACATTTTAATGCATTTACTTGTTAATCAAGACCTTTCATGGCAAAATGTACTTTGCAAAACACAATTGGGGAAAATTAGATTGGGAAGTTTGCAGATTAATTTGCTAGACATCAGAAAAGCATGACTCAGGTTTAGGGAATATGCAGCAAAATGATTCTTTATAGAGAGAGAAAATTCCCAGAAAGAATCAAAATGCAGGAAATGCTAGTATAACCCACCATGCAAAAATCTTTCTGGGCAGGAAATCAGACTCACATAAAATGAATTTGTGATTCTTATAATCTTTACAAACAAGGAAATTCTCCACAAACTTCTGCTTACAAATAGCATGACCTGGCAAAATGAATGTTCATTGTTTTTCTTCTGTTGATATTTGCATTCCAAGGTACTTCTGTAACATTATTCCAATCTGTTACAACTGTTCTTTAGTTACTAATTGATAGAAAGATTTGGGGAGAGATGGATTTGCATTTCCTGTTGAGATTTTTTGGGACCATTATTAGGAAAATTAGTTTGTGCCCACAATGGCAAAAGCTATCATGTACCATAATAGTTCTAAAAAGAAGTCTTACTTGTTTGCAGAACTACATTTTCACCCAACTAATCCCATAATTACTTGCATAAGTAAATGACTATTCCATTGTCCAATTTTGATTTAATTTGCTGCTGCATTTAAGAAAGTTTATGTATCAACCGCAGAAACTGTTGTCAAAAGAAGATGACTTTTCTAAAGGGCTGTATATGGAAAACAAAGGCAAATGCAGGGCTTTTTTTCTCATACAAGGTGGTTTGTATGACATGTGTGAGTTCCGGCACATTTTCCTTTTACAAAAAAAGCACTGGGCAAATGTATTTTATTTTTTGTGCCTTCTGTTTAAATGACCAAGCTGGCTGAATAAAAACACATACCTAAATGTTTTCACCCCAGATCTCCAGTCCTTTCGCTGCGGCCTCAAAACACTCCTTTTCCACCAAGTTGCGGAGAAAACTTTATCCTTCGCTTGAAGATCTTCTGCATATTCCACCAAATTTTTATCCAAAAAGCCTTGACCTTTTTACAAGATTAAACATTTATATGTTTAATCTTAACAGATATGGACAATCTGAGGTTTCCAGGATATGCAGTTTTGGGAAATCATTATAAAAGAAAGAATTATAATTTTTATATTTACATTATATAAGATAGATATTGTCAAAATTCAATGATAGGAAAACCACACAAACATTTTAGCTAGTGAAGAAACATGAAATTCTATTACAATGATGACATTTCCTCAGGAATGTAAGACATTGCTTAAGATTCATCACAGGATATTTATGATTCAATCTCCAATCTGGCTAATAAGACTCTTGTATTTAGAAATTCCATGCAGTTGTTAAAAGATTACGTGCCATTTGTCATTCAAGTACAGATATTTCCAAAGGCCTATTGTGCAATATATACACATAAATAGATTTGTATATTGAAGAAGAAATACAAAGAAATACAAGTAGATTTAGTCTTACCATTTAGTAGAGTGAGGCACCTACCTCAAATAATAAATATTGTCATTAGTTGTAATAATTGTCTCTGAAAATATCTTCTGCACTTAAACATCTATTCTCTATAAATGGAATATGAAATGGGAAGGGTTTTTTGGGACTGTATGAACTGCACCAAATCTATTGCACCTAAGGATCTGTCCATGGTACTGCAAGTCTTTCTGGTATTTTTTTCTCCTTTTGCCTGAATTCTTGACATGTATTGTTTGTCTTTCCCTTTGGAAAGACACTGCGGGTTTAGAAGTTTTTGCTTTTTTTTATGGTTAAAAATAAAGTATAAACCAAGAAAAACAAACCTACACTTAGCCAAAACACTGTACTCTAAGCTAATGCACTAAAAATACAACACCTTTTGTACAATCAACAGAATTACCACATTACTAAATTTTGACTAGCAATAGAAATTGAGGGGAAAAAAGAGAGCGTGATATCTAAGATAACCTGCCAGCTGAGAGAAGAAAGAGCATTCTCCCCTTCACCAAAATATATGTAAAAGGCAGTGGGCAAGCATGAAGGAAGCTGATTTTGTTTCTTGCAATGGGCAGTGTAAATTTACTGTTGCATGAGAGTGTTGTTAAATCTTCCAACAGCAAGGGTAGGAAAAAAAAATCTTAGGTTGTGTGTAAGAGCTCTCCTGTCCATTGGGTAAAGAATATCCGCTAAATATTTGTTGTGAGAGATGTGTCTTCCAAATAGGACTGATTTGTTCAAAATGTAGGATTGTTCTTAAGTCATACTGAATATCATTGTCAAGGGTCTGTTGCTTTAGTTTTAACCAAGCTGCCTCAAGATCAAGTGAAATCTAGTGCTGAACTAATGAGGCATAACATCTGAAATCTAAATCTATGCCTGTCTTTCATGATGACATAACGTTTTTCTCTAAAATCAAGGTGGCTAGGTAGCTTTGGTATTTAATTTTAATGAAAAGTAACTTGAGCCAAAATTTCAGGCTAATATTTTTTCAGGAGTGCTGTATATTCTTCAAAACTTCAATTAGGAAGTAAAACTAGAATAAATTTTATGAATTCCTTTATTCCATGCCCAACTTTTTCCTTAGGAGATGTATTCTTGAAATCTTAAGTATGACAAATGTAGGATACTTTGAAATGTTTCTGCCCAAAGAACAAAATAGGACAAAACAAAATTGTTTACTAGGAACAAATATGATGCCTTTCACAAATGAAAAGTTGAGTTTGTTTGTAGAACTATTTGATACTAATAGCAAGTCTGGCTAAATAAAGCAGAACAGTACGAATTACTCACAATGGCTAATCTTATGTACCTTAATTGTTTAGGTAAAGGATGCACAAATTTATATTAATTGTGGCAAATCCGAGTTTGAATACAGCTTAATATATTCCACATATATATGCATGCCTTTCAGAAATGTTGAACATTTGGAATTTGTGTTAAGAAACCCTTCTGTATATATTCCTATATAACTTGTATAAGGTGAATTTCTTGTTGGGAACTGTCACATTGCACTACAACAGTTTTTGATATGATTTTTTTAAAAATAAAGCAATTTCCCTCCTTAATTTCTGAAGAGTAACAAAGCCCTATTTTATATAATCCTGACTTATCTTTTTATAACAGACTATGCAGCAGATGAGCGACCATCGTTATGACAAACTTACAGTTCCTGATGATGCAGCAGCAAACTGTGTTTATTTAAACATTCCTGGCAAAGGTCATGTTTTGTTGCATCGAGCCCCTGAGGAGTATCCAGAAAGTGCAAAGGTAATGGCAAAAAGACTAGACCCGTTCTTATAAAATGCTGATCAGTTGCAAGTTCAGATTGCTTGGGAGAGAAGCATCTGTAATTCTGTCTTCAAGGACTATCCTTCCCTCCTGCAAAAACAACAACAACAACACTGCTTCCACTGAAATAAGGAAAATAGCAAAACAAAAAAATACTGGTGGAGTTTGAGGACGTATGGTATTAAACAGAATGTAATAAATAGAATCCAGCACTGGCAGGTGATGGCAATGGCAAAAAAAAGGTTAGATGGTAGAAGTGTTGTTACAATGCACTTAAAAATGGGGCAAGCTTCCACCATCTTGCCTTTTTTGCCCCTTCACCATTTTGTTCCCCCCAGAAGTACTGCTAGGAAAGATGCTGAGCTTCTCAGTTGAGCTGACAGCTTGGGTTTGATACCCGAGCTCCACCCAATGGGGTGAGGTGCCCTTAGTTGCCCCAGCTCCTGCTCACCTAGCATTGTGAAAGCATGCAAATGCAAGTAGATTAATAGGTACCACTTTGGCAGAAAGGTTACAGTGTTCTGTGTGCTTTTGGCGTATAGCCATGCTGGCCTCATGACCACAGAAATTGTCTTTGGATAATGCTGGCTCCCTCGACCAAGAAACGGAGATAAGCACCGTGCCCTAGAGTCAGACATGACTGACAGGGAAACCCTTTTATTCTTTGTTCAGAACCTGGCCTCTGACTCTTTGGCTTCCCATATTATTTTCTCATTTTGTTGTTTAGGTTTTGAGTTTCTTGAAATGAAAAAGGTTTTCCTAGACATTCAACAAATTATGCCATATAGAAATGTGTGTGTACATTTGTGCTATTCTTAGCATAGGAATGCTGTGCACCCCAGTCTTCTTTTGGTGTGGCAGTGATGCTGTTGCAAATCAGAGGGGGTCATTCTTTGAATTTTAAGTATATTATTTCAAATAGATCAGAACATAATTTTAAGCTGTACGTGGCCATTTTTCTTATCACTGAGTGTTATTGGTAATATGCTTGGAAGTGACTTGGGCCCAAGTGAAGCATTTGATCTTATGTCATATTATGTCAGTTTCTAGGGAACATTTTTTGGATAGCTGAATAAATTGTACAGACTTAGATGAGAGGGGGGAACTGGACTGCATGAGTGGCAGGCCGGTGCACTTATGCGTACATACAGCTTAACTAGCATGAGTTGAGTTGTGCGCACATGCATGCACACTGGCCTACTGCTCGTGTGGCCCAGTTCCAAATAGGCCATGGCCCGGTAATGGGTTGGGAACCCCTGCCTTACTGACACTCCCCAACAAACATGATAAATATAAATCTGTGACACCTCACCTGAACTTTGGCTTTATAATTTGGGCTAACTCACAGTTTACTTCAAAGGTGCATATCCACAGGTCTTTATTGCTTATTTAATCTTGATATTACTGAAAATGCAACATTATGTTTGACAATTTTTATTGCCTAACATGTTGGGTCTGAAGCAATGCTGCAACTCACGGAGTAGAGAGTTGGGGTGTGACCACATAAAACACTCTGTTCCCCAACTCCTCTAATAATATCTTAAGTAAGTAAGCAGGGGATAAACTTTATGTGGGCTGTTATTAGACTTTAAATCATGACACTGGTTTGTCACAAATTCCCCATAACTTTAGAAATAAAAGTCAGCATTACTCTTGCCATATGACATATCAATGACATATCAAATGAACTAAAATATGACACAATAGCACATTTATCAGTCTTCTGCTCCCCCTTCTCCTAAAGTGTATTAATATGCTAACTTGAATGCCAAGTGTTCCAGTTTTGATCCAGAGTATCCAATTTGAAGCTGAACTGTTTTACTAAGGTAAAAAAAAAAGATTCCTTTCAAGTTGATTTTGACTCCTACTGATTGCATGGATATGTTCATATAGTCGACTTAGCAACAGAATAGAAGTGGTTTCCCATGGCCTTATTCTAGGATATTTTTATACTTTCTTAGTCGGGCTGACAGCCTTGGGATTCCCTGGTGCCATTACATTCAAACACTGTTCAGACCTAGTCTTGCTAGTTTCCAAGCACGAAGGTCAGTCAGATGCCACTGTTTGCTGAGAGTTTTCTACTAAGATATAAACTATTCTGACTGAAGATTTCTAAACCAATGATAAAGATTCAGCAAAAAAAGATTCATAACTTCTCATTTCCTTTCTTAATAGGTATTTGAAAAACTGAAGGACCACATGTTGATCCCTATAGCGAACACCGAGCTAGAAAAAGTAGATGGAGCACTCACTTGTTGTTCGGTCCTTATTAATAAATCTTCACAATTATGAGTTTACAGATTTCCTTCCTTGTATATGGCAATAATGTACACGAAAGGCAAATGAATCTGTATTTCACTTGTATTGGTTTTCTTGACAATCTACTGTACCACTGTGCTACTGACCTTTGTTTACAATGGTGCCCCTTCACTCGTAATTAAGGTTCGTGTATAATGCTTTTTCCTGACATATAAAGATTTGAAGCATGTTTGTCTGGATTTCCCAAAAAATATGTTATGAAAATCAATGGTTTATGTAGTGGATGTAAAATGATCTCAGAAGCGGACAAAGCGGAAGTAGGGGCCACTTCTAGCATCACTTTTGACTGGGGCACAACAACAACCCGATGCATATCTACTATGCTGAACGTTACTATCACTTAGTTTAAGGACTTGAGTTTGAAAGCAAGTCATTGAAGACATATGGCAAAATGCCATACAAAATGTAATATTGGACTTCCTCACAATCCATTTTATGAATTTGTCATCATCAAATTCTTTCTACCCCAATGTAAAGAGTAAAACACTTGTTTTTATATTGCTAGTGATTTTGTCATAGGAACTTTATTATGCTCCTTTTCCACTGCTCTGCTTAAGTTCCAGGACTGACATTGATAAGTCATCAAATATTTACCAACTGCAAAAGGTGTAAAAGTGGAAAATTACACGTGCGTACAATACCACAGTAGTTAGTCTTCAGATATGGGCTATTAGGAAGATAAGGGCTCAGAGACACACAGCTTCATACACTTGTTTTTATATCAGCTCAAGTAATTTCTTTACCTTGCTTTGGGGAAGTTTATTGTAATCAAAACATGAGAGGGAAACTTGCACTGGACAGAATAATGCCCGTATTTTATATATGTTTCTTTAACAAAAATTAGGTACCGTATATACTTGAGTATAAGCCGACTCGAGTATAAGCCGAGACCCCCAATTTCACCCCCAAAAACTGGAAAAAGTTGGTGACTTGAGTATAAGCCGATCCGCCGTTCTGCAAGCCTCCGCCGCCGGCTGCTTCGTTCCGCAGCGGAAAGAAGCAGGCAGGCTGCTTCGTTCCGCAGCGGAAAGAAGCAGCCTGCTTCGTTCAGGCTGCTTCATTCCGCAGCGGAAAGAAGCAGCCTGCTTCGTTCAGGCTGCTTCATTCCGCAGCGGAAAGAAGCAGGCAGGCTGCTTCTTTCCGCTGCGGAAAGAAGGCTGCTTCTTTCCGCAGTGGAAAGAAGCAGCCTGCTTCGTTCAGGCTGCTTCGTTCCGCAGCGGAAAGAAGCAGGCAGGCTGCTTCGTTCCGCAGCGGAAAGAAGGCTGCTTCTTTCCGCAGCGGAAAGAAGCAGCCTGCTTCGTTCAGGCTGCTTCGTTCCGCAGCGGAAAGAAGCAGGCAGGCTGCTTCTTTCCGCTGCGGAAAGAAGGCTGCTTCTTTCCGCAGTGGAAAGAAGCAGCCTGCTTCGTTCAGGCTGCTTCGTTCCGCAGCGGAAAGAAGCAGGCAGGCTGCTTCTTTCCGCAGCGGAAAGAAGCAGGCAGGCAGGTCACGGAGATCCGGAGACCTGCTGACGTTTGGGGAGGTTTGGGCACCTCCCCAAACCTCCCCAAACGTCGGCAGGTCTCCGGATCTCCGTGCCTTGCCTGCCTGCTTCTTTCCGCTGCGGAAAGAAGCAGGCAGGCAAGACACGGAGATCCGGAGACCTGCCGAGGTTTGGGGAGGTGCCCAAACCTCCCCAAACGTCAGCAGGTCTCCGGATCTCCTCCCCAAACCTCCCCAAACGTCGGCAGGTCTCGGGATCTCCGTGCCTTGCCTGCCTGCTTCTTTCCGCTGCGGAAAGAAGCAGGCAGGCAAGGCACGGAGATCCGGAGACCTGCCGACGTTTGGGGATGTGCCCAAACCTCCCCAAACGTCAGCAGGTCTCCGGATCTCCGTGACCTGCCTGCCTGCTTCTTTCCGCAGCGTAAAGAAGCAGGCAGGCAAGGCACGGAGATCCGGAGACCTGCCGACGTTTGGGGAGGTTTGGGGAGGTGCGCGCGCACCTCCCCAAACCTCCCCAAACTTCGGCAGGTTTCCGGACGGCGGCTGCTTGGGAGAGGTGCGCGCAATCCCGGAAGCACCAAAGCCTCGGCCGCGCACAAGTCCTCGGTAAGTTTTTTTTGTTGACTGGAGTATAAGCCGAAGTGGAATTTTTCAGCCCAAAAAGTGGGCTGAAAAATTTGGCTTATACTCAAGTATATACGGTATGTGTTTAAACAGAACAGCCTCATAGGAAAATGTTGTTGAAAGTAGCTTAACATGGATCCAAAAATGTCTTACAGAATACTGAAGGATTTTAGAAATAATACTGGAATTGGCCAAGTTTTAATCTACTCTGACTTTTGGTGACCTTTCTCTTCAGTTATGCATTCTGCTTTATTGACGAGGGGACAAAGAGCTCTATCCAAGAGTTTCAAGTTAAAAAATAACCAAAAGGACATTCAGTAAGTATTCCTTTAGTAACAACCATAGTGAAAAACAAATTATAATTATCCTAGAAAATTATTTTCCTTTTAGTGCCTTGGAAGAAAACTGTGAATGAAATTAATTACAAAATATAGGTGGATTACTGTGAGGGTTTAAGGCAATTGTGTGTCCAAAATGCTGTTTTATTTATTTGCACATTTTTTAAAAAAATTCAGTAGATATTCAGGTGGTTCACAAGTTAAAACTTTTACTGAAGTTTTGATTCACAAAGTTTTAACAAAAGAATAAAACACTTTATTTTACTGACACATCTCATACCTTACCGTACTTTCATGCAAGTACTTGTTGTTATGGTTTTAAATATGCATTTGATCAGGAGAGTTCTTTTCCTTCAATGCTGAACTTTCTGAAAAACATAAATAGTAAACAAGACATGGCAGGGGGTTGTAGATTCTTCCAGATATTCTATTGTGCAACACTCTTGTCTTGGATATAACATTTCATGTGAGGCAGAAGGATCCTGATGATTTTGTCTTTCACTTGTAATTCTCCTATGTATTCCTGCTGCTAATTACCCTATTTTCTGGCATATAAGATGACTTTTTAACCCATGAAAATCTTCTCAAAAGTCAGGGGTCATCTTATACGCTGAAACATTAGGGACAGGGCTGGCTGGAAAACCTGGAGCGGATCTCCCATTTGGTCTGCGCAGGGAAAGCGGAACCAATTGGAGAAGAAACTGCAATCTGTGATTTTTTTACAGGCTGGGGTCTGGGCGTCTTTCCTTCTAAAGTTGAAGAGCAGCTGCAGTCTATCCCAACTTGAAAGGCAGGTGGGGAATGCAGCAGCCAGAGCAGCTGCTTAGCTCTAAGGACACATTTGACTCAGGAACTGGGCAGGCTGGCTGGAAAACCTGGAGCGGATCTCCCATTTGGTCTGCGCAGGGAAAGCTTTAGAGTGAATTAGGAAAAGTTTAATCCACTTGCACTGTTTTATGTTTACATGTTTGATGACAAACAGCCTTATGTTTATAAGTGACAGTTTTCCTACTAAGTACCTGCATGTCATAAGCATTTTAATTAAAATTACCATATGAAAATCAAATCTGATGTTTTTTAATTTTTATTTGGTGTGCGTTGGAAGAGGGGTAGTCTTATACGGCGAGTATAGCCCAAACCCTATAATTTAACAGGAAATGTAGGGGGTCGTCTTATACGCCCAGTCGTCTTATACGCCAGAAAATACGGTATATTTATTTTATTTCTGAGGGGGAAAAACTAAGAAAAGATAGAATGACAGAATGTACTTTGGTAGCATTCTTGGCTCCTGTTGTTTTCCTGTAGTATATATCCGTGTCTTCCAAGAGACTCCCATTACTATTATGTCTAAGGATTCAAGTTGTGCCTGGAAATGGATATCTTTATTTAAACTGTAATTCAGTTGAAAGAAATGTTTATTTTGGCAAATTCTGCAACATACTGAAGCAATCAGATGTCAAATTTTCAACCTTTGTATATATAATGAGAATTTAAAATAGAATTCTCGGGAAATCTACTCAGTCATTTTAACAATGATGAAATTAAAAAAGTAAATTTTCGTCAAGGCTTAACATTGCCTTTATCATTTTCCCGTTAATGCTTCATTTTGGGATACTACTTCTGGTAACTGGCTAATGTACAACATCACAAAGTTCAAGTAACCAATTACATTAAAACTATGGTTGAAATTATCTATATGTAAGAAACAGAGAAACATATGGAATCCAGGAAATGCAACATGGGGAATGGCATATGTAGCATTTGATTATCTTTTAGATGAATTAATTATACTTAAAAACTCTAATTATTCTTCTGACCTTTCCTTTCTTCAATAATAATATTTTCTCCTAGAATGAAAAATTACTTATTTTCTTGTCAATAAATTCATTTGCATAATGAATTTATACAAAATTTGCATAATTAATGGAAGGAAAGCTGCGTATTCTTAATGGATAATTTATAAATATTTAAAAATGCAGTAGGGATTTAACTGGAAAATGAGGTTTTTGTTTCCATGTGAATTTCAATTCATAACAGAAAATAATAGAAATATTTTAGAGATATTGTGAAAAGCCTTGCAAAATAACAATAATGGTTGTGTGAACTTAAGTCTTCAGTAGTTGCTCATTTCTTTTAGCTAACGTCACAGCCCAAAGAATACATGTTCTGCTTTGTTTTTACTTCATTAATACTTGCCATCAGTAATGTTAAACAAATTTAAGTTGGCCATCTTTTAACGAAACAAAGCCAGAAAATACTTGGTAAAAATGGTTTACATTTTGCTTTTTTGTGTGCCTGCTGTGACAACTGCATTGTCAGTAGATCCATACCAAGCATACTGTATTTCTACCTGAAATATTGTAAATTGTGTCATCTGTTAGTGCATACACTGCTTGCTGTATCAGACAATCTTTTGGTTAATTTTATGTGCTAATGGATTCTATACTATTCTAAATATCTAGGATAGTTTATAGTTTATATGTATGCATAAAATATCTGCAGTGCCTATTATGTTTCTAGTTTTCCTGATGTTTGTCACAGTGATCTGGAAAAATCACTGTTATTGTACTGATGTACATAATACATTTATATAGTTAGTGAATCTTTTATTAAGTTTCAAAGTGACCCTTTCTGTTATGTTCTCATGCAGTCTGTACTTCTGAATTAATATTTACAATTCAGATTCAGCATAGCAAAATTCTGTATTGGGTTGGATCTATACAACTGAAAATGCAGACTTATTTTAAAGTAGCCCTGTTCTTATCTGGAAGACCGTAAAATTAAAAAGAAATTCCATCAAATTAAGTATCCTTAGGTTTTTTTAGTGTGGTTTGGGCATGAAAAAAAGAAGCTTAAGAGTAATGCCCCAAATCTAATCATATTTCAGCCTTAGATACTGAGCCTCTGTCTAAATAATGCTTATATTTTTATTAGCATGGACACCAAAGGCAAGTTTTAAGATCAGTTCAATGAAGTTGTAAAGCCTTTTCTAATACTACCTCAGTAGTGCAGTGACTCTGTATTTAAAAATAGCATATCATCAGGTGAGATTAACTTGTCCTTCCTGCAAAATACAATATGTTCTTCAGTGTGCAGAGAATGGGGAATAAGGAAGTGTTCAAAAACATTAATTCACAATAGCACTTCTGCGGCTGCATAGACCGCTCCTGATTTTACTAACATCTTATGTTCCTTTATGTTCTCCAATTCCATAACTTAAAATATCTAGCTAAAGAGTAAGATCACTAGGGAAAACTCTCACTGATGTATTCCACAAATCTACAGTTCTTTTGATCCGGAAGCTTAAAAGTTGGAAGCCAGAGGTAGATACCCCTATTTGATCCCTAGCTGTTTAGATTGTTTTGATTTTTTACGGGGTGTGTATGTGTGAACAAAATGATGCAATATGTGGGTTTCCTTGTTGGACAAAATGTAATCAGTGTCAGCTAAGGTTCTTTTCCATGTGCCAATGAGAAGTGTTTATACATGCTGTACCTTATATTGCTATACTTGGCATCCTTCCACTCCCTCCCACACAGCCAAGTATACACATAGTTCAGTCTTTCACAGATGCCGTGTTTTAGAAGTATAGTGTGGATTTTGAGGACATATGGAACATACTTAGTCTCTGTGAGATTTGATCATAACTCCTGTAGAACACCATTTTCAGCTAGGTGCAGAACTGTCCAAAATGCCTCTCTCTTCTCCCTTAACAACAACAACAAAACCTGTTAACACTTGCTTATTGAAACTTAAGGGCAGAATTAATCTGAATCAAATGTTTCTAAGGAGCTGGTGGTACATATCCATTAATGATGAGAGGCAGTTCTTAAGGAGCATTTTTCATCTGCAAGGTGGCTAGGAACAAAATATGAGGCACCTCACTTGAACTCCCAGAAAGGCTTCTTGTAAATGTGTGATGTAGGATGTAGTTTCAAGTCACATATGAAATGTATCTAGCCTTGTTTTGCAACGTGCAGCTACTAACCACAGAATTCAAATGTGTTATCTTTAATATATCCAACTACTACTTTGTGTGTCAGAATTTTTGCCTAATTCCATAAATTGTTAACACTGGAAAAAGTGATGTTTATTTTACTTAATTTTGTGTTGTGCATTTCCAACATTATGTACACCCATCACTATCGAATAAAGTGTCAGCTGAAGCTAAACTATATGAATGTTATTTAGAGTAAGACTTCAAGCATCTTATTTCTCATACATTTTGCTTCATTGATCAAGTTAATTTTTTTCACCGTACCATATTTTTAGAAATGAAACATGATTGCTACTGCTGCTGCTTTTAAAGGAAATGGATTTAGACCAAGGCTTTTCTGCACGGCAACTCTAAATTACTTGTGTCACATGGTAAAATTGCTTGGGAATTAAGCTGGCTTAATCCAGATTCAATCCATTTGTGAGCTTTGACCATATTGTTACTCAGGTGTTCTATCCACATAGTGGCTACTGTGGCCTTTGGGGAATTTCCTAAGCCTTATCCTCCACCATCTTCTCTGCTAAGAAAGCAAGTACTAGACACTTTCCATGAGTAGGTTTGGAGACCATGGTTTCCCCTGATAGACCTTTTGTAGCTTTTTGTTGAGTGTCCATCAAATTTGACTCTTCCTGTCTAGCATAAAAACCCCATAGTTTTACTCGTATTAGGGGAAACTTGTCAATTTCATCTGTTAAAAAAGAAAAAGAAATACCCTCACCTCACCACTATTTCACTGATTGTCTAATTAACCTTAAACAACCAAGTGATGATGATTCTCTTTAACCAGCTGTCCCTTGCCCAGGTGCTGGTTCACAAGGCGCACATGCAGATAAGTACAAGCAGGGCTTTTTTTCTCATAGAATGCTCAGAACGGGCTTCCAGCACCTTTTTTGGATGGAACCTTGTAGTATAAACAAGGTGGGTTGTATGACATGTGTGAGTTCCGGCACCTTTTTCTTTTACAAAAAAAGCACTGAGTACAAGTGAACTGATTTTTCTGAGCACTATGTATCAAGAGTTATGAAAGGAACCCACGTAATGCCTGAAACCTGCTTCAAAACAGGGAAGGGTTTCAAGTTTTACAATCGGCACATTGCTGTCCTTTGATGTAGATATCCCCCAAAATGGCTGTGGAAAGTCTACCCGGTGACCAGAAGGGAAGGGAAGTGCTGGCATTTCTGTACAACCCTCGACAGGAGCACAGATTATTTGGATCAAACTGAAGCCCAGCAGAGAAACCAATACGTCAGAAAACACTACTCTGAAACAGGAAAGCGTGACTGCAGGCCAGGATAGGGTGGACTGATAATAATAATAATAATAATAATAATAATAATAATAATAATAATAATAATAATAATAATAATAATAATAACAAAATAATAATAATAATAATAATAATAATAATAATAATAATAATAATAATAATAATAATAATAATAATGTTGGAAGGGACCTTGGAGGTCATCTAGTCCAACCCCCTGCTCAGGCAGGAAACCTTATACCATTTCAGGCAAATAGCTGTGGTTTTGTCCATTCAAGCCTGCTCAGTGTGACTGCTAAAGCATTGCCTGCTCATAGTTATCTGTCTAGCGAGGTGCGCTTAGAAACCCCCCCACCCCCCAAAAAAATCAATTATGTGATGGGAAGCAGAAGCTGCTAATTTACTGAACCTAAAAAAGCCATTACTACCAAAGGTCCACTGTCTATCTCAGGTAAAAAAAAAAATTATAACGGTCTTTATGATTTTCTTACTTACTGAATCCACTTATCAGCTTTAGATCCTTTTATTTTTTTATTTTTTAATACATTTTATCTTTAACAATCCCCCCCTCCCTCCACCCACCCCTACCTAACCCTCCCTATCCCTCCCCCCCATTCCCCCCTCCCCCCCCGACTTCCCAGAGCTAAGTACAAGGTATAAAAACAAAGAACAATCATAAACATCCATATGCTAACAACAATAAACTATTAAGTCTATCGCACTCTAGCTCATATGAAATGACTACAAGCAATACTAATATTACATAAAAAAGGGAAAAAAAGAAAAGAAAACTTATTCAAATGCTAGATGAAACTTTTTAGTCCCATATTTGTTCTGGATATAATCAATTCACTTTTTCCACTCCATAATATAACGTTCTTGCGAATGATCTTTCAAATAAGCCGAAATCTTTGCCATTTCGGCCAGGTCAGAAACTTTAGATCCTTTTAGACTTGAGATTCACTTTCCTATCTCCTCCCTGGGATAGTGATTCTTCAGTGCCACAGAATTTTCCATACATCTACTGGGGACATCCTGCTCTCATGGTAGGAGGATTTCTGTCTTCTGGCCTCAGGACTCTTTCATTCTGTTTTTACTTCCATCTAATAGCAGTTCAGGAAGGGTAAGACTGCTCTGCCCATCTGGTCTCAATCCATGATTAAAAGAATCAACGTCGCTTAATAGTTCCAACTCCCAAACTATTTTAAATAATGCAAGTTAATATGAGTAGCATATTAAGTGTGCAACTTGTGGAAATTTCATAATGGCTCATATTTATTATCTCAAGGCATTCCTTACAAACTTCCTATCCAAATAGGAAATAGGAATTCCAATAGGAAATCAATATTCTCTGCAACAAACATATTTTACTACAGCCATTGGCCAGCCTGCAAAAACAATAAAATTCATTATTTTTTCCACGTTGTCTGAGATAAGGGTGGTGGTGACGGACCTTCCAAAGGTCGTTTTTATAAATGCTGAAGATGAATTTCAAATCAGAAGTGTACCGATGGGCCACTGATAAGTGATAAAAGTGTGAATGCACTTCATATACACGGCAGGTGGGAAACAAGTTGGACTGGAATCAAAATAGCAGGATTTTTTTTCACGTAATTGATGAAACAAAAATTGATCTCAGCCCCTCTCCCCTCCCCAGACACATGAAACTCTCCAGATCAGGGGTCCCCAACCCCCAGTCCATGGACTAGCACCGGGCTGCGGCATGCCAGAAACCGGTCCGTGCAAACAAGCAAAGCCCTATCCGTGGGATGCAGGCAGTACATGAAACCACACCCCCTCCGGTCCGCAGAAAAACCTCTCTCCACAGAACCAGTCCCTGGTACTCAAAAGGTTGGATAACTCTGCTCCAGGTAGAAACCTATTGGGACAAAGAACAAAACTACTGCTGCATGTAGAGCAAACGTTTTAAACTCTCTTTCCGGAATATGTGGTTTTAAATCTAATCGGGCTCCATGGCTGCTGTTTCAAAGACTTATGAAATACCTTCAATCATATCTTGCAATTTTATGCTTTATTATACAGGTAGTCTTCAACTTACAACCACATCTGAACACCACACTGCTGTTGCTAAGCAAGGCAATTGTTAAAGTGAGTTTTGCCCCATTGTATGACCTTCCTTGCCACAATAATTAAGTGAGCCACTGCAGTTGTTAAGTTAATAACACAGTTGTTAATTGAATCTGGCTTCCCCATTGACTTTGCTCGATCAAGTCACAAAAGATGGTCACAAGACTTTGGGACACTGCAACCGTCATAAATATGAGTCAGTTACTAAGTGCCTAATTTTTGAACACGTGACCGTGGAGAGGCTGCAACAGTCGTAAGTGTGAAAAATGGTCATCGGTCACTTTTTCCAGTGCTGTTGTTGTAACTTCGAATGGTCATTAAACGAACTGTTGTAAGTATACCTATATGTATTATGAATTGTTCATCAAACTCAAGATTAAAACTAACACCATGATGAAATTGTTTCATTTGATCCTCCATCTCCAAATGACGAGGGCTAAACTATCACCTTGGAACATAGCAACGACAGTAAATTATAAGTAAACATCTCTAACACAGAGACTTACTGCCTGCAGCCTTTATTGGTGCTTTGCAGACTTCTTATTTCAGTAGGGAAAGATTGGATTAAAAGGACTTGATCAAAGATGCACATTTGAACAACTTCACTATGGTTTCATTCTGGACCTTCCCATTTAGTGCAATTTAGTTGCTAATATTTTGTGATCCCGAAAAAGTTTAAAAACAACAAATTATAATAAATTAAAGTCAGTTATAAGATTATGATGAGCTGCTATTGCCTTTAAATTCAAAGAAGCTTTCTCTTTAAAGGTAAATCTGCTCCCATATTCTCAGCCATCACCAAGCATTTTCCAGTGCAAATAGAGCTTTTGAGAAACAAAGGGACTAAAAATAGAAAGAAAGATGGTTATTTGGGATTGTTGAGAAAAATTCTAAGGGCATGCATAAAAAGAAACATAAGGACATCCTACATATATATAATGTATTTATTTACATAAGAATCTTTATTGTTACCTTTTAAAAATATGTTTTTGCAAGGTAGTTTATGGTCATATTCATAAAATATACAGGTAGTCCTCAATTTTAATGGAGCCTGTGTATACAACCATCACAATTTATGACCATAATGGAGCCTGTCCATTATGATCATAAATTGTTATGGTTGCGTAGACATGACTAAGCCCATTTTATGACTTGTTTTGCAACACAGGTAAATTATCGCAATTGTTAATTGAATTCACGGGTTCTTAAACCCATTGGACTTACTGGGGTGTCATTGCCAGAAACCAGAAGAAAACAATGGTTTCAGGCAAAAACATCATAAATTGCCATCATCTGACTTCAAGACACTGCCAATAACCATAATTGACCACAAGAGAGACTCAGAACTTCAGAACTCAGTCCTAAGTATCTTTCAGACAATCCATCATAACTTGGAATGTTTACTAATTGGACCAGTCATACATCAAAAACTACATGTACCTAAATTGAAACATAGATGAATTTATTTCATTTATGTTTTAAACTTATCAAACTATTGCATTTTATGAGCATTTGCTTTTATGTGTGCAACTCTGCATTGATATACTTGGAAGAGAGAATTTTCATTTACTTAAGTATATATGCCCCTGCAGCTTTAAAATCAAGTCCAGTAATATGTGTATGTGGAGTGAAATCTCACAAAGTGTAGTGAAATTTACTTAACTTTGTGGTAGGAGGACAAAAAGAGCAATACTGCTAAAATATGAAAAATAACACAATATGTTTGAAAGATATGTTTGTGGTAACAATCTGTTGCCATCTAGTGATCACTGATGTAAATATTATCATTACAAGCAATGCTACTATAAATTATGGCTGGCATTTTTGCTGTGTTTTCTTGTGCCATATACACTATTCCCTATGCAAGGACAATACCAGTTTGGGCACATTTTGGCTAGTAAGCCACAAGTGTAATTGGTCTAGCTTTACTCCAGCATATTCATGCTTTTGTGGCAACCTAGAATCTCTAATCCAGGAACTACAGTACACACTGTACTACTGTCTAAAACTCACCAATTAGGGGGAACGTGAGATAATACTGGAAGCATGTATTAGTACAAATCCATTTCTTTAAAGGTGGGAAACAAGTTGACTTCTGTGGGCCTCATGAATCAGAAAACTGTTGATGGGCAGTAGGCAATTTTAAGATTCCCACCCTCTCTTCTTATGGCTGTTTAAGCTGGAATTGGATTAACCAGTCAGTCCTTCAAAAACAGCACTTCTGCCTGTAAATTAGGACTTTTGATTCATACTGACACCTATAAAAGACAGCAAAGGCAGGTGGCTAATGATTTTTTCAATGTGGAATCCAAGTAAGACGTGCAAGTACAATTAAACCATCAAGCAACTATGTTTTCCTACATTGTTGAGGTTGGTAACCTGCTCCACAGTTTTTCTAAATTAATAAAAAGTGTCCAATAAAATCTCAGTTGACCAAAGTCACGGGCAGAAGTCAATAACTATGGTCACCGTTATGTATGCTGATGAACATGGTTTCTGAAAGACTGTGACTTTTAATGTTGAAGGAATAATTAAAAACATGAATAAAAAAGGAAGAAAAAATAGATACGTTTTGTATCTGTAAAATTAAAAGAAAAAAGTCAAATGCGATCGAAATGAAAATGGTCTAATCCAGTGGAATAAGAATAAACTTCAAGGAACTTTAATTACCTTTAATTATGAATGAAAGAGCTTAAATATACTTCAGAAACTATGTCCTGGTGTTTAGCTGGGTTGTAGGAACCTATGAGTTGGCGGTAGTTACATGTTACTGCTAGAGAGTCTGTTTGGTGTAGTGGTTAAAGCACCAAGCTAGAAAGAGGAAGCGCATGAGTTTAAGTCCTAGCTAAACCATGAAAGCCAGCTGGGTGGCTTTGGGCTGATCATTGCTTCTCACCCCAACCCACCTTACAGGATTATTGTTGTGGGGAAAATGGGAGGAGGAAGGTGTGCTGGATTATGTTCCCTGCCTTGAGTTATTTGTAAACGTAATAAAGGCAGGATACGAACAAACAAACAAACTTCACTGAATGAGAATGGAATTGACCGGTGTAATATAATAAATATCTACATTTTAGGTTTGGAGCTTAATCTTAGTGCATTTCAACACTAATTCAACAGAAATTAACTTAAGTCATATAGAGAAAATGCGCTAAGATTAAGCTTCAAAACTGATCAATTATCAGGAAGAGAGAATGAGTTGATACAAAGAAAAAGGCAGATAAAACTGGTTGGATGGAGCTGATGGGATCCTTAAGAAGAGAAGGAAGAAGTTTAAAGAACAAAAGATTCTTAACTGGACGTAGTGAAAGCAAGGATGGTTTGCAAGGATAAAAAATTATGGAAAATCACAACAAATACTATTGGCGTGAATTTGTTTCATTTCTTTCCTTTCCTTTTTCTTATTAATTATTGGCGTACTGTTAATTTATTAATTTATTTGTCATGCTATTTCCTACTCACAATCTGAACTTTGTTTATTCCGGAAAGACAGCACGATTGATATGTATGTACTTCCTTTCTCAGCATTAGCATATACACATTAGCCGTACTCTCTTATTTTTTTAATTAACAAAACACAAGTAGCCAAGGTAAACATGTGCTTTTTAGAAGGTTTAGAATGAAGAAATTAAAACCACTTACATAATGGTGAAAAATATAAGGAAGGGAGGATTCTTGTAAGAGTACCAAATTACGATTGCACCATAAATTATAATTGGATATAGCTGCTAAAAATAATTGGCTTCCAACAAATTGTACCAATAAAAATGTGATTGGCTAGAAAATTTTAAATACAAAACTATGCTGGGAAAGCAACGCTCTAAGTAACTGTCTTCTGAAAATTTCAAAATTTGCAATATTGAAGTATGAGAGGCATACTATGTTCCCGCACAGGCATGGTAAGGAAAGAACACACCAATGGTAGGGAAAGAATGCATTCACCTAAGCCAAGTATTTATTATCTTTGATCGTAAATGTGCAAAAAGCTTTGTTTTGCTGGCTTCCATCACATTGCATCACATTGGGAAGAAATTCTGGGTGGCTTTTCTGACTGAATTATTTGCTTTGTATGGAAAGTGATAAGTATTCAATTGATCCTTCTGAAGATTGCCAGTGACATCCAGATTTATATTCAGTTTTACTCTACACTCCGGTTCTGAATATGGTCCTGAATACATAGGAGTGGGCGGCAGCATATAAACCAAAGGGAAAGCTGGAGATATTAACGGTTGCCTTTTGCCTAGTACTGATTTGGGCGTAGGGGGATGAGGGGTGATGGTGGGTCATATAAATGGTACTGACTTTGAAGGGCTGTTTATAGGGGGAAATTCTTAAGAAACGTCAGCTCAATTTCTCCACATCCTGTAATGGACATCCGGATGACAAGTTAACGAGAACTTCTTTAACTGAGCCCGAATGTGTTTTTCTTGTGATGCATATTTATGGCTAGGAATTTTATTGAGTTTGGCCCCTTTACTTTGGCTCCCAATGTATTCTTGCAACTGTATTAAGGTACTGCTTCTTACTTTAGTCTCTGTAACCAAACACCATCTGTGCTGGTGAATGCACACTCCCAAGGAAATGTCTGACTAAGGTCTATGCAGGAACCCCTGCTAAGAATACATGAAATTTTGATCTGCAGGCACTATAAATACTTATTTGCCACAGGTTCACCATTACAGAAATTGCATTCAGGAGACATTCATAAAGCCAGCTCTGTTTTAGACCTGTGTGCATAGTAATGTTTTTCCAATCTTATTAAATGTCCTTCTTCCACTACCAAGAAAGTATAGCTGTTCTTAGTTGTTCTCTTGCTAGCATTCCACATTCTGATGTGTCAGTTTGGTTAACTGCTAATTGGTTGCATGTGGTCTGTTTTGCTGATTCCAGTAGTCACATTTCTGTTTTATACTTGTCATTTTTTTTATTATGGCTCAGTGGGTTAGGACGCTGAGCTTGTCAATCAGATGGTCGGCAGTTTGGCGGGTCGAATCCCGACTGCCACGTAACAGTGAGCGCCTGTTACTCGTCCCAGCTTCTGCCAACCTAGCAGTTCGAAAGCACGTAAAAATGCAAGTAGAAAAATAGGGACCACTATGGTGGGAAGGTAACAGCGTTCCGTGAGCCTTTGGCATCTAGTCATGCCGGCCACATGACCATGGAGACGTCCTCGGACAAGCGCTGGCTCTTCGGCTTTGAAATGGAGATGAGCACCGCCCCCTAGAGCTGGAAATGACTAGCACACATGCGTGGGGGGACCTTTACCTTTACCTTTATTATTTGGCAAAAGATGGAATGTATATTAAAATAATGTTATTTGTTTCAGAAGGTAAGTTCTAAATAGTTTGGATACAGGAGTTTCTAAGAAGATAATAACATTTAAAGTTAAAAAGGAAGCTACGGTCACTGCAGCAAATGTGGTCTTGGACCTTTCCTGTCCTGCGTCATCTATTCTGCCACATAATAAACTTAGTACCCTAAACTTCATTTCTCTGAAGTACACTTAAACTGGGTTTAATACAATAGTTAGTTTGTAACTTGTGGAAGATCTCCACTAAATATTCAGTAACACCTCAAAAGTAAAACGGGATGCCAAGAAGCTCTATATTTGGTGAGCTAACTAGGATCTGATGAAAGCAGTAAATCAACTGAGGAAAGTTGCACTTATGGATTCACTTTCTGCATTTCCATTTTGGATATATGGCTGTAAAAGGGTATATTACTGAGTTGGTCATATTGTACAAATATGAGTTTTGCATCAGAGAGGAAATAAAAAACAGATGGTTCATTTATGATGCAGAGTCAAATTTAATGCGGCAGAAATGACATTCGCAGAGATGAAAGCTATTACCACATTTCCAAGAAAATATCTTTGGCAGAACAGATAAAGGTCAAAAATGTGAACTTTACAGACATTTGCATCCACGATGTAGTTTTTCCTTAAGTCTCTTGCCTATACTGTATTCCCAAGTGACAAGATGAATTGAAAGTATGGCTTTTTCCAGAAGCAGCCAAGTTACTTTAATGCCATGGAAATAAACCTTTGAACCTCCAGGGAAAATGTGAAGAAAGGTACAGTGAAGAGCGGTTCATGGATATGTCACTCATACATACACTCATAGAGTACTCATGATGAACAATTCAGTATAGGAATTACTCTCAGCATTAATATTAGTGGAAAATTCAAATCATTCTTAAGTTTAGACCAAGGGTGGAGGAGAGTCAGGACTCATTCAAGTGCTACATAGTTTTATGTATGTATGTATTTATACATACATACATATATACCAATCATGTAGCCACCCATCTCACTGAGGTGACTCTGGTGGTGTGCTAAAAGGTAAACCAGAAAAATTGCCATTATACCCATGAATAAGAAACTCAGATTTTCTACTCCTAACTATAGCCAGGCACAATACTAAAACATCTTGCATGCTTGGAGTCCAACATATTTTCTTCATTGCAAAAGAGTTTGGCTCATTATGCTTAAGTATCTTAACAATTTCTACTGAAAAGCATCACGTCTGAGAGTGTATAGATGAAGCTTTGGGAAAGATATAAAAGTAGAATATCTCATAGGCAGTGAGGAATGAATTCTATTATTATTAAAATAATTGCATCCTTTGGGAACCAATACACAATGAGCATCATTATTGCTTCATTTATAAAACCCAGCTCTCTTTGACGTCCTTTAAAAACTTAACCTTTTTGATTTTAAAAATAGAAAACTGGCATGCTGGAAAGTAATGCATCACCTCTCAGGCTCATTTTTACCCTCCAAGTATGCCTTTGGGTCTCACCCCATAAGTTTTCTTAGACAAAAAAAACAGATGACTACAGTTAGTGCTTTACTTGGAAGCATGATCCCAGGGACATGACAGGTAGGCGACTGACTGGAGGGGATAGTAGGTAGCCTTGTATTAAATCAATACTTTGTAACTGGCTGTGTGTCGCAAGGCATCTTTTTTGAGATACTGTGGAGTGCCTCCAGCATCTTCTTAAAACTCTCAATGTGTAGCCCAATCTCCCAAGGCTGTAAACTCCTAACATTATTGGGAGAAGAAAAATCTATTGCATCTTTTTTTCCCCACAAGTGCCCACTAATCTAGGAATTATGAAGTAAGAGATCACTGAATCTAAAAATTTATTTTCAGAAGCAGAACTTACCTAAACAATGTTTTCACACACGCACGTCTATTTGTAGCTATCCTAGGATAAACTTTCTTCACTTTGCCAGGCTAATTTATATAGAAAAGGTAATTTTGTTCTCACTATTATTGAACCTACTACGAATTATAGATCAGGACCTGTTTTCTACCTATTTCTGACCTGGTCATGTGTTTGGATTTCCATTTGGATAGCAAATACTACAGTAGCAAGCATAAGTGACCATGTATACATTGGAACTAGGAGTGAAAATCCTAAAGGAGTGACTCCAGATACATTAGGCATTTTCCCAAACTTGAAAGTCTATGGAGATTCTTAGTCATCCAGGTCATGGATGACTATGTAGCGTATTTACTGAAGAAGCTTCTTGGATGAGAAGCAAAACATCTTTAAAGAAAAAAACAAAGGAAGTCCAGTTGCCTTTCAAAAGGGATCTTTGAGACACCCAGACCTGAAACTTTCTGAGCTGTCTGTGTAAGTGGTCACTCTGTCTTCATCCTAGCCATTGTGGGAATGGCCACAGCCAAACTGCATTTCTTCCAATAAAACTTCGAGAGAGCGCAGAAATCAGCCTTCTGCTAAAACTGCACTCCACCAGTGGCAGACTGTGTTAGTAGGAATATAAACATACTGGAACAGGGACCATCTTTACTGGCAATATTCACTTGGTTGATGGCTTTGGTTAAAAGCTATTAAACAAGAGAGGGGGGAAACCCCATGACAATGTTCACAATGAATCCTGAAACTGGCATAGGATCTGTTTTACAATGCATACAAATTGTTGCCGCATAAGAAATTGATTTGGGCCGTGTTGGTAGCTGCTCAGTTGTTAGTGCAAAATAGTGGAAAACCGAACTATAACAGGCATGGATCAATAAGCATCTAAAAGCACAAAAAAAAATTGTTTGGGCTGAAAACTTAACAGAAAGCTATTCAAGGGGAATATATTTCATCAAATTTGATAACAACTGATTAGCTATTTTAACAGTATCTTTTCTCATGGATTGTTCTTGTGTACAGTTCTATTTTGCACAGAAATATTGACTATAGTTGTTTAAAATATTCATATATCTCATAAGCATTTTCTGTTTCTGGGTTATTTTTTCAACTCTTCCTCATCTTTTTCTTCTTAATACTATATTGGTGTTGCAGTTGTTTAATAATTAAATTTAATATGCAATGTTATTATTATTTAGAACTGGATATGTCTGCAAAAATGATAAAAGGGAAAAATGGCCAATGTTCCCCTTTCCTATTCATGCCTCATGGGATTAAAAATAAATAAATCTTCTTTGCTCTTTTAAACTAAAAAGCAGAAGCACCTTAGTGGAAAAATGACCAGGTCAGTTCAGCTGCCCAAGGAACAGAACATTAAGTAAATGTTGCAGAGTGTTGCCAGTCTGGAAGTGCCAATTTCTATATAGAAAGGCCAAAGTCTAGTGCTTAAAATGCAGGCAGCTATGCTTAAATAAACAGAATATATTGTGGCATATAATAATGGAGTTTCATGCATATCCAATCTTTGTACCATTTATATATGAGCTTTATGTATCTGATATATTACTTTTATCCAAAAATAAAACATTATCCATCTCCAACCTAAGCTACTGTTTCAAGCATTATATAACTTATATCTGGTATCAAGAGGATTATGAGCCAATTGGGTGGGTCAATAATCTTCCCACAAGGTGATAATAGGAAATTATTTCCATCCTGCTGCCAAGAAAACTGTAAGACTGTACCAGGAATCGAGATGAATATATCTTTTAAATTATAAAATGCGCTTTAAGTGATTCGTCTTTCTCACAAATTTTTCCCCTTATTTGTATCTCAAATGACCTTCGTTCATTTCACCGGGACCTAAAAACCTGGCTCTTTGAGCTATCTGGTCTGGACTGAGGGGTTTAATGTTTTTAAATTGTGATTTAATTTTTGTGGCTAGACTTAATTTAATTTATTTTAATTTTATACTGGATTGTTTTTAAATTTTGCCTTGTAAACCGCCCTGAGTCCTTTGGGAATAGGGCGGTATATAAACTGAATAAATAAATAAATAAATAAAAAGTTCTTTAACCTTATGTTAAAAATTCAGTAACTAAA
Organism: Vipera ursinii; assembly: GCF_947247035.1. Classification (NCBI taxonomy): domain Eukaryota; kingdom Metazoa; phylum Chordata; class Lepidosauria; order Squamata; family Viperidae; genus Vipera; species Vipera ursinii. The sequence continues at coordinate 79,319,206 of NC_139516.1, read as the reverse complement.
AGTAGTAAACTATGGTATACTACAATTAGAACAGGGGTGTGAAACTGCTGGCCCGCGGGCCGGATGCATCATAGCGAAACCGTGCACACCCCATTGGCGGCATCACGATACGTTGCAACACGTCACATGACGTTGCGAGTTTGACACCCCTGAATTAGAAGAAAACATTGCTATTAGAATTAAATATGCAAATAGCACTGTTGGCAACCACTTAAACCAAATGTGGTTTTCCAGGAGAAAAGCAACTTTTTGAAAAAAGCTGCTAATAGCTGCCACTTGTGTGCCCATGCTCATTATTTTAATCTGAAAATCTTCACAGTCCTACTACTGTAGGAATAACTTGAAAAGGGGCCTGGAGGGGAAAAAAAATCTTCATATACACAACTGCAGAGACATCTAGTGGCAAGCCAAGATTTAGCAGTGATTTAAAAGGAGAAAGGTATCTTAGCATAACTTCCCTAGATTTTATGCCCCAATGCAAGGGTTAATATTTAAGGCAAGGAACTTATATAATTTTTTCTCAGGACAAAACAGCACTTGAGCTTTGAATGACGCATATGGGATCACAATCCCAAAAGTAAATGAAATCAAGACAAAAACTAAATTTGGTTTCACTAGAATTCCAAGGCAGAGGATACAAATTAGAAACATATAACATCACAATGACACAAAATGATATTTTAAAGAAGGACTAAGGCAAGCCAACATCCGTTTTCTCCAGAACTGACTGATTCCTCTCATTCCAAAAAGAATTCTTGGAACATCTGTGGCTTAAGATTGTTTATTGAAATCCTAGCTTCATTGGACCCATTTTGAAGTGGGTGTTATGTGGTCAATTGGAGAACAACAACAAGAATCCTGTCTACTTTCTCGGGACCAATAGGCTCAAACTCCTTCCAGATTACCTGACATGTTCCCCCAATTCCCCAGCTGTGCTCCACCAAACCCCACTCTCATCTGTATCTACCTGGTCCCTCCCTCCAGGAACTCTGTTCAGCTGATCCACTTTTTTACCTGGAGAAAGATGTCCCTCTTTCTCCTTATCACTACCAAGTTCATTCTTCTCAAAACCTCATTTCAACTCTTCTGTTTCCTCAGAAAAACACAACTTTTCTTCCCATTGTCTTCAGGCAATTTGGAACCCACCAACAGTCCTTGGAACGTTCTCCGCCATGCTTCCAATATCGATTCTTCGTTAGATGGAGTTCTTTTTCCCCAGAACAGACCTCGGAATGGCCATCTTCTTGCTCTCCCTTTTTTCCCTGGAAAGTCACAAGCAATCAAATGGCAGCTATGCCAGTCATGATGCTCACTCAGGAGGCAAAACTAAACCTAATGTGTGATCCCAGTCCCACTGTCTATACCAGGGGTAGGCAACCTCGGCTCTTTGATGACTCACGGACTTCAACTCCCAGAATTCCTGAGTCAGCATAGCTGACTCAGGAATTCTGGGAGTTGAAGTCCGTGAGTCATCAAAGAGCCGAGGTTGCCTACCCCTGGTCTATACTGTCCTACTGCAGCACAACGTTGCCCAAAGCATCTAATGCTCTCCTAACTGGCTTTCCCAAATCACTCGTTCTCTTGTAGGCAATGTTCTTTAACCCAGCAAATCTGTTAATACAATGACTCCTACTGGCATTCCCATACACCTTTTCCTCCATTTCATGCCTTCTGTTCTTCCCCCGTCCTTTTCCCTCCCAACAGCTCATCCACTCTTCACTAAAAGAGCATACGGTGTTAAATTTAACATTCTCAAATTCCACCATTGACAAAACTCCTTCATGTTCACTATTCCTTCCCAAACTACTACCATTTCCCAGTGCTAGCTTGCCAAAATTCTATGTAAAGAAATATTCTGCTGCATTAAGAATTACAAGGTGCTGAACTAACATAAGGAAGATGCAGGTTCTAGCGCTGACTCAGGAATTCTGGGAGTTGAAGTCCACGAGTCACAAAAGAGCCAAGGTTGCCTACCCCTGTTCTAGTGTATATTCCACCAAGGATGCTAACTAGGTGGCTGACTTTGAGCTACTCATTCTTTTTTAACATACTTCAAAGAGTTTTTGTTGTGGGGGGGGGAATGGGAGGATGGAGCACTGCATATTCTGCTTTGAGCTCCTGAACAAAAATAAGAATAACAATAACAAATTAATTAAATGGCAACTTTTAGAATCCTTGGAGACAAACACAATCCAAGAAGATCTATCTGTTCATCCCTTTTTAATATGCCAAAAAACCCACCCCTAATTATTTTAAGCATGTCGGAGCAATCCTTAACAGAATTATTTTCCTTAATGTTAAGATTTACATATAAGCCACAATCATTTTAGGCTATACTTATTTCCCATGTGTGTAAGGTTTGTAACTAAAAATAAACATTTCATTTAAAAGCCTTCACAGTATATTGGAAACAGGAGCCTATGACACAAGACAAGTTGGTTGCTAATATTCACAACCAGCATGGCCCCTAGGGAGTTGTTTCCCTGTGCCTGCTTTAAATTATTTTTTGGAACTAACCTTATCATCCACTGATAAGATTGCAGAACATCACTTGTAAAAACAGTTGTAGGCTTGCGAAACAAACCTTAACAGCTGGTAGCAACTAACCCTCATCTTAGTGTGGAAGCTAAGCAGGACTGGGTTGTTAAAACAGCAACTGAGAAGACACTTTCATCTTGTGAAACTAACAAAATAATAAGACCTTACAAGCTGCTCCAGAATGTGGTCAGGGAAATAATTATGTGCATATATCAGTACATCCATGCGATATCTCTGCTCAGAGTCCACTAGTTAAAAAGGAGAACCCAAGTATAATTCAGATTGGTAGTTGTCATTCAGAAAGTTCAACATGATACTGCCTTTCTCCAAATGTCTCTGCCCATCCTGTAAGATCTGACAGGGTCCCTTCATTTAAACAATGCTACCTTATGAGGTTCCAAGAGATGTGCCTTTTCTGTTGCCGTTCTTCGAATATTATTTTCCCAGAGGTCCAGTAGTAGAAAGGCATAACACTTCACTTTTCAAACAAGCCATGAACTGAAGTGTTTGCTCATATTGATGAGTGAGGAAAGATGAGCAAAAATTTTCTTTATGTACTTCCTCACAGCATTATTTACTTTCTATACTGTTTGCATTCTGATTGTTTTAGTAGTGTTTCAAAGCAACACTCCCTTGAGTCTCTGATTGGCAGCCATATAAATCTAACAAATGAATAAATAAATCTTGTTGCCAAGAAAATTAGAAGTCACATCCACCTAGTTCAGGGTTTCCCAACCTTGGCAATTTTAAGTCCTGTGGATTTCAACTCTCAGAATTCCCCAGCCAACCATACATGGATGCTGAAGCACAGCAGCTTTTTTTTTTAAGAGAAAAAGTTATCTTTCCTGTAGATCTTTTACTAATCTCTCTCTCTGTGTGTGTGTATGTGTGCATGTGTGTATACATATACACATCTTTTGAGAGCAGGCATCAGAATTTCATTTTTTAATGTGTGTCAAGTGTGTTCACAGAAAAAAGGTTATATAATAATAATAATAATAATAATAATAATAAATAATAATAATAATAATAATAATAATAATAATAATAATAATAATAATAATAATAATAATAAGAAGAAGAAGAAGAAGAAGAAGAAGAAGAAGAAGAAGAAGAAGATGATGGAAGGGACCTTGGAGGTCATCTAGTCCAAGCCCCTGCTAAGGCAGGAAACCCTATACCATTTCAGACAAATGGCTGTCCAGTCTCTTCTTAAAAACTTCCAGTGTTGCAGCATTCACCACTTCTGGAGGCAGGTTGTTCCACTGGTTAGTGGTTCTAACTGTCAGGAAGTTTCTCCTTAGTTCTAGGTTGGTTCTCTCCTTGACTAGTTTCCATCCGTTGCTTCTTGTCCTGCTTTCAGGTGCTTTGGAGAATAGCTTGGCTCCCTCTTCTTTGTGGCAGCCCCTGAGATATTGGAACACTGCTATCATGTCACCCCTCACCCTTCTCTTCATTAAACTACACATACCCAATTCCAGCAACCGTTCCCTATATGTTTTAGCCTCCAGTCCCCTAATCATCTTTGTTGCTCTTCTCTGTACTCTTTCTAGAGTCTCGACATCTTTTTTACATCGTGGTGACCAAAACTGGATGCAGTATTCCAGGTGTGGCCTTACCAAGGCATTGTAAAGTGGTATTAGTACTTCACGTGATCTTGATTCTATCCCTCTGTTAATGCAGTCTAGCACTGTGTTGGCTTTTTTGGCAGCTGCAGCACACTGCTGGCTCATATTGAAGTGATTGTCCACTAGGACTCAGAGATCTCTCTCACAGTTACTACTATCGAGCAAGGTACCACCTATACCAGGGGTAGGCAACCTCGGCTCTTTTATGACTCGTGGACTTCAACTCCCAGAATTCCTGAGTCAGCTATGCTGACTCAGGAATTCTGGGAGTTGAAGTCCACGAGTCATAAAAGAGCCGAGGTTGCCTACCCCTGACCTATACTATACCTGTGCATTTGATTTTTCCTGCCTAAATGTAGAACCTTACTTTTTTCACCATTGAATTTCATTTTGTTAGATAGTGCCCAGTGTTATCTCATTTTATCTCATCTCGTCTTACTACTTTATGAAAAATTTACACTAGTTAACTAAAGCCCAGTCTATGCCAGCCACCCTATTCAAATAATTATTATAAAGCGAACATAAGACCTAGCACAGGGGTAGGCAACCTTGGCTCTTTTACGACTCATGGACTTCAAATCCCAGAATTCCTGAGCCAGCTTGGCTGGCTCAGGAATTCTGGGATTTGAAGTCCATGAGTCATAAAAGAGCCAAGGTTGCCTACCCCTGACCTAGCACCAAAGTTATCAAGGGGGATAATCATTTCCCGTGTCCTCAGCCTCCGAGACCCGCCAGAGAGACCCGCTTTGACCCTAAGCACTGAAATACCACTAACCTAACTCTAAACTTAGGACTGAACTACAAAAGCGGGGCGCGGATCGGCATCCACGTCTCAATAAGGGAGCCTACTCCCGAGAAAAGCGCATGCGCGATATTAGGCGCGCCGCCTTCGCGTGGGCCTGCCAAGTAAGGGCGTGGCGTCGCTCACCTCAGACACAGGAAGTGGAGCTCTTCCCTGAGGGAGTCCACCTCCGGGCAAGCGTTTCTCGCTTTGCGAGAGGGTCGCTTTTCCCTCGTGGCCCCCCCCTTTTTTTTCCCCCTGCGCTGCTGTTTCCGCCATGGCGGACGCTGAGCCGACGGCGGCCGGGCGGTCGCTCACCGAAGACGAAATGGCGGAGGTGAAAAAGGAAGTAAGCGAGCGAGGCGCCGGGTTGCGTGTAACGACGGCGGGAGGGAGGGGGGAACTGGAGTTTCGTCTTTGGGAGGAAGGGGGCGCCCCCTGCGTGATGATAAAGGAGGGGGGTCCTTAAAGGGGGTGGGGGTGGAAGCGCAACGGTTGCCATGGCGTCGGCTCGTCAAGTTTCCGTATCGGGGCGGCGGATTGGTCGTTGGTCTTCGAGTGTCGCCGGCGCGGGGAATTCCGCCAGGTGTGGCTTTTCCTGCCGCTGTGACGTCATTCCTGCCATGCGTGGGGGCTCCCTTAAAGCGGCTTCCCTTCTGCTGACTGGGAAGCTTCGAGCATCTCTGGCTTTGTCTCCATCTGCTGACAGCGGAAGGATGGAATTTGGAATTTGTTACAGTTTGGAGAGGGGAATAATAATTTTTTTTAAAATTCCATTTATATCCCGCCCTTCTCCGAAGACTCAGGGCGGCTTACAAGCTTAGCAGTAGCCTTCATTCTATGTATATGCCTGCTTATTAGGGCTTTCACACACCCCCCAAGCGGCATTATTACAAAGTCAGCTTAATTGCCCCCAACAATCTGGGTCCTCATTTTACCTACCTCGGAAGGATGGAAGGCTGAGTCAACCTTGAGCCTGGTGGGACTCGAACCTGCACTAATTGCAGGCAGCTGGTGTTACTTAAGGAGGCATTAGCCCACTGCTCCACCAAGGCTATTATAACAATAACAACAACTTTATTGATACACTTTATTTATCTTAACTTCTGTATTTATTATATGTTATTGTTGTTAGCCGCCCTGAGTCCTTCGGGAGATAGGGCGGCATATAAGTCCCAATAATAAAATAATAAATAAATTAAATAAATAAATAAAAAGCCTTGGTGGAGCAGTGGGCTAATGCCTCCTTAAGTAACACCAGCTGCCTGCAATTAGTGCAGGTTCGCATCCCACCAGGCTCAAGGTTGACTCAGCCTTCCATCCTTCCGAGGTAGGTAAAATGAGGACCCAGATTGTTGGGGGCAATTAAGCTGACTTTGTAATAATGCCGCTTGGGGTGTGTGTGTGAAAGCCCTAACAAGCAGGCATATACATAGAATGAAGGCTACTGCTAAGCTTGTAAGCCACCCTGAGTCTTCGGAGAAGGGCGGGATATAAATGGAATTAAAAATAAATAAATAAAAATAAATTTAGCAAAGCATGTTTCCTAGTCAGTGCGAGTTTTAAAATGGACAAATGAGGATTGAAAATTATTCAGCAGCAAATGAAAAAAGTACCTCTGTTCATGGCAGGTGTTTTATAAGCAGGAGGCAAATTGGGATCTATTCAGAGGTCTCTTTGACTGTTTGTGTTATTTACTAGATTTGTTTGCTGCCCGCCTCATCTGGGTGGGTTTACTACATTTATAGTAGATTTATAGTAGATTACCTAACATAATAGCAATGAAACAAATTATTTCCTAATTTCCGCCCCCCCCCTTCCTCCTTAAGGGACAAAGAGTTTGTTGCCCAAAGCCTCCAATTTGAATTCTCAGCCATTTTAATTAAATGCATCAGCTAACAATTGAAGAGGCCGTTCAAAAGTTACTGGATGGACTCTTGTTTCCATCCCTATGTACTCTTAGAACAGGGGACCCTAAATTGTTAGCCATCACAGCTCCTTGTAGCGTAATCTTAATGTACGTGCCTCTCATAAAAATCCAAACCCACCTTAATGGACAAAGAAAACAATGCAATGCAACTTTTTTTTTAATTATAAAATTAAAAAAAAAAGATTGTGCCTTCTCTATCACCATGTTACTCATTTGAAGCTAGTGTGTTTGGAAAGGGGGATTTATTGTAACAGTGTCGAACTAAGGTTCTTCACACCTCTCCTTAATTCTGTCTTACCTCCCAAAGGTAGGTACAGTTTGGGTAACTCTGCCCTAGAAGCTCCAGGTGGTGGTTATAGCACTTCTCATATAATAATTGGGTCCTTCTGAGTTAATAGATAAAAGAGAACAACTAGCTCAAACTCATTCAGGAAACTTCGGTGACAAAGGATGGATTTGACTCTTGGTCTTCACAGTCTCTATTTCATATCATAACTGCTACACCATATTATACTTTCTTTCCATGTTCCTTTCATTCTCCTTGTTCTTCCAGGCCCCTTTGGTTTCCTTAATGGGTAAAAGTCTTCACCAAATTCTGCTTTTTTGTGTAGCGGATTCTCTGGAGTGCTTATAGGAATTCCCCTTGCTAGTATCTGAATGCTGCACATGAATGAGTCAGTAGAAGTTGGTTTTGCCTTTCTCCTATTTTTCTAGCTATAAAGAATAGATTTACAATATATAGAATATTCACTTTTTGTTCAAGATAAGTCAATTTCTTTTGTGATCTTTTAGATTGTATTTATTTTTTTATATTGGAACAGTAGTCAGAGAATAATATATTAAAATTTTAAATAAACATATAAGAACATTAAATAATAGATTTAACTCCATTGTAACTTCCCATGCTTGACAGTCACCTTCAGTGCATTTGGGCTGACTCTTGACAGCCTCACACATCTGGCAACAATCACTTGTGCTCTGTCTCAGTGGCTACCTACCCACCCTCCCTTGCTATCTGGCAGCAGCCCCCCCCCCGTCATCCCTGCCAAGCTCGCACCACCCACACCACTCTGCCCACTTACACCTTCTTGCACACTCCTCCACATGGCAGCAATCACCCAATTCTGGCTCTGCTGTATGCATGCCGGCCACTCCTCACTCACCCTCATCCAGCAGCAGCTACTTACCTGCTTGCTGGCTTGCTTGCCAGCTCCCTGGGACTTGTGACTTCCTAAATATTAAGACTTCCCGTTCAATTTGCTTGTTATTAATACAAAGAAGATCAAACAAAAATGGAAGGAGTATACTGGAATATTGCTATTCCTTACTTACAAGAATCTCTAAATATTAGACGATGAAGTTAGAGCACTGTTCTAATCTTACCAAGTCAGAAGAGTACAGGAACTGATAGAATACCCATGGAAATACAGCAAGCAACGTTATTTGTAAACTACCCAGAGTCATCTAGATAGTGAAATGGATGGTATAAATTTGATTAATAAATATAACAGAAGAAGAATCGGTAAAGGTTCTAACCAAACTACACCAGCAAATCTGGAGAATGAAGGAGATTTAACTGGAAAAAACCCCCCACCAAGATTTGACTGAGTATGCAAACTATCACACAATATAGTCTTAATTTCACATGCTAGCAAAATAATGCTTAGGATCATCCAGTGTAGATTAGAGTCCTATGTAGGAGGGAGATGCCAGATGTTCAAGTGGGCTTTAAAAAAGGCCAAGGAACATGAGACATTGTCACTGATGCACACTAGAAAACTGAGAAAGCCAATAAATAAAAAAACTAGTCAGTATGTATGTACTTAATTGTTTATAGAAAGGCCTTTGATCATATTAATTGCACCAATCTATAGAATGTGCCTAGAAAAAAACAGGTATCCCAGAACATGCAAAATCTATAGGCGGGTCAGGAAGCCTTGGTATGGATCCAACCAAGGAATTGGAAAAGTTGGAATACATTCAGAAATGTATCTGCCTTGAAAATAGCTCATGTTGAACTATATAGCAGAGTCAAACATTAGCACAGGAAATATTTGTATCATAAACTGTTTTATAATTTTTGTCATAAATGTCATATATATGTTTTACAAAATTTGCCAAATTTCAATTCCATGAGAGTTGTATGTCCCAGATTTTGGATGTATTCTGTAAGTTAGTCCATTTGATCAACCTTAGTTCAAAAATTGTTGCTCTAGGATGCACTATTTCACCCAGTTAAGTGAAATGACAGTTTTTGTAATATATAGAAAGTGTTGTTGTTGTTAGTTGTGAAGTCCTGTCCAACCCATCATGACCCCATGGACAACGTTCCTCCAGGCCTTCCTGTCCTCTATCATCTTCTGGAGTCCATTTAAGCTCACGCCTACTGCTTCAGTGACTCCATCCAGCCACCTCACCTGGTAGCCAGCCACCTGGTGGCCACCTAGTCACCTCATTTCAGCAACCAGGTGGGGTCACCTGGTGGCTGGAATGAGGTGACTCCATCCAGCCACCATAGAAAGTATAGTATAATATAAAGTATTTTAGAAGCCTTTACCTAAAATTGTGAACTTCCATTCCCTTTTAGTGTTAAATACTTATTCCTAGTGCTTAGTATTTTGTGATATTTGATTGCTAGTTCAGTAAACCTTAGATTAGTACCATGAAACATTATCTCATGGTAGAGTTGAAATTTGAGTCTTAAGACATGACACTCATTCTGGATAAGATACAGTACTGCAAATTCTAACTAAAACTTATTTTTCAGGGATTATTTATCATTCATAGTAAATGCAAAGAATAATTTATACTTTGATAAAAGTTAATATTTTATTAATGTGCTGTTATTTTTATGCTAGGTTTTAGAACGATTACGCCGCTATCTGTGTGACAAAATAATTGCAGAAAGACACTTTGACTACCTACGTTCAAAGAAAATACTGAGTAGAGATGATACTGAAGAAATTTCTTGTCGAACCTCAAGTAGGAAAAAGGCTGGGAAACTGCTGGATTATTTAGCAGAGCATCCAAAAGGACTAGATGCATTGATAGAATCTATCAAATGTGAAAAAACGCAAAACTTCCTGTTAGAAAAAATAACTGATGCTGTCTTGAAAGCAAAAAATGAAAAACTTGAAAGTCTTAAAGGTACTGTTTTAATAACTGAATACTGTACATTTCAAAAGGGCTTATAAAATATGTAGTTACATAGCCTATTCCTGTTTAGTTTTAACTTTGTTGCTATGAATTCTGTAAGTCGCACACAAGGTCAGTCAAAATAATTTGCCTGCCTTTGTATCAATGAAGGAGCAAAAATTTAGGAATAATGACATGTATTCAAATATAAGAGCCACACAACAACATAGCATTAAGAGAATGCAATCCTATTAGCTTAGTTAATGTTGTACATTGCATTGTGGTTCATTCAGAGTTGCAAGTAGCATTGGATTAACCTTTAATTTTCTGGCAGTTTTGCTCAGAAATATCACAAAGAGCCTTTTTCTCTCCAGTGTTAAGTCAACTGGGGCAGTCCCCAGGAGTTGTGGAGCACAATGTCTCCACTTTGTTGATGGCATGAATAGAGTTGTTTTTCCCCCCAAAAGAAGCTGTAGAGACATTGAAAGGTCCGTGACTGGATGAGAGTGATAGATCTGAATTTTATTAAAATGGAAATTTTATGGATGGGTAGTTCCAAGTTCCTGACACAGGTGGAATTGCTCTCTGTTCAGCAGAGAAAGTGTTTATAAAATAATTGTTTCTAAGATGCCAGGAATATAAAACTCATTACTACATAAGACATAACCTTTGGCTAGTATGCCAGTAGTGCTGTTCTTGGACAAAAACAACTTCTTTTTTTTTATACCCCATGCACTAGTAGCTTCCCGTGCTATGTATGGTTCTCCCCTTAAGCATCATCCAAAATTGCCGCCAAATAACCCTATAGTTAAAATGCCTGCATTGGTCGCCAATTTTCCACTTGGACAAGATTTTGTGTTAATAATATTGATGTGGCAAAGAAGTGTTTTATAAATACTTGGCAACCTGATCCACAGGGCTGTATAGGCAATCTGGATCATAACTAGGATTTCCAGACTTTTTCTTTCCAAACCATCTCATTTCTTCAAGAAATAACATTAGAGGTTATTTCTTAAGCTGAATTTTATTTATTTATCTATTAAATTTATATGCCACCCATCTGATTGTCAAGCGACTGTGGGTGGTTAATTTTGGGATAAAAATGCCACATAAATCTGAAACTTCAAAAAAAAAAAAGCAGTGAAGTTAAATAGATTAAAAACATGTCAAAATGAGGCAAGTTATAGCAATAATTAAAATACCTTGTACAAGTACCATATCTGTAAGTAATCCAATATATATATATTTTTTACAGGAACACGTTGTAACAACTGCATGGCTTCAATTTGTGAGGAGGTAAACAATCTTTCTAGATCGCAGTCAAATGACTCTAATTTTTTTGAAAAACAAAGAGACAGAGAAAACACCTACCTTCACCCAGAAGAATATAGCACAGCTGCTTTTGTATCTGCCTCTTCTCTTCGTTCAATGAATTTGCCTATTACAGAGGTTGGAAACATGGAAAATTCAGTTTTCTCTACTCTTCCGGGACCTGGGGATCCTGGAGCACCACCTGTTCCCACAGAATTGCAGAGTGAGCAAGAGGAAATATCTACCGCTTCCAGTGACACTCCCTTTCTACCTTTACGATCCCGCTCACTCTTTCCATAGTGGTGGTTTTGCTTGAATAACTTTAAAAAGATAATATGCTAGATGTTGCCTTACGTAATTTTGCAAAAAAAAAAAAAAGGTTTCATCTTTTAAAATTTTCTTACCGTACTTGGTTGTATTACTTTTGAAAACTGAAAGTGTTTTCCATAAATATTCATGTTTAAGCAATCATGAAGCTGCTTGTATTATGCAAATTATAATACAATCCTGTACATAGACATTCAGAAGTAAGCCCCACTGATTGCAATGGGATTTATAGATAAGTCAGTAGTGGCATTTAAAACCATTCTTGCTATATTGAAAAGCGATAGGGGAATGCTTAAAAGATGTCATATTTTTACACTTTAGTAATAGTTTACTATATTCATTCAGTTCATAATGTCGGACAACTTCATTTTCTTCTTTCACAGTGGCAGACAAAATAATGGCTGGAATTATTTCACATTAGATGCCTGATTACAATACTAAAAGGTTTATCTAATTATGCGAATCACAGTCACAAGGACAATTATTTGTCGTAGGGGAAACTCCAGATTGAATCTTGGGGTTATTTCTCTTATCAGTTATTACGTTGGAATAAAGTTCTCAACTGAGCAATTCCACTTATATTCAGAAAATATTGCAGTCTGTTTGAACAGAAGGATCAGGAAGTAATGAAAACCTCAGCAAAGAGGGAAAAATACCTTCTGAATTACAGCATTATGACTATATCTATGAAGATTGATTGAAGTGCTGCGTGTTCACTGACCTGCTAAATGAGTGGTTCTTAACAACCAATCCTTGAAATTCTGGCTGTTTTGCAGCACTCCAGCAGTTACCTGAATGCAATCCAGGCACTCGGGAATTGGCCTTGATTTCCAACCATCACTGTATCCCACAGTCACGTGATTCCAGTTTGCTGCCTTCCTGCCTGCTTCTCACAAGCAAATTTGAGGAAATTGGCAGGAAGTTGGGAATTGCAATAATTTGATGTCCTTGCTTAATGTCCTGTGCAGTCCTTGTTTAACAGTGTAACTAGGGACTTCTGGAACTGCCAGTTAACTAAGCAGTGTAGTTATGTGATGAACTTTACAATTGCATCACTTGATGGAAAGTCCTAATTGCCACTGTTAAGCAAGGGCTATCTTTTATTCTGAATGGTTGAATTCTCCAAGTTCACTTTTTAAAAACTATAGCAACTAAGAAATCCCTTTTGAAATTAGGGAGTTTATAAGATATTAGGCATTAAATGCATACTGTTCTTTAAGAATTGGAGGTTAAAGTATCTGTAGCATGATTACTTGGACAGTAGGTTTCGTTGAGCTCAGTGGAGCTTACTTCTAGTGGATTTATTTAAGTGCACTTTTACAATTTTGAGAATATTTCTAAAGTGAAACTTCTCAATTTCCACGCTTATTTCTCAAGATGAAGCAATGTTGTGTTGGATACATAATTTCTACTATGCTATCTCAGGGAGTACGGTATAAAATCATATCTCAATTTTTTTTCCTCATGGCTTGAATGAGATGCAACCCTGTAAAGAAGAGATTCAATTAAAAAGCATATATTCTAGGTAGCCTAAAAGCATTTCTTTCTCTTCATTTTTATCTTTTGCCATTTTTATTTCTTGGCCGGTAGGAAACAGTACTTTATATTAAATTCAAATTTTCCTGGCCAAAAGCAAAATGACTTCTGTGGGGCTTCTGGGACAGTAAAAGTTTTATTTAAAAAAATGTTCAACAATATTTTGGATGAAACTGCAGCCAGTTATCTAATTTAATTAAGTAGCTTTGTGTTGCACATGTTACTTAGAAAAATATCTCACTGAGTTCTGTAGAACTTGTTTCCAGATAGACATGCATAGGATTACAGTCCAGTATTTTAAGAAGACTATATCTTTTGGCTTGCCTGGGCCGCATTGAATGAAGAGGAATTGTCTTGAACATATAAAATATACACTTAACGTATACTTAATGTATATAAATCACATAATGTTAAAAGTTATGACCTTGTGGGGTCACCTTACTAGCTGGGCAGGGCTGAAACCTGTTCTATACGAGTTCAAATTGGTGCTAGGTTATGTTACACAGTGCACTGCCCATCTTTCAGGACACAAATTTGTATCAAGCCTCAATCTAATTTAATTGATTTTTTGAGTCTCTTGTAATCTGACCATTTCTGTTAACAGTTTTTTAATTCAAGTGCTACCTCAGCTCAAACTTCCATGATGTTCTTTTACAGAGCATGAACCTCTTTGACTACCAGCTTCAGATGTTGCCAAATTTATAAGAAAATACTGAATCTGTATACTTATGGACTGATTGTCCCTATTTCTTTGTCACATTTTCTTTAAAAAAATTCCTAGTGCCTTAGTATTGAAATTAGATCAGGGATTTTTCTCTCTATATTGTGCTTCATTTCATGTATGCCAATACCTGTGTGAATTATTATAGGTATATAATGAAAAATAACATACTGCTCTATTAAATATCTTTGGAAATCATTATATTCTTAAATCACACTTTTTAAATATATATATTTTATATAAAGCAATGTATTGAAAAAATATTTGGAAGTATGTGTTTACCGTTTAATTCTGACAAATATTTACAAGTGGGCAATCTATGAAGCATTTGTATAATAAACTTAATTGATTTTTAAAAAATAGTTTTCTCGATGAATTTCATGTCCTACTCTTGGCTTCTCTTCACCAATAGTCATGTACTTATAGTATTAGGAAGCATTTTTTTAATTAAGTATTTTACAAATATATTCAGAACAGGTCCTATGATGCAGGTCCCCTTGTAATTTGAAACCCAATGATCTCTGGTCCAGAAACCCCTATCTTACTCATTTACAAGTAAATTCTATGTCAGATAGAGTATACTCATTATACGTTAGGAACATGCTCCTCTCGAGTTGCTTTCTGTTACATTTATCAGATTCTTGAAAAATATCTTGTTGGCTATTTGTTGGAAGCAGGATACTCAGCTATGTGATACCATTTAAAACAACAGGTATATTTTGGTTTTCTAAGGAAGAAACCCTCCCTTTAGAAAAACTGAATTAACAAAATGGATGTCTTGATTCTATTTAATAGTTCCCATGATTATTTTCTGATATCCATTTTCATTTTAAAAATGTCTCGAATATTCACAAACATCAGATAAGAGTAAAAATTTATTTAAGACTAATAAGGCAGAGTATTAGTAACAAAGGCCAGCTTTTCAAATATTTGTTGAATTTATTGTAAAATAGATGTTAATGCGAAATTTTGCACCCGATTTATCCTATTAGTCATAATAATTCCTATAAATAGGAAATAGTGTGGGAAATACCTGCCAGCTTTATCTTCAATGTACTGTGGTTTCTGATAAATATATTAAAGTTTACCAAAGTTTTCATTATGTGATGACTAAGTGGTAGTAAATAGAAAAGAAGCTATGAGATAACAGCCAATTTGTAAGCTTTCTATAATAAATGCTAGTGATCCCTCCGCATTTTTTCCTTTTTTTCTTTCTTTCTGTAACCTGTGTTCTTTTTCAGCAAACCCAAATTGACAGGAGGAGACTGTTGGGGAAAAAAACAACAGATCTAAAGGGAAATGGTAATACTATATAAGAAAAGGACATATTGATAAAGGAAGTAGTGTAAAAAAAATGGAATTTTTTTAAAGAAAGATATTGCTGAATATCCAGACTGGCTATAATTTTTAGCAGCGGTCCCCAATCGTTTTGGCACCACAGACCAATTTTGGAAGAAAAATTGTCTTCCATGGACCGGGGGCAGGATGGTTTCACCTGCAACCTAGATCCCTTGTGTGCACAGATGAAGCTTCACTCGCTTGCTTGCTGCTTGTGCAGCCTGGTATTAGTCTGTGACCTGTGGGATGGGGATCCCTGATTTATAGTATACTTCCTTATTCTAAATTATCTTAACTATACTTTCTTTAAGAAAGTGTTTCTTTTAACTAGCCATGTTATACTCATGAATCTGCTGAGGGGATGGGTCGACATAGCATTACTACATATGCAGTGCCTACTATATCAGGACTGGCAATCTACATCCCTGCACCCATTCCTTGCTAGGTGCAGGGGACCAAGTTTAACGTTAGTTTTTACCAGCAGAAGTTTTTCACAGAAAAGTCTATATATGCCACAAGCTTCTGTTCAATGAACTTAAACTTATTCCAATCTGGACTGGCCAGCTATTGTTTAGGGATCTACAGTGGTAATGTTTTAATATCATCTAACATCTTGTTGCTTACCACTTTTTTTAACTGTTGAGGTTTATATGCTCTAGAGAAGTTTATTGTGCTGGCAAAGATGGAAGCAAAGAGGAGAAGGCAGTAAAGAGAAGAAGGCAATCCGCAGCAAGGTGGATGAATTCAATTACAGCAGCAATGGGTTCACTGGTGGGAAATCTGAAGAACCAGCCTGGGAACAATCATCCTAAAGAAAATCAACCTATGTGGTTGCTAAGGCAATGTTCAATGGGATTTGCCTTGAATAAACCTCATTGGCTATGTCACTGTCACAGTGTGAATTGTCACTAAGAATTGGTAACTGACCTGATGGCATTTAAGCAGGCAAACAAGCAACAAGATAAAAATTGTTCTATACCTTTTCTGAAACTTTCTGAAGTTTCTCTTATTGCTGGATCCACATAAAATGGCAAATGATAACCGCTTGCTTTTTCTGGATAATGCAATAAATTCAGCACCACATCCTAAATGTGTGGATATGCTTTCATTTCTTATTGCTTGTTATCCAATTTTTATTTTCCATGATAAAAAAAATTATTTATCATCCCCTGCTGCTTCCACATTCTTTTTGTATGTGTTCATAGGCTTCCCAGTAAGAGTGACTAAATCAATATTATATTGTAATTGTATAGTCTTTGAAAGTATTAGTTTTGTGTTCTGCCTTCTAATCTAGTTATAGAGCTCGAACACTGTATATTTCTATGCTCTGTATTTTATCTTAACCATGCTAAGCAGTTATTTGAGCGCTTCCTACTTTAATCACAACACAACTTCTGAGTAAACATACACGGAAGGATCGTATTGGTAAATATTGTAAAGGAGTGAAGGGCATTTTTTCAGTTCTACTCAAACGAATGACTGACTACACAGCAAGAACTTTGAATTCCACTTTTAATTGCAGACCCGCATAAAAATATAACTGACTGCATACTTTTTAATTTAAGATTGTCATCTGGACTGCAAAAATAGGGACCCCCACATGGAGCGGTGGAGAATTTTAAATCTGTTTTCATTTAGTTAGTACTCATCCGGATTTCGGCCGCCCATATACGGCAAGCCCTGTTTTGAAGCATCACGTTTAGAATTGATAAACTCACCTTCGGAATCATCAAGCGGAAGGTTCGGAAAGGGGGATAGAATGTTCTTTATTATTTCTCTTTAAAATTAAAACATAAATGGATTAGAAAGAAGCTACTGCAACTCCAGAGTTTAATAAAAACGAAGCGCGTGCTAAACCCAGGGCCGAGAAGAAGGTAATATTTCCGAGCGGAGGCACGAATCCGACCGAGGGGAACCCTGGGCGGGTAACACAGGCAGAAAGGAACCAGAGAGGCTTCCCGCAGACGCCACGAGCTCGGAACTTTCGCTTTGCATGCGCCGGTTCCCGAGGACTGATGTGCGGGTTGCACAAGTCCCTGCCATGGCAGCAGCGGAAGGGAAGGACCCGCTAGGCTTCTTCGCGGCGTACGGTAGCGACAACAGCTCGAGTGCCGGCTCGGATGCCGAAGACGAGGAAGGCTCGGGCCGAGGGGCCAAGGCGTCTTCCCAGCAGCCCCAGAACGGCATCCCCGAAAGGAAATCGCGCTTGCCTGGGCCCGACGAGCTCTTCCGCAGCGTGAATCGACCGGCTTTCCTCTATAATCCGCTGCATAAGGAGATCGACTGGGAGAGTCGCGTGGTGCGAGCTCCCGAAGAGGTTAGCAAAGGTTCTTCTATGCCTCTGGGCCAGGGGTAGGCAACCTCGGCTCTTTTATGACTCATGGACTTCAACTCCCAGAATTCCTGAGTCAGCATAGCTGACTCAGGAATTCTGGGAGTTGAAGTCCATGAGCTGACTCAGGAATTCTGGGAGTTGAAGTCCATGAGTCATAAAAGAGCCGAGGTTGCCTACCCCTGCTCTGGGCGTATTCCTCCTGGCAGGGAAGGCGCCTGGCTCCCTTATCGTTAAGGGTAATCCTAGGATTAGGCAGGATCCAGAGGGGTGTTTATTACAACTTGGTTAGATTTTCAGATGCAAGAGTACATGTAGACCTCGACTTATGACTACAATTGAGCCCAAAATTTCTGTTGCTGTGCGAGACAGTTGTTAAGTGCATTTTCCCCCATTTTACGACATTCCTTGAGACTGTTGTTAAGTGAATCACTGCAGTTGTTAAGTTAGTAACAAGGTTGTTAAGTGAATCTGGCTTCCCCATTGACTGCTTGTCGGATGGTCGCAAAAGGTGATTCCATTACCCTGGGACACTGCAAATGTCATAAATATGAACCAATTGCCAATCGTCTGAATTTTGACGACGCGGCTATGGGGATGCTGCAATGATTGTAAGTGTGAAAACAATCATAAGTGCTCTTGTAACTTTGAACGGTCACTAAGTGAACTCTTGGAAGTCGAGGACTACCTGTAATTTGTACCTGTTATAGTTATATTTTTCAAATCTCCTTTACTGGTCTTTTCATATTTCTTTCAACAGCCTCCTAAGGAATTCAAGGCATGGACCACAAATGCTGTGCCTCCCCCGGAAACTTACACTGTCAAAGAAAAAAAGGCTCCGCCCCCTCCAGAACGTGATATGGCAATCAAATGGTCAAATATCTATGAAGATAATGGAGATGATGCTCCAAGGCATGTAAACAATGTACATTTCTTACCAGAAGAAGAACAAGAACACGTTGAATCAGGTAATGGTGTTCCGTTTCGTTCAAAATAAATAATGTTGGCCATTCTTGTGTATGACTCCTTTAATGGGAAAATATGGCCTTGGCATCTCTTACATGAATTTATGTAGAAGAGTCGTGAATCCAGTTATAATGTTAGTAATGTTAAACTTAAACCTAGACTTGAGAGCAGCTTCCTATGAAATGTAGATGTATAGAATGTCCAAATCTTTCTTTGCATACTGTTATGCGTATTTTGATTAGCATGATTAATGCATTCAGTTTTATGCCTCAACACCTAGATGAAATTCCTGTATTCCCCAGGGAATTTTTACTAACAGCTAATAATATTTCTTGCTGGCCACAGAGTCATGATGCTTAATGTCTAAGAGTAGCCTTATCTACCCGTTTCTAAAGATGATGAATGATTTGAAATTGAACATGCTTTTAATAAGCAGGAACAGTCTTTAAAGATTAAATTAAACAATGAGTTGTTTGAGAAAGGAAAGATTCAAAAGCAAATACCACCCCAGTGCTGGAATAGCCTCTCCCAGTCTCAGCCCACAGCTGTGGTTAAAGTCTAACACAGTGTTTCTCAAACTTGGCAACTTTAAAACATGGAGACTTCAGCTCCACAGTTGACGTCCATGTGCCTTAAAGTTGTCAAGTTTGAGAAATATTGATCTAACACATCTGAAAAGCCAGGTTATAGGAGGCTTAGTTGGAATACCCATAATAGTGACCTGTTTAACCTCTTTTCAAACATCACCATTGATGGAAGACCCTTAGTCATTGAAGTCATAATTGGACTGCTGTTATGACTAAGGAAGTTCCCTAATCTCCTTTCCTGTAACTTCTTAATAATAAAAGCAATTCAATGATGAAGAGACTAAGAAGGATTGGGCCTGATTAATATTTGGATGGTTTATACAAAATTCCCAGGTCTGTTTTCTAGATTTGGTCATTGGGGGTGGGGGGGAGAGAATCTAGGAAGTGACAACTTTGAGCTCCCTTTATATTGATGTAAGTGAGGCTGCATGGATGCCAGGCCAATGTAATCATCAAAAGCCGATACTATCGATAATATTTTCCAAATGTGGCTTTTGCAAACTTTGGCTTACATACAATGTCTCTTCTTTGAAGATGATGAAAAAGATGAACCCAGCTCATTTAAGAAACGCAAATTAAACGCTGACGAGCAGCCAAAGAAGAAAAAGCAATGAAGAATTGGATAAAGACTCATTAATTTATCTATGTCCAAGTTCTGATCTGGTTGATGTTTGATATAAATGTCAGGTCTATTAATGCAAATGTTTCTAGTGGAAACCTTTTAATTGCAACACTTTTAAAACGTAATACAGTATTTTTGCTCATACAGATTTTGGAAGTTTGTCATAATCTCTTCCTACTTAAGACAAATTCTTGTGACACTATAAACCTTAACATACGTGTTACAGATTTGTTGGCATTTAAATTTTAATATTTGGAGCAATAAGCAAATATTACAAAACCTACTACATATGAACAATGGTGATATGTGAAATGTAAATGTAATAACTGTTTACTGAGCTACTATTTTGATGGATTTTTTTTCTTAATAAAAATGCTATTTTGGGAGGAGGGAGTTTTTAACTGCATTGTGAAAATGAATTTTTTTGAAATGTTTGTAAATAGTTTACTAAAATAAAGCTGCATGTGTCAAAAGTACATTTATTGCAAATTTCACCGATTGAAATTGTAACTGAAAACTGTATTTCTCTGTAGTGTTAAGAAAAACATGTGTTTATTTAAGATGAATTAGTGATAGCTTGGAGACTAAATTCACAAATATTTTGCTCCATAGTTTCCAAGGATGCTTAGCACAATCAGCTTACCGTAATCTAGAAACAGTCTGACAGCCATACGAATATAAGTACGATTTTAGGGAGATAGAAAATATTCTCATGATATTAAATGGACAGAATTTAAGTTAGATTTTTTCCCTGCATCACTTGTCTTTTCCCTTGAGACATGTCTTGGCCTGCAATTGTGGATCAAATCTTTGATATTTACAGAGAATTTGTATGGCTGTGAATCTATTTGTTTTATATACAGTTCCTTTGGTTTTATATTACAAATTGACTTGCTATTGTCCAACAATTATCCCAAGATTGTTTAGGCAATTTTGATAAAGTACTAAAATGTCTCTCTGAAAGTGATTGCCCCGTTTATATCTTGGGAACTTCATGGCTACTTCCCATAATAGGAGTTAATTCTATGGGATTAACTCATACAATCGTTATACTCAAGGCTTTCTAATTATTTTTGTTTGAGTTCATATTAGGTTATTTGCTCAGTAAAATATCTCCAAGCACTGATTTTCTGGTTATATTTCCAATTTTAATTTTTAGTATGTCAGTCTTAAAAGCTTTGTTTTTCTGTTTAAACCATATTAAGAACAGATTGAGCAGTTAACAATATTCATGGTTTGAGCAATTAACAATATTCATGGGCACAGTTCAAGTAATTAGAAAAAAATATTTGATATTTCTCTCCTTTTTATACTCTTGCATGTAAAATAAACTTTGTTTCCACTTTGGTGGTATATGAAATAGAACTTCTTTCATACTGTATCCCATTTTTGGGATACAATTCTATATGAAATAGAAATAAAATTATATAAAGGAGGAGGAGGATTAAGATGCTTCAATTGTTGATTGACAAGGAGCCTTGGTGGAGCAGTGGGCTAATGCCTCCTTAAGTAACACCAGCTGTCTGCAATTAGTGCAGGTTCGCATCCCACCAGGCTCAAGGTTGACTCAGCCTTCCATCCTTCCGAGGTAGGTAAAATGAGGACCCAGATTGTTGGGGGCAATTAAGCTGACTTTGTAATAATGCCGCTTGGGGGTGTGTAAAAGCCCTAATAAGCAGGCATATACATAGAATGAAGGCTACTGCTAAGCTTGTAAGCCGCCCTGAGTCTTTGGAGAAGGGCGGGATATAAATGGAATTAAAAAAAACAAACATGAATATATAGCATTCCAGGGACTATTTCTTCTGTACTCTGGATGTGTGTTTTTATATATTACCTCTATATTTTCTGAAGTGAATTGTTTTTAAACAGGTAAAAATTATCCTGCTGGATCTTCGTATGAGAAGTTATCTTGTTTGTTCATTTATTTAATAAACTGCATCAATTTCAATGATCCCAGATGATATACAAGAGCAGTGACAGCATTCTGTATCAGTGTTAATGTTAATATAATTTAATGGACTTTAAAAGGATGTTTTGTATTTTCAAGGGAAAATGTTACTGCAAAAGAACGGCCAAAGTCTGGGTGTGATGTGTAAAATAAAACCACATTTCAAAAGTAATTGAATATAGCTCAAGTTGGGAACTTTTTTTGGATTATAACTCTATATACATAGTTTATTTTATTTTATTTAGAATTAACAGCAAAAGAGTGATCAGAGTGTTGATTTTAGAAAGTTATAAATGGACTAAAGGTCCAGATGGATTAAAAATATACTGAAATTAAATAAACAATAATAAATTAAATAGTTTCCTGTAGGATTATAATTAAAAGGAAGAATACTTAAACTCTCTGCCATTATTAATAGACTTAATTGATGCTAGAGAACAAGTTTTACTGAACAAGGCTGACATTGATTCAAATGTGGATTTAATAATGACAACCTATCTGAAGGAAATAGCGAAAGATGTAATACTGAATATACAAATGAAATCAACTGATGTTTTGATAACTAAAAAGGGCATACAAATAACACACTGGGAGAGTGTATTGGGTAACCTCTCCATTTTGGAACCACTAATGGGATTTGTTAATGTTGCCAATCATTTTATGACAACTGAAGCCAAGTACGGTATTTGGACACCATTTGAAAGGACTAAAGATTAAAATGGTTGGGAGAAAGGGGAAGGAATATAAAGTTGTTTAAAATAGATAGGTTGTTACTTCTGGAAATTTTTAATGTTTTTTTTTCTTACCAGGAGTGAATGATGATGTTTAAGGTTTTGTTTATAGATAAAGACTTATATAGGACAGTGTTTATTTGCTGTACTTTAAATTTATCAGGTTAAGGTTAAAACAGTTACACTGGTGGGATTTTTAATGACTGGACTAATGATGAGGTTTGGGGGAATTTGTTTTATGACAAAAAATAAGATATAAAAGGAAGGAATTCAAGTGGATCTACTAGATCAAGTTTATAATGCTGAGTTGTTATTTCTGGTAGCCTTTAATGGACTTTGGCTTATTAGGGTGGATGATGAAGTTTTAAAAATTTGTTTATAGGGAATGAGGTGTTACATGGGATGAAGAGACTGTTGTATTTTAAGAAGTTGATAAATTATAATAAATTATTAAAACTATAGGGTAAAAGAAAATTATTGCTTCTCTTTCTTTTTTCCTTCGCACTTTTTCTTTTTTGTACTTTGTATTAGTTTTATATATCCAATGTAATATTATTGAAATTATTATTCAAAAAGGTAAAACAAAAATTAGTGGTATAATGAGTATGAGACTATTCACTTCTGTTAGCGTGATATAACGATATATTTTTTGTTAGTAATAAAGTCCAAATAACACTTCCATGCTGAGATCTCTCTCTCTCTCTCTCTCTCTCTCTCTCTCTCTCTCTCTCTCTCTCGTCCATCTAGTGTAGATACAGTAGACGAGAGAGAGAGAGAGAGAGAGAGAGAGAGAGGGGGGGGGGATAGCTCTCCTAAAGAGAAAACCTTGTGATGTTTTTTAATGGACAAATGGCTATCTTTTAGTGGAGTTATCAAATCTGTGGTCTCCCTCTGTTAATGTTATTTTAATGTTATTTTATTTTATTTTATTGAAAAATACCTAGTTAAATGTCTTAATAGTTTAAAAAATGACCCAGATTTCTGACAGACAATTGGGTATTTTCTGAGATACAATCTAAAAATAAGGAAGGTGAAGTAAATTATATTTAATAAGCTAGAATGAGATTTCTCTGAAATTTATTTTAAAAACTACGAGTTTCATTTAGCCATTAACTTCATTCAGATTTTCAGATGATTTAAGGTAGCTATTTCAGTGTTCACTATATCTGAGACTATAATACGGATGCAATTGCTGGGCTTAAAAGAAACATTTAAACACACTCGTGGTATATTCTTGTAGCATTGGTTTTAAACAAAAGTTAGGGGTGGAGATGTATCACAGAGTTTGCCTTTTTGAAAAGACTGCAGGAACTGTTCTAAATACACTTGAAATTTGTACCTGTGACACTATCACTTTACAGTGCTGGGTCTGGGTAACAATTCCCTTTTTCCTACTGAAAGCACATCCTCCTCCATGAATTCCTTCTCCATCTGTAGCTGATAAACAAGAGTAAATAGAAATGCTAATATGTCTGTAAAAGTAGCGTTCGTTCATGTAGGATATGCCTTTGCTTAAAAGGACCCATTCCAACTTCAGGAACCTGCTTGTGCAAAAATGCCAACTGCTTCCATTTGGCCCATTTGGAAGTGACAGATGTTCTCCTCGGGCAGTCTTGTGTTCTCGGAGAACAATAAATGTAGTAAATAACCTGGATTGTTGTGTTCTTTCAGACACCGATGAGAATCTACCTGCCAACTTTGAAAATGGACTCCTCGCCCCTCCACTTACAAAATGCAAAAAATAATTTCTGGAAAACATTGCTGAGCTAGGAATTGGCTATCAACTAGATCAGAGGTCCCCAACCTTTTGGGCACCAGGGACCGGTGTCATGGAGAAAGGTTTTTCCACGGACCACAGGGGGTGTGGTTTTGAATACTGCCTGCATCCCGAGGATGGAGCTTTGCCTGCTTGTCTGGCCCCCTTGCTGGCATGCTGCAGACTGGTGCCGGTCCACGGATCGGGGGTTAGGGACCCCTGAACTAGATAACCTAGCAGAAAATGCGTGTTTTAAATTCCTCTTTCCTGTTCAGCAGCAACACACTTGCACTTGGCTTCTGAACTTACAGAGACTTTGAATATTGTTGCAGACAACAGACTGGATTTACAACAGATGAAATACAGGATAATAAATAAACAAATATGTAAATAAACATATTACATATTATGGCCCAAACTGTTAGGAGCAGGTTAGGAGGAAATTTATTCCACTAGAGGGTGCTGGTTACTGTATTAATACTTTTCCATTCAGTTAAAAAGTCTTAATAATGCAAATATACTTCTTTTGGTCGACAGTCTTCCAAGCACTGTGTTGTTTTGAGTGCAAGTATGACCCAGAAATTTGCTTAACAGTCCTTGCTAAGTTATTTTTTATTTGTTCTAGTGACTTGTTTCAAATGTCTTTTATGTATTTCAAATAGCAGTGTTTGCATTTCTTAACTAAAAAATATTTATAGATAATGACTTAACTCTTAGGTTTCAGTCATTTGAGGAGTTAAAGAAAAGGTATTTGGGATTCAAGCCTCTTCCAGACTTAGTTCTTTCTTGGCACTTTGCTTTCAGCATGGAGTACAAGGTTCATTTATATATAAAACATCCCAAAGAGAAACCTCATCAAAGCAGTCTACAATGTTGAAAGCATAAAATAAATGTAATGAATTAGTGAAACATACACACATAAACACACATATTTGTGTAGTATAGGTTTACATTAAAGACCAGTCAAAACAGACTTCCGGTGGCTCCGCGGCGACGGAGACAGCCTTCCCGGGCTGCCCGCGGCTCAGCTGAGTTTTTTTTCGCCCGAAACAGCGCCGATCAGCTGTTCGGGAGAATTTGAAGCCCCCTCCTCGGGAGAAGAGGAGGGGGTGAGGCCCCAGGTAGGGGTTGAGTTCTCCGGGGCCGCCTGAGCTTGCAGCTTGGGCGGCCGAAGGATCGAACTCCCCCGTAGCCTGGGTCGCTCCCAGCTGGCCAGCGCCTCTGCTCCTGACTTTATGGAGCAGAGCCAGGCGTCTGCGACCACCCCTGCCTGAAGGAAGGACTATGGAATAAAAAGAGCAGGCAGAGCGGTACAAGAGGGAAAGGTGAAGAGGACTATTTTATTCTACTCTCGAGCTTGATGGATTTTTTAAACTCTAAGTGAAAGTGCGTCACAATCGAAAGTAAAAGATGGCGGCTAAACCTCCCCCTAAAACTCTTAGGAGTGCTGGAACTTCCCTGGTGCAACAATCATCATTGCAGGCATTACATCCTCCTGATGTAGTGACATCGAAGGACTTACGAGATGCTCTGGATAAACTTTTGGAATCAATTAATCAATCAATGGATGATAAATTTGCTAAGATGGAGGAGAAATTGGAGAAATTGGAGGAGAGAATAGAAGAGAGGATGGAACAGAAGTTCAGCGTGATGAAGGTAGACATTTTGTCTTCAGTGTATAAAGTGGCTGAATGTGTGGAAGATTTGGATGAAAAAGTCAAAGATTTGACTCAAAAGAATGCTATATTAGAAGCAAAAGTATTGGAGAATGAAGATTTAAGAGACAAAATGGATAGAGAATTAAGTCTTGCTCAATATTTCCAGATGCAGTTTGCCATTAGAATTAGAGGTTTAAAGGAGAATATTAAGGAAGATTTAAAGCAGCTGGTTTCTGAGGCTCTCGAAGTGGTATTGAATCAGCCAGCATCTGAAATAAAAGGAGGCATGGATAAAGTGTATCGTGTGAACTCATGGATTGCTAGACAGAGAAAGCTGCCTAGAGATGTGGTGGTTTATTTTGCAAAAAGGGAAATTAGAGATGAAGTTATACAAGCTGCCTATGATACTAAAGTCGTGATTGCTGATCAAGAAGTTCTGGTTCTAAAAGAAATTCCTCCAAAGATTTTAAGGAGAAGGAAGGATTTTACATTTCTGGTGCAAGAGCTCAAGCAACGAGATATAAGGTTCAGATGGGAGATTCCAGCTGGGTTGATGGTGATGTATGAAGGTAAAAGGTACCGTTTGGTTACTGTGATGCAAGCGCGTGATTTTTACAATAATGTTTTAAAAGCAACCCCATTAACACTTCTGGAAGCTGCAAAGGGATCTGGAGAAGGAGAATATCAAGAGGCTGAAGATGGACAGATAGAGGAGAATGGTGCTGCAGGAGATCAAGTTATAACACTTTTGGATGATCCCAGAGAACAGAGGGTGACGCGTGCTGCTTTAAAACGATCAAAAAAGATAAAAGAACAAGATCAGCAGAAGTCTATGGAACTTTCACAACGTACTTACAGCCAAGTAGTGGGAGGTGGGAAAAGATTTGGATGAGGAATGTAAAATTTATATAAGTTTGAAATCTAAGAGAGAATTTTTACAAAATGTTTTATAGATGGTATTTAGACTTTAAAAAGCTAAGCATGTATCTGAATTATTAGCCTAAATGTTGGAGGTGCGGTGATAAAGACGTAATATATTTTCATATTTTCATATATAGTAGACCTGCAAAAAGGTTAAGGCTTTTTGGATAAAAATTTGATGGAATATACTAAGTTGATGTTGAATTTAATTACGGCAGCAAGACTTTTGATAGGATAGTACTGGAAAGAGGAACTGCCGACCATAGAAGAGTGGATTTTAAAGGTTTCCGACTTGGTCGAAATGGTGAAGATTTCGGCCTATTTGAAAGATTACTCGCAGGAACGCTATATTATGGAAGGGAGAAAATGGCTTGAGTTTACTCAGAATAAGTATAGGGTTAAGAAGTTTTATATTTGAATAAGTCTTCTTTCTTCTTTCTTTATTTTTTTTTCTATATTGGTTTTTTATATATATATTTATGTATATTTAATATTACTAAGGTTTGTTTTATCCTATATAAGCTAGAGAGTGATAGATTTTAGAGTTTATGGTTGTTAGTATATGGTTGTTTATGATTGTTTTTTTTATATATATACCTTGTACTTAGCTCTGGGAAGTCGGGGGGGGAGGGGGGGAGGGGGGAGAGGAAGGGGGGAGGGAGAAGGGGGGGAGGGGGGATTTTTTAAGGGAAAAATTGTATGTTAAAACTTTTTAATAAAAAAAAGACCAGTCAAAACATTCAGATCTTTAATGTCCAGTCTGATCTAGAAGCTTATTCTGAAAATCTGAAAAAATCTAAACAGTCCATCAAATAATTTAGTTACAGTTTAAAAGACAAGTACAAAGGCAAATACCAAGCACAAATACAAAACCAATACTAATAAAAGTACTCGTAAATGACAACCAAGAATGATCTATCCTTCACCGTTTTTCTTCCACGGAGGACCAAACCTTTGAACCTGTAGATATTTGAAGAATATACTGTATTTACCTCTGTCAAATTTGCAAGAGGCTTTGAATTACATTTCCTTTGCTGCATCGAAACATTTATTTCAAACTTTATTTGCTGGTAATCTGCTCCTCCTCTGGTTCTGTAAGCCATGCACTTAGCACAACCCTTCGTTTTTCATCTGAGCAAATCTTGAGAAAAATACTCTTCTTCAGTATGAGAGAGAAATTTCTGTCACATATGGAAGAAGAGTATTTCTGTGATAAAACTGCCAAGGCTAAATGTAATATAAGCAGCAAACACATACATATTTTGGGAAAATATCCAAGAAGAAAGCTGCTGTATCAGGAAAGAGAGTAAAGTATGGTTTCAGACAATAGATGCTCCTGAACCTTTTATATGGCAAAGTTGCATGAATTACAGAAGCTGTCAGGACCCACCCCAATCCACGTCTTAGGAAAACAAAAACTCTTGGAGTCAGTTCTAGTCCAAAAGGAATTTTTACTAGGATATGCTTGGTTGTGGAAATACAAGACAGGACTTGGTATTGTTTTACAGATTGAAACTTTATAAAGAGTTCCCGGTTCAACCCCCCTTCCCTCAACCCCATTTGGTCAGCCCCCCATCATTTTACTTTGTGTCATCCCTTTCGTGGAAAAAAGGGAACTTTGAATCTTTATGGTTATTGCCTTCCTTTACAGATTCAAATGGAGACACAGGCCAGATGCCTTCTTCCCTAACCGTCCCCTTTGTTCCCCCAGTTCAAAAGGTTTCCCTTGGTCTTTGAAATAACCTAAGGCAGGCTGAATCCACATGCGCTCCTCCTTCCTCAGGAGATGGCAGAATCCATGGGGGGGGAATAATGTTTTAAACATACATTTATGAATGTGATATAAATGGATTCTGACAGAAGCTGTTCTGGGTTTCTGAAAGTAGCCTAGTGGTGAATAATATCACAATGTGTGATTCAGCTCCAACTCACCTGGAATAGGAAGCATTTGCCATGCTGTTCATCACCTCAGGGAGCAAAATGTCTTCTGGTAGCATTTGCTAATAAGCTGAAGTTTGAATTAAGCTGCTTACTTCAAACATTAACCAGATTTAAATGTAAATCAATATGGTCTCCTTAAAGCAGCTCTAGCAGTCAGGGTGTTTGCCTTGTGGGCTATATGTTCAGGGTTCAGCTGTGGCACATACCGAGAAGTTTATAATCAGAATAGAGCTGGAAGGGATTTTGGAGTGTATTAATATGTTATGGTTAACGGTTATGTAGTACATGTAAATAGTTATTAGGTAAAACCAACCGAGCACAAATGGCAGCTTTGACAGCTGTCAAAGCTGCCAGTAGCCACTGCGCAAGCGCAAGCGCAACCGCTTGACAGCTCTGAGCTGTCAAAGACGCAGGTAACTGCGCAGGCGCGACACAGCTTGACAGCTCAGGGCTGTCAGAGCTCACCACCGCCGATTGGTCCGCGCTGACAGCGGGAAACCGGCGCGGCTCGGATTGGTTGCCAGCCTGCCAGCTGGGGTATAAATAGAGGTGCTGTGATTCTGTTCCCTGCCCGGTTCCTCATGAATAAAGTGTTACTTTGAGCCAGCTGTCTCGCGTAATCCTTACAACGGACAAAGCACTGGCGACGAAGGTGGGATTCACTGCTTCGCATAGCTAAAGTCACTAGCCGAAGGAAGAGAATTTTTTCCGTGGCTCAGAGCTAGTCACAGCTGAAGTCACTGGGCAGGACGTACAACTTCCTCAACGCCCGCGAAGCAGTACCCAAGACCGGGACAGTATGGCCAACCTCGGCCACATCCGCGAGTTCAATATACGCCACCCAGAGTGCTGGGAGTCACACTGGGGCCAGGTCGAAGGGTTCCTGCTGGTCAACAAGACCACGGACGACCGGTCCAAGGCAGCGGCACTCCTTTGCCTCAGTGGGCCAGCCGTGTACGACGTGGCCGTAGGACTTTTCAGTCCAGAACCCATCGCCTCCGTACCATATGCGGAACTCACAGAAGGACTCAGTAAGCATTTCATGCTGACCAAATCAGAACTATTCTGGCGCGTAAACTTCGCGCGGTGTTGTCAACTCCTGGACGAATCAGCCACTGACTTTATAGCAGGGGTCCGGCATTCCGCACAAAGATGCCGGTTCCCGGATCTGGAGGACCGGATTCGCGACCAGGTAGTCATCGGGCTGAAGGACGAGCGCCTACAGAAGAAGCTGGTCACGAAGCCCACCATGAGTTTGGCCGAGGTCACCATGGAAGTCATGGCTTACGAGGATAGCCACTGCGAGAAAACCGGACCACTAGAAAACGGACCATACGGGTCCGTACACCAGGAGGACGTTGGCCCCAGCAACTTAGGGGAAATCAACGGTTCAACCGATATAGACGCCGTCCAATGTAGGTTTGAAAAACTCCAGACCCGCCGCGACGGCCGTGGGGGCCCACCAAACAGCAAAAAGACCAATTATCAAGGTGGCAGCCCTCAAGGAAATCGGGTCAAATGCGCCAGCTGCGGAGGAAACCACCCAAGAGCTTCCTGCCATTTTTGCAGTGCCAAATGCCACGGCTGTGGCAAAACCGGACACCTCAGAGCCGTATGCCGTAGCCAGAACCGGGAGAACCTGCACGAGTTGGAAGTGACATCCGCAGGTACGAGCCCGACCACGGCCAACAGGAAAAAGCCCCCTAGGTCCCTAGTACTAGCTGTAGGGAGGAATAAGGGGGCGGGAGCGGTCCATCAAGTGTTAAAGTTAAAATCAATGTCCAGCTGCACGGGGTTCCCTGTGAAATGGAAGTTGACTTGGGATCTTCGGTCTCCCTCATTTCGTGGAAGACCTATAAGGATATTTGCCGCCACAGCAAGCAGCAAATTCCTTTACAACCCACCAGTATACACCTTGCCGATTTCCAAAAAACCCCGATCATACTCAGGGGAAAAGCCAAGATTCCGGTGGAATTTAGGCAATTCCGGGGATTCCTAACAATTTTAGTAACGCAGGGAAACCGAACCAGTCTATTAGGTCTCGACTGGTTCGAGGCATTAGGAATTGCATTAACGGGAATTAACACAACCCAGGCTGCAAGCCTCGAAGCCGTCTGCCATCAGTTCGCAGACGTCTTCGATGGCTCGTTGGGAAGATATACAGGGCCACCAGTAGCACTAAAATTAAACCCCGAAATTTTACCGGTTAGAATAAAAGCTAGGAGAGTCCCGTTCGCACTCAAAAGTAAAATTGAGAACGAACTGGACCGACTTGTTAATCTAGGAGTTTTAGAACCAGTCGAGGGGGGCGAGTGGGAAACACCAATTATAACCACAATTAAACCTAACGGCCAAATTAGAATTTGCGCCAAGTATAAGGCCACCCTAAACCGAACGTTGAATTCGCACGCTTACCCTGTCCCAGCAGTGAAAGATGTCCTCGCGGCCATAAGGTCCGGCGCCATCTTTGCGAAACTGGACTTGGCACAGGCGTATTTGCAACTACCCATCACCCAGGAAACCGCAAATGCGCAGACCATCGTTATGCACCGCGGGGCTTTCAAAGTGAAGCGCCTGCAATTCAGCATATCTGCAGCCCCGGGAATTTTCCAGGAAATTATGGAAAAAACCCTTAAAGGAATTCCCGGGGTCTGCCCTTATTTTGACGATGTACTTATAGCTGGCAAGTCAGAAGGGGATTTAGCAGACAAATTGTGGAAAGTTCTAAGCAGGTTCAGAGCAGCGGGGCTCAAACTAAAAAGAGATAAGTGCTCTATAGGGGTACCCTCTACCAAGTTTTTGGGATATAAAATCGACTCTCGAGGAATTCACCCCACTGACTCTAAAATCAAAGCCATCAAAACCGTACCCACTCCAAAAAACAAGCAGGAACTGCAAGCCTTTTTAGGACTGCTAAATTTTTATCATGCATTCTTGCCCCACAAGGCAACGATTGCGGAACCCCTGCACAGACTGCTCGACAAGGGTACCCCCTGGTCCTGGTCTCCCCAGCAAGACACCAGTTTCCAACTCCTAAAGAACCTACTCACCAATAATTCCACTGTAACACTTTTCAAGGAAGGAATGCCCCTATGTATAGCATGCGATGCTTCTCCATACGGAATCGGGGCAGTTCTAATGCAGACTGGAACCCAAAAGCCAATAGCATTTTATTCCAGAACACTTTCAAAACCGCAGTGCAACTATGCTCAAATTGACAGGGAGGCTTTAGCAATTGTTGCAGGCGTGGAAAAATTTCACGACTACCTCTACGGACGGCAATTCACTATCTTCACTGACCACAAACCACTATTAGGAATATTCACATGGGATAAGCAGATGCCCCAAATTCTGTCCCCCCAAATTTTAAGATGGTCTACCTTTTTATCTGCTTATTCGTTCAGAATAATCCACAAGCCAGGGAAGGAAATGGGGCATGCCGATGGGCTAAGTAGACTTCCCCTACCGATAATAGACCCCGACCCCGCCCCAGCCGGCAACATCCTAGCAATTTCAGAATTACCAGAATGCCCCCTATCAGCTACAGACATCGCCGCTGCCACAACTACGGATAAGACCCTTAGCAGGATACTAAACTGGATTGCCTCCGGTTGGCAATCAAAATCCCCCGGCCCTGAGTTCCAGGCATATTTCTCCAGGAGAATGGAACTTTCATCCCATCTGGGGTGCATACTGTAGGGGAATAGGGTCATAGTCCCTGAGAAACATAGACCCAAGGTTTTGAACACTCTACATGAAGGGCACCCAGGGACAGTAAAAATGAAGGCATTGGCAAGGAGCTACGTTTGGTGGCCGGGCATAGATTAAGATATTGAGACACACGTAGCCGGCTGCTACCCCTGCCAGGCTGTCATACCCGCACAACCGCAAGCCCCCGTCCACAAATGGGAGACAACCAAAAATCTCTGGTCTCAGGTGCACTTAGACTTTGCGGGACCCTTTCAAGGACAGGTATTTTTAATAGCAGTAGACAGTTACTCCAGGTGGCTGGAGGTCGTGCCGGTCAGTAGCATGACTACGGCTGCCCCTGTACAGGTACTAAGGGGGCTTTTTGCCACACACGGCCTGCCGGATGTCTTGGTCTTCGATAACAGCCCCCAATTTACTTCCCGTGAATTCCAGACTTTTACCACGGAGAACTCTATTAGACACATCACGACGGCTCTGTTCCACCCCTCATTGAATGGCTTGGCTGAGGTTATGGTGAAGTCCACTAAAGACGCACTACGGAAAATCATCACGAGAAACTGGCACCACAGGTTAGCTCAATTCTTACTAGCACAACACACCACCCCCTGCACTACGGGGAAGTCACCAGCAGAACTGCGTTGGGGGAGACGACTGGTGGCTAGGCTTGACAGGTTACACCCTGAC
The DNA here is from genome assembly GCF_947247035.1 of Vipera ursinii. NCBI lineage: Eukaryota > Metazoa > Chordata > Lepidosauria > Squamata > Viperidae > Vipera > Vipera ursinii. The sequence continues at coordinate 79,286,101 of NC_139516.1, read as the reverse complement.
AGGATAACGGCAGAACCAGAACAACCCCTTCATCACAGAACCTTGGCTAACGGACAAACCGTCTGGGCAAGAAACTATTTTATTTTATTTATTTTATTTAGATTTATATACCGCCCTTTCCCGAAGGACTCAGGGTGGTTTACAGGGCATTTAAAAAACAGTCAATACAAACGTTAAAACAAATTAAAAGAGACTAAATAGAACCCTGAGAAAATTAAAACCCAGTTAAAATTAGAATTAAAAATATTCTCAGCCTGGGCCAGAGAGCTCGAAGAGCCAGGTCTTCAGGTCCCGGCGGAATGAACGGAGGTTGGGGGCAGTCCTAAGCTCCACAGGCAGCTGGTTCCACAGGGCAGGCGCACCCACTGAGAAGGCCCTAACTATGGGGGAGGGAACAAATGGATTCAGGGGGTTGTAATCGAGCAAACTGGACCCTTATCATACATAATAGATACCGGAAATAACTGCCACATACGTCGACACATTGACCAATTATGACAACGCAGCCGTCAAAACACGGGGGAAAGGGGAAGCAAGGCAAATTTGATGCCATGCACCACGCCAGGAACAAACACCCCCCCCAAAAAAGCACTTCTAACGAGGGAACCCTCGAAGCTCCAGATCCAGACCCTAGTCAAGAATCGGCGCATCCAGAACCAGGGGAAGGGGAGCCTACAGCAGCAACACCCCTCCGCCATTCTAAGAGAACCAGGAAACCCCTGGCCTACTTAAAAGACTACGAATGGGGCACACAATGTAAAAGCAACCAGGATGATCAACAACCAGTTCGGGGGGAGGGGTAAGGGGTGTTGTGTATTAATATGTTATGGTTAATGGTTATGTAGTACATGTAAATAGTTATGAGGTAAAACCAACTGAGCACAAAGGGCAGCTTTGACAGCTGTCAAAGCTGCCAGTAGCCACTGCGCAAGCGCAACTGCTTGACAGCTCTCAGCTGTCAAAGATGCAGGTAACTGCGCAGGCGCGACACAGCTTGACAGCTCAGGGCTGTCAGAGCTCACCACCGCCGATTGGTCCGCGCTGACAGCGGGAAACCGGCACGGCTCGGATTGGTCGCCAGCCTGCCAGCTGAGGTATAAATAGAGGTGCTGTGATTCTGTTCCCTGCCCGGTTCCTCACGAATAAAGTGTTACTTTGAGCCAGCTGTCTCGCGTAATCCTTACGACGGACAAAGCACTTCTAGTTTAACCCCCTGCTCAAGCAAGGAGACCCTATTTCAGAACAGTGGCTGTCCAGTTTTTTCTTAAAAACCTCCAGTGATGAAGCACTTCGATTTTCGGAAGGCAAGCTGTTCCGCTGGTTAATTGCCTTCACTGTTAAAACGTTTCTCCTTAATTCCATTTTGCTTCTCTCCTTGATTAGTTTCCATCCATTGTTTCTTGTCTTGCCTTCTGGGGCTTTGGAAAATAAGTTGCCCCTTTCTTTTTTGTGGCAGCCCCTCAAATACTGGAATACTGCTATCATGCCACTGCTAGTCCTCTTAGTGTAATTTCCTTGAAGGAGAAGACGCATTTCCTACCTTTACCCAGGACCCATCTATGTGCTACGCTCATCTCTTTCCCCAAGAGAGGTTATATTAAGAGGTTGGATAGCTTGTACTAATTGGCCAGGTCAAACATTTCTTTAAAGTTCCAAATTATCATGATGATGAATTACATTTCTTTTGCTGTTCTATAGGCGAATGTGTGAACAAAACATCTCTTCCTTCCTTTTACTGGTTTATCAACTGGATTTATACTTTTGGGCCTTGCAAAGAATTCACTATTTGTCTGTTTGAGCAGCCGTGAAACAAGGTAAACACAGCAAGCAGCTCAATCCTCTTCTCTGGATTGATCTGTGGGAAAGGAATGTGGGAAAAGAACCAAAAATGGAGAGAATTGGAACATGATGGGTGGAGATAACTCCTACTCTTTTCACATGGCTAATATTCCAAACTTAAGCAGCAGATGGGGTATTCAAAACATTGAAACACAATAAGCATAATGTGGTACAAACATCTGCTTCTAGTATACATGAAATCCCTTTCACTGTACTCTAAGCATTGCCAAGTATGGACAACCTGTGTAGTGCTCTAGATCTGTTGGACCAGAGTTTCTACCACCCCTGAATATTGGCGATGCTTGCAAGGGGTGACACTTTTGAAACCTTGTCTCTTAAATGGAGGACCGATTGAGTCTTTGTGGGGGGAGGAACACCTTAAGTAACACCAGCTGCCTGCAATTAGTGCAGGTTCGCATCCCACCAGGCTCAAGGTTGACTCAGCCTTCCATCCTTCCGAGGTAGGTAAAGTGAGGGCCCAGATTGTTGGGGGCAATAAGCTGACTTTGTATTAATGCCGCTGGGGGGGGAGAAAGCCCTAATAAGCAGGCATATACATAGAATGAAGGCTATTGCTAAGCACATTGATTTGTGCTTAGAGTGTAAGCCACCCTGAGTCTTCGGAGAAGGGCGGAATATAAATGGGATTTTAAAAAACCCAAGAATAAGTAGTAAAGTAATTACATACTGCCTATAGTGGTTTGACCATGTTCTACAAGTAGCATCTCATGCCACTCTCTGTACCACCTATCACTTTAACATCAATGGCAAATGCCCACACAGAAGGCCAAAGCAAAGGTGGCAGGACAAACACCTAGAGCAGACATGTCAAACACAAGGCCCGGGGGCCGGATGTGGCCCGCGAAGTGGTTTCATGTGGCCCATGAAGCCATCCTGGAAACAGTGAGGGAACGGCCCCCACTGCCTTGGCCCTGGCCCAGAGACCCTCCTTCTGCCAGAGACCCTCAGATCTGTCCCACTCCTGCCCAGGCCCCCATAGGCACCCTTGATGCCAACGATGTAGAGCTGGCCACGCCCACCCAGTAGGCCATACGCACTCTAGCCACGCCCACTCAGTAGGCCATACACACTCTAGCCACGCCCACTCAGTAGGCCATACACACTCTAGCCACGCCCACCCAGTAGGCCATACACACTCTAGCCACGCCCACTCAGTAGGCCACACCCACCCGGCCCCCTGAGGGCAACCGCAATGCTGATGCGGCCCTCAATGAAATTGAGTTTGACACCCCTGACCTAGAGCAATCTTCAGAATTAATTAAAAGTTGGTATGGATTCAAATTACATTAGTTGTAGTAGGTTCTTTAACTTTAAGATGTGTGGTTTTCAGCTCCCAGAATTTCACAGCCAATATATGGTGATGCCATTGCTCTCTCTTTTCTACTGTAACATTAGTTACCAGGCTAAATGTGGAACCAGTTGTAGTCACAGAAATGCCTGCATTTCACTTCAATTGTTTGTGTAAGATGGTCAAAATGGCTAATTGAGTGGCTGGTCTCTTAGCATGATGTCAAGATGGCAGGCCTAGATAAATGGCAAAAAATATAGCAAACTCCCCTCCCATCACTTTTCTTATTCATACTCTTTTCCTATTTGACTGAGAGGGAAGTAATTTATTTTTATATGCAAAACTAAACAGATGACGTGAAATAGTTATTAGCTATAGCTGAACACTGAGTGGCTGAGACATCTAGGAAAGTTATATTCTGATTGGCTGTGAGGTTGGCAAATGTGTGGCACAGAAATATCTATTATATCCTCACGCCTATTTCATTTTAAATTGTATTTTAACCAATTCCATTTTAAATCGTTTTTACTGCATTTTAGTAATAACATGTGTTTGGAACTCTCCACCTTGATATGGCCCATGGACTAATCAATAAAGTAATTAATTAATTAATATTATATACTCATGGTTAAAACTAGAAAACCCAGGACTCGTTGGGTCATTGTTTCAAAGGTACCGGATTCTTCAATGGCTTCAACAGTGGCAGGGCTGAAAAGGTTCTTTAAAATTCAGGGTGATGTTCAGACAATATATCTGCCTTGAAAGTAGCCCATGATGAACTGTATAGCACAGTTAAACTTCAGCAGTTGGCCACAGGAAATGTTTCATGCTTTATTTTTATGTCATAAAAAGTTTTATAACATTTGCCAAATTTCAGTTCCACAAGAGTTATGGGTTCTGGATATTGGATGCATTCTATAAGTTAGCCCATTTCTGGTATGTAGATGGTGAGAAAAGCCCATTTTATTTTTGCTGCATTTTAATTGTGAAATTAGATCCGGCCAATCAAATGGCTGATTATATGGAAGAATCCTGATTCTTCTCACTTGGAGTTTTACCTGACTGCTTCAACAGCATGTAGTAGCTACAGAACAGGTTGAACGGGTTTAAGCTGTCTAAGACGGAGTATACATTTGTGTGTGCCTGTCTCCAGGATTCTTCCTTTCAAGATCTACAGGCTTTGACCTGCTGAGAGGTGCCCAAACAGGGGCCCATCAGTCACACAGGTATGCAACTATATTGAATCAGAAAAAAAACTGCAATGCAATGCTTGTCCCTTATCACATAGTTTTGCCTACAAGCAGAATACAGTAGAATGTGGTATTGTAGGTGTGAAGCTGAACGGAATGAAGGCTAGCCAGGGTGAAGTCGTAAGAATTAGGTTTTCCTTATTGGTCTTTGGATAGCAGGGAATTCTCACATTTCTTAAGCCACTTGCATAGGTATTTGTAATCCATTAAAACCTGCCATGTTGCTTTGAAGAGGGTGCCCTCTGCAGGCTTGGGAGTGCAATCAAAGTCTTCATAGGATTGTGTCCTGAAACCAAATTAGTTTCAAATTGTAGAGATGGAGGGTGAAAGTTGTGTAGATGTGCAGTGGAACTCTGTAAATACAACTATAAAGATAAATCCTAGCCCTAACTAATTTCTCTCCTGGATGAAAACTGTGTTACATACATTTAAGTTAAGCTTTTCAGCCCATTCTATTCCCCCTGTGCTTAATGTGTAAAATTAATCCCTCTGGTAGGGACGCAGTGGCTCAGTGGGTTAGGACACTGAGCTTGTTGATCAGATGGTCAGCAGTTTGGCGGGTTGAATCCCGAGTGCTGCGTAACAGAGTGAGCGCCTGTTACTCATCCTAGCTTCTGCCAACCTAGCACTTCGAAAGCACATAAAAATGCAAGTAGAAAAATTAGTACCACTATGGTGGGAAGGTAACAGTGTTCCGTGCGCCTTTGGCGTCTAGTCATGCCGGCCACATGACCACGGAGACGTCCTCGGACAAGCGCTGACTCTTTGGCTTTGAAATGGAGATGAGCACTGGCCCCCAGAGTTCGAAACGACTAGCACACATGTGCGGAGGAACCTTTACCTTTACCACTCAAGAGAATACCTGAATATATTGTGGGACCAAGTTTTCTTTATAGAACCTTAATAGTCCTCCTCTTCAGCTCTGCAGTAAGAGGACTTTTTAACAAAAAAGAAGGGGACAGCAGAGGATGAGATGGTTAGATAGGGTCATTGATGCAATGAACTTGAATTTGGGCCAAGTCTGGGAGACAATGGAGGATGGGGGTGGGGGTGACATGGTGTGCTATGGTCCATGGGTGCTGTGAAGAGTTGGACACAATCCCACTGAACAACACATTTACATTTTAAACAAACTGAATTTTTTTTACTATTTCTTTGACTATTCTATTAACTTTCTTCTCTTTAGAAGGCCAGATCCTGAAGTTGAAACTCAGATACTTTGACCACCTAATGAGAAGGAAGGACTCACTGGAGAAGAGCCTAAGGGTAGGAAAAATTGAGGGCAAGAGAAGAAGGGGACGACAGAGAATGAGGTGGCTAGATGGAGTCACTGAAGCAGTAGGCGTGAGCTTAAATGGACTCCAGAAGATGGTAGAGGACAGGAAGGCCTGGAGGAACGTTGTCCATGGGGTCGCATGACTTTGCAACTAACAACAACAACAACATTAACTTTCTTTTGCCTAACTTATCGACTATCTACCTACCCTACCTATTGATTTGTCTTGGCCTCACCCATTTATTGAAATGCAACCCCCACTTTGTTTCTCAAGTCAAATTTGTGCTGTATCAGTCAACAATTTCAGTATTATGCAAAATGAATAGTATTTCCTGAGCCATTCCTAGACATCTCTGTGCAATTTATGAAACAGATTTTAATTATTAGGCTTAACAGCAGTTCTACAAATATGCAAGCTTGAAACAAGCTATTCACCAATGAAGCCATCTGGATTATTTGTAGTTAGTGGTTTCTGGATTGCAGCCATTAACCTTAAAATGGCACTAGTTATAAATATTGAATTACTACATAACCTGGGCTACACAGCACAACCCCTTTTAAAAAATTATACCAAAGTGTTGCAGGTTTTTTTAGGAATGAATAGGAAAGATTATGCTGAAAGAGGACTGTGAAATCAAACTCTGCTAGAAACAACATTAGAATAAACCAGTGTTTCTATTCATAGGGGAAATAAAAATATTTTGAATATCCTTGACCTTTCAAACACTGAATCCTCACCAGCAGAGCAGGTTTAGTGTGACAATCCTAGGGGTGGTGAGTAGAGAATCATACACTTGGTTTTCTATATATGCCTATTTGTGTGTGAATATATATTGGGGCTTAAATAATGATCTAAATGACCTTCCTCCTGTTTAAATGTTTTATGAAGACCAAATGAAAAGTAATGCCTCCAATGTTATAAATTGCCAACAGATGGCAGTACTGATGTGCTAAAATATCTGACATGTTCTTTAGCATCTGTTCTTTCATTTGAGATGATGAGGAGTTGTTACAAGAAAAGATTGTGTAGCTATTGTTTGTGAAACAGAAGCCTGCAATAACTTGTCACAATGCTTTAAGCAACATGCCATGATTGATTTTTTTTTTAAAACTCTGGGAGTCTTTCCAGCTGAAATTTACCACACATTGCAAGCTACTTATGGTGATGGCAGCAGACATGAAAGCTTCAGAAGCTGAAATTTGCCAGTTGTCATGCTATGAGAATCAAGGTATGGATTGGGACAACTAGTGAAACATAGGCTCCTCATTATGACCCAGAAATAAAGTGGCAGTCCATGGAATATTATCATAAAGCTTCTCCTACAAAATCAAATTCAAAACCCAGGCTTTAGCAGAAGAGTCAAATCTTCTGAGACATGGATATTGTTCATAAGGATTTTCTTGAATCTGGCACCATTATCAGTCAGGGTGCTACATGCAGCTGTGAAAACTTTGAAAACATGATTAAGTAGATTTTAGAAAACACAACAAGAAAATTTTGCTATGACATGACAAAGTTAAGCCTCACACCCCACAAGCCACCCAGGAGGCAATTGCAAAATTGACTTTCATTATCTTACTCCATTCACCTTTTAGTGCAGACTTGGTGCTGTGTGACTTCCACTTTTCCAGAATTGAAAGAATCACGGATGCCTGTTTGTGACTCAAACGAAAAAGTGGAAATGACTGTCGGGACTTGGCTGAAGGGACACAATGTGTGGAGTTCTTTCATCACAGCTTTAAGTACCTCGTCCATTGTTGCAGAAGTATGTTGCAAAAGGTGGCGATTATGTGGAAAAATAAATATAAGAGCACATTTCAAGGGCAATTCTCTGATTCATTTATTAAAATACACATTGGAAATCTTTCTGCACAGTCTTCAACTGGTGCAGAATGCAGCCGCGCGAGTTGTGATGGAAGTCTCCCGATACTCCCGTGTAACACCTCTTCTCCGCGAGCTGCATTGGCTTCCGGTTGCCTTCCGAGTGAGATTCAAGGTGCTGGTGATGACCTATAAAGCCCTAAATGGCTTGGGTCCGGATTATCTGAGGGAACACCTGCTGCCAGCATCAACTTCCCATCGTCCTGTGCGCTCCCACAGGGAGTGCCTTCTTAGGGTACCACTGGTGAAGGATTGCCGGCGGGTGACTCCCAGAGAGAGGGCCTTCTCTGTGGGTGCGCCTGCCCTTTGGAACCAACTTCTGATGGAACTTAGGGCTGCCTCCAAACTCCGCTCATTCCGCCGGGACCTGAAAACTTGGCTCTTTGAGCTGTCGGGCCTAGACTGAGGGGTTTTAATGTTTTAACTTTTTAAATTTTGGGCTTAAATTTAGTTAATTGTTTTAAATTTTTTAACTTTTGTATGGTATGATTTTAATTGCCCTGTAAACTGCCCTGAGTCCTACAGAAATAGGGCGGTATATAAGTCAAAATAATAAATAAATAAATAAATAAATAAATAAATAAATAAATAAATAAATAAATAAATAAATAAATAAACAGTTTGAAGTTAATGAGCCTTGCATATGCTGTGTTTCAATCCCAATGACTTTGCTTGAGCTCTCAGAGGAAAAAAAAATAAAAGGCAAACTTTCATGACTTCAGGAAGACATGCATACAATTTTGTCTGCAACAAGAGGGAAGTGATTTACTATTCCCCTCTGGGATATCTTTTGTTGTTCCAGACTAGCTTACAGCAGTTGTATTTCATAGTGATCTGCTCTCCGAGTATTAATCATTCCACTAACTTCACCTAGTTTACTAATGAAGATGATGACCATCAACACACATTTTTTATTATTAACCTTCTAGCCATATCATAGTTATGGCTATGAGAGGTCCACTGTTAAAACATGAAAGACATTTGACATAATCATACAGTATGTTAATGGACAGATTCAGCTTTTGCACAGAAGCAGCACTGCCTACAGTCAAGGAATGAATAAGGTCTTCTTCTGCTTTCAGTGAAAGAATAGCTTAAAAAAAAAGAACCTGTGTGTGTAACTTAGGGGTGACTCACATGTAAAATATTTCATTTGTTTAATTGCACAGCAGAGTAAACAGACCTAGAATTCCACATGCCTCCAGGCAGATGAAGTTGAAGCTTTGGACTTTGCTAGCTGGCTTTGTAATTCTCTGTCTGGTTTAGCATCCTTGTGTGTGTGGGCTGCTGAAATTGCCTCTAAACCAGCCCTGATTGAAAACGTTCCCTATTTAATAAAATGGTGAAATATAGAAACAGAAATACGGTAAAGGAGGCATTGGACACTTCAGGTGTCACCTTAAACCTAGCTGACCAGTGTTAACATAAACAAGGTAGGGAAAAGAAAAAAGAAAAGGAGCAAGCTATTACATCATAACACTGATCCCTAAATTGACTTCACTTCCAAAAGCCTTCCCAGAGCAAAGTACTATTAAACATAACAAGGTGTCTGACCTATGTCACCTCTCAATCACAGAGGACATTTCTTGTTTTTATGAACAAAGCCTTTTAAAGGGCCATTTACAAAGTGCCTCTCTCATATCCCAAACAGCAGCACTTTTGTTGGCTCAAGCTCAGATTAAGGCACTAATGCATTAATCCTGTCTTTTGAAAATTTACAACATTAGACTTTTCTAGATTGGATCTTTGTTCTAAGCCTCTTCTGGCAAAATTGGATTACTATTTTTCCCCCCAATTCATTTATTATCTAGGAAACTCTAGGACCATGTTGGCGAACCTATGGCACGTGGCACGCAGAGCCCTCTCTGTGGGCATGCGTGCCGCCCCAATCCTGGGCCTTCAGCTGGCTTTTATAAAACCTTTTTGCTTTAGGCCTCCGCCACTGTGTGGGGGGAAAAAAAGGTTCAATCAATCAATTTCAACTTCTTGCAGGGGGAAAAAAAAAGATCTCGCAAAGTTGGAATTGATTGATTGAACTTTTTAGTCCCACCCAGTCTGCCGTTACCACCGCAGCCACGCCCACCCAATTGGCCACACCCACCCAATAGGCCACACCAACCCGGCACCCGACAATATATAAGTGGGTTTTGGGTTGCACTTTGGGCACTCGGACTCTAAAAGGTTCGCCATCGGATCACTTTCAGGTCCAATGAAAAAGGTCAGGGTTTGCTATCCCATAGAATCCTCAACAAAATTATTGTATTTACTAATAAGAAACGCAGTCCCTGAATGCTAATCTTCCTATACCAGGAATACCAGCATCCACATAAAAAAATAAAATGAAACAGGCGTCAGGACAGGTAGTTACAACAGTTCATTTAGTGACCATTCAAAGTTACGACGGCACTGAAAAAAAGTGACTTATGATTGTTTTTCACACTTACAACCATTGCAGCATCCCCATGGTCACATGACCAAAATTCAGACTCTTGGCAACTGATGTATATTTATGATTATGGTTGCAATAGCCAGGGGTCATGTGATCAGCTTTTGCGACCTTTCGACAAGCAAAGTCAATGGGGAAACCGGAATCACTTAATAATCCTGTTACTTAACAACGCAGTGGTTCACTTAATAAGAAAGGTCGTAAAATGGGACAAAATTCACTTAACAAAGGTTTCACTTAGCAACAGAAATTTTGGACTCAATTGTGGTCATAAGTTGAGGACCATCTTTATGCATTTTATTTTAAAAGACGTATAGCAGCCCATATTATAACAATAAATCTAGGCAGCACACAAAATAATAAAAACAACAGAACAAAACAGGGTGGGAGTCCCCAAAATTAGGACTGAACATGCTTGGCACTTATACCACAGTGAACACTTGTTAGGCATGGGGAACAGAGTCCAACAGAAGGCATAGCTGTTGGGTTGGCATACTAACAGGAGGATGCGGAGTAGTAATCCATGCTGCAATATCTTGGACAATCCTTAATGGCCTATCACTATTTATCATGGAACCTACACTATTCAACTCATCTATGTTGGAATGAACTCCATTGGATCACATTTGGACTGAACATGGACAAGCTTGCTCAGTAAGCAAGGAAGAACATTTGTTTTGGTCATGGTCGTTACAAACCCTGAATAACCATGTTAACATTTGGATATGAGAGAGTAAAATAAATGAGTTAAAGCCATCAAAATTCAACAGATCAAGTTTGTCCTCTGCATCTTTTTGTTAAAGAAATTACAAAAAGCCTACCATGGTCATGTTAAGATGTGACTGAGTTGCTGAGCTAATCCAAGTGTCTATTTGGACCTAATTCAAATAAACCACAGTGACTAGATTCATATACAACGAATCTAGCCTAATTTTGGGTAAACTCACTACAGAAAAGAAAAAGCGGGTAACTGCTAGAAGGTGAAAAATACTTTGGTGTATTTTCTCCTGCTCACCCCATTCCCCAAATTTCCTAAGTATAATGTATGCCAAAAGAGAAGAAGAAAAAGCCAAGAGAAGCTAAACTAAAATTTAGCGTTGAGTGGCTGAGTTTCTGCAATGGTGAATAGGTTGCATGCATGGGGGGGGAAAACACTTTTCTAGGATTTAATTTTGATATTGCCTGGCTTACATCAGAAATCATGGGTAAGACAAGCTGTGATTAGTTAAAGAAGAAACAATCAAAGGTTTATAGGGGTTATTTCATAGTTTTAATTCTACTAATTCTACATATTGATGTGGAAAGTCAGTCATTGTTGTATCCTCTTTTCTTGGCACAGTAGAAAATAAGAAAGAATGGACTAAACCACAATTCAGTATTGGCTTGTGGCTTATGGCTTAGCATGTTTTAGGAATCTAGTTATTATCTTTCTCAACCATACTTTAGGACAGGGGTCTTCAAACGTGGCCCTTTTGTGACTTGTGGACTTCAACTCCCAGAATTCCTCAGCCAGGCACTGATTGAGGAATTCTGGGAGTTGAAGTCCACAAAAGCGCCACGTTTGAAGACTCCTGCTTTAGGATTTAACGTGTTGAACCTAGCTAACTTTACCTGATTCAACCAGTCATCATTAGTCCAATTACTGGTTAGCCCAATGGGAGAAGTAGAGGTATACTGAGTGCATGTTGAGCTGTGGTGCATCAATATTTGAAGATATAGAAGCAACTCTTTGGAAAACTGCGGCAAGCCAGCCTGTTTGCTTTATTGGAGTGTAAAGCTGAAGGCACCCATCTCTATAGACAACCCTCAAGCCCTACATCCAATGGCGTTTCTTCATTTTTCCAGTACTGGGGGAAAAAAAAGTATAGGAGTTTGATTCTGACTGGCTCATGATTGACTCAGCCTTCCATCCTTCTGAGGTTGGTAAAATGAGGACCCAGATTGTTGGGGGACAATATGCTGACACTGTAAACCGCTTAGAGAGGGTTCTAAAGCACTATGAAGCAGTATATAAGTCTAAGTGCTATTGCTATCGTTATATCCAGGATCTCTCCCAAAGCACCCTTTCCCTTTGCAGCAGTGAAGGTCTGCTTGGGACTGCATACCTAACGTATGCAGTCTGTTTCATGTTCCCACTGATGAGAAGTTTCCTGAACTTTTGCCTCTGAAACATCCCCTTCCCCTTCCCCTGGTCTTTAGAGAACCTTTGAAAATGTCACGTTCAGTCCCCTGTCCCCCTCATCGCCAACAATCACTCAGAGTTTTTGTATTTGGTCAAACAAATGCCTACCACCACATGCTAATTCCACTACATGTCAAACACAAGGCCCGGGGGCCGGATCTGGCCCGTTAAGTGGTTTCATGTGGCCCGTGAAGGCATCCTGGAAACAGTGAGGGAACGGCCCCCCACTGCCCTGGCCCTGGCCCAGAGACCCTCCTTCTGCCAGACACCCTCAGATCTGTCCCACTCCTGCCCAGGCCCCCATAGGCACCCTTGATGCGAACGAAGTAGAGCTGGCCACGCCCACCCAGTAGGCCATACACACTCTAGCCACACCCACCCAGTAGGCCACACCCACCCTGGCCATACCCACCCGGCCCCCTGAGGGCAACCGCAATGCTGATGCAGCCCTCAATGAAATTTCAGTTTGACACCCCTGCACTACATGATACCCTCCTAGGAATTGATCTGCCTTGTTTCCATTTTGCACAACTATTCTCAAGAGGGGACGCAGTGGCTCAGTGGGTTAGGACGTTGAGCTTGTCGATCAGATGGTCGGCAGTTTGGTGGGTTGAATCCCGAGTGCTGCGTAACAGAGTGAGCGCCTGTTACTCGTTCCAGCTTCTGCCAACCTAGCAGTTCGAAAGCACGTAAAAATGCAAGTAGAAAAATAGGGACCACTATGGTGGGAAGGTAACAGCGTTCCGTGCGCCTTTGGCGTCTAGTCATGCTGGCCACATGACCACGGAGACGTCCTTGGACAAGCGCTGGCTCTTCGGCTTTGAAACGGAGATGAGCACCGGCCCCTAGAGTCGGAAACGACTAGCACACATGTGCGGGGGAAACTTTACCTTTACCTTTATTCTCAAGAGGGGCTAGATCAGAATTCTATCTCCTCTTTCTGCAGGAGCCATCTGGCTGCAAAACACCAGGCTCGAGGGAGGGAGGGAGGGAGGGAGAGGGAGAGGGAGAGGGAGGGAGAGAGAACAAGGGCCAATTACTGCTTTGGGACTGTCTCCCCAGAAAAACAGTAGTTTTAGGGCTTTTATGTAAATGCAAAGAGAGAAATTGTGGCTTGTGTACTTTGTTGCTATACTTTTATAGCAAATGTGTTTGCTTTTTGCAAAAGGTCAGACATATGCACACAGTATGTTCTGGAAATGTGCCATATATTTATTTATTTGCGTGGGAAGGGGTGTGAGCAGATTTTTGTTGCTTCAGGGACCTGCAGTGCGTTTTAGGTGGAATGACTGAATGTTTTTCCCCCCCCCACACACACACATACACATTTACAGCGAGGACTCTGGCTAATTGCCTGCTTGTCTTCTCTATTCTGAGACTTCGGAATGAAAATGCTTATATAAAGCCAGCTTCAAAATAGCTTGCAGACCTTGGGATGTAGAAATGATGCCACAGGAAGAAAAAAACACACCTAGAAACGAAGAAAATCCCTATTAACTTGTCCTTCTAAAAAAAACTGAACTTGGTGCACGTAGCTCCTGAAATTTCTCTCTGCTTAGAGTTGCTGGAAGTGCGCAACACTATCAACTTTCCATTCTAAATTAATGTTTACAGTGCTCAACTGCAATTTAAACCTAGTTTGTAAGACTGAGGTGTTGGCTCTGTTTTTAGATGAAACTTTAATAGAATTAGACCCTTGTGTAGCATTTTAAAAGTTTTGTATCTCAATAGTGTAACCCTAGTATAGTTGGTTTGCTTTATTTTGTGTCCCAAACAGGCCTATTACAGTCTAACTAACCAAACGTTAGTTACATTAGAGTGCAGAATATCAACCTATTTTACAGTTTGAATCAGATGATATGTAATAGAATATTCATTAGCACTAAAACAGTAGAGAATATACTTTGGGCAACTACAGTATAGTAGCTGCTTGGATCCCAAGTCCTAACATTTGGTCCTCCCATTTGCTAGTCAAGGTCCAAGGGCATTACTATCGGTATGTAAATTGGGCAATTACTTGTGGAGCATCTCTCTCTGATGTTTTGTTAGGAGAATCTTCATTCAGTTTTATTTTCCTTGGGGTTCAAAAGCCATTGAACGATAGACATACCCAAATGTAGAGAGGTGATGAAAAAGAAAGCATATTAGCAATCATCCCAAAGAATCATTCCCGAGTGTTTGAGCTGAAATCTTAGGCTGCAATTTGAATGCATGAGTTTAGGTTGCTCCTGTGCGGCTGGAGTTTTGTTTTATGAGGGAATGTTATCTATCACTCACGTGTCTTGAATCTCTTGCCTATGGGCAGTCATTAGTATTCTCACTTGATTACTGCATATCTGATAGCTGAGACACTTAATAAATGCAAGCTGAGATTCTAGTTGAATCTGGCAAGGCTCGATCTGCAACTTCTTACAAAAATATGTGACTGAATATGCATTTAGATTTTTAGCATTGCTGTGTTAATGTATGAGCAAATTCAGTCCAAGCTCCAAACAGTGTTTTTCAAACAGCATCCAATTTGCCTTTGAGGATATTAAGCTTTTTTGTTTGCACAAACTCTATCAAATATGTAACAATAAGATTCTGGATTATTTCATTCAAATCAATTTAAGACTAGTTTTCGGTATGATCTGATTTCTATAAAACATCTGCAAAAAAAGCAAAGTAAAACAAAGTAGTAATTTTATTTTATGTACTGTTTTTCCTGTGAGCAATCTATTGAAAGAGAATAGAATAGAATAGAATAGAATAGAATAGAATTTGGAAGGGACCTTGGAGGTCTTCCAGTCCAGCCCCCTGCTCAAGCAGGAGAACCTATACCATCTCAGACAAGTGACTGTCTAGCCTCTTCTTAAAAATCTCCACTGATGGAGCATCCACGATTTCTGCAGGGAAGCTGTTCCACTGGTTAATTTGTTAATCAAACTAAAGTTAATTTTTTTATGATCGATAGATAGATATTACCATCACAAATCAGAGGGGTTTTTTAAGGCTGAGTCGAAATAATTTAAACGTGCTGAACTTTCTTACTGGAATCAAGCAAAAATGCTTAACTTTACCTGGATCATGTTCTTTTTTTTTTCCAGACAGCAATTCCTTCTCAAGCTGTATTCTGTCAATGTAAAAAAAACCAACAATCTAACTTTCTGTTTAGTTGAGGCAGCCTAGAATCATTTTTAATTGTTCTGGTTTGGAAAGAATGTTTTTCTTCTTCTCCCAGCACAAAACGTCCTATCCGGGCAATCTAATGAGTTTTCAGGAGAAGATTGAGATGCTCTGGCTATCCTGGCCCTTTAGAACAGCTTCTTCCCCTGAGATTCAGAGTCTTCCTCTATTTGACTTTCAGAGGGTTGTGAAGACCTAGGATAGAAATGAACCCAGCAAATGTAAGAGCATGACTGTATGATGTTCCAGTGCTGAGCTTTCAGATAAGTGGGGTTGCTGGATTAGTTTGCTGTTTTTATTTAATGTTATTGTGAGCTGCCATGAATTATCTGTTGTAAGACAGTTGGCCATATACATTTTTAAATAAGTAAATGATGGGACAATAATCTACTGAGCTCCAGTTGGCCCAGCAAGTATTTTTTTGGAAACATCCCTCCATGAGTATTTTGATTGCAAGACATACCATTCTGTTTACACTGGCCTATCAAAATCCCAGAAGACTGAGATAGATCTGTCAGCTTGAAATCCCATGCTGATTTTGTGTGTGTGTGTTTGTGTGTGTTGGGAAGACCCTAAAGCAGGGGTCTTCAAACTTGGCCCTTTTATGACTTGTGAACTTCAACTCCCACAATTCCTCGGCCAGGCACGCTGGCTGAGGAATTCTGGGAGTTGAAGTCCACAAGTCACAAAAGGGCCAAGTTTGAAAACCCCTGCCCTAAAGTATGGAAAGTACATAGGACATACACTCACAAGCAAAACACACATGAGGAAAAATGAATCCCAGGGAAATTGACTTCAAGAGGAAGATGAAAAAAGAAAAGGACATATTGCAGGATTTCTGTTTTGGGTTCCTCTGCTTTCTGAGGTTTTCTGATAATTCAGGCAGATTTTTTTTTTCCTGGAGGGGGCCTCTTTAATATGGGTTTATCAATCTATTTATTTATTTAAGAGAACTATCAAACTCCCAGGCCCTGCAATAATCTTGATAATCTGTAGATTTCAGTTTCCAGAAAGTAATTTCATAGGACCCTCAGTCTTATGAGAGATCAATAGTTGTGTCAAAATAAGCATGCAAAAGTAAAAATTAAGGCTTGGAAGCCCAATCCTGCTGTAGCACATATTCAGAAAAACCAATTCTTACATTTGGTGACATTCTGTGAGTAGGTGAAAAAATTGGCAGAGAATCCACTAATTGCAATCCTGACCTTCCCCACATTAAATTGGGTGAGACCAGCCACACTGCCTACTTTCATTGTGCAGGCATGGTAAAGACAGGCTCTTGGACCAGCACAATTCATATTTATATATTTCCTATGACAGGAGAGAAACACCTTCATGTGGCTATCAAAAACATCAGCTTCAGCTGGTAGGTCTGCATGATTGCTACTCATTCAAATTATCATTCTTTCACATACATATGCATAACTATTTTTCCATGTACTGTATAGGGTTAAAAATAAGTTATCCGATCTCATGATTCCTCAGTGCAATTTGCAGTGGTTTATTTTCTCATTTGCACTGAAAATTAAAGGTAATTCCTTTCTATGTTTTTTTTAAAAAAATTCTCATTCAAGAAGCATTCAATGAACTCAGGCAAGTGAATTGTTCTTTGTAGCTGGCACTTTAGCTTATATTAAAAGTTCCAATCAGATGAAGATAAATCAGCAGGCTACAGGGTGTTCTGTGAAGATGTTGTGTTTATAAATGGCTTCTATAGCCATCCATTTTAAATAGGGGACATCTGGTACCCTGGTTCAAAGTTGTTTTCAATCAAATGATCTCCCATGATGAAGTTGTGTCAGTGGGAGACAACTGACAGAATTTTTAAGATAGTTTGTGAAGCCTGTTCAAAAGGTTTTTCCTCCAAACCACATTGTGATCAATTCCATGGCACATTTGCTGCTACACAAGGCCAGCTGTTGCATCTGTTTGTCTTCTTTGTTAGTATCCTCACACAAAAGCAAACAAAAAAAGCGCACACATTCTGAAACTCCATGATCACCTGATGATTCTTTCTTTTGTGCAGTTGTGGGAGGGAAAAGCTGGCTTGAAAGTTAAATACCAGGAAGAACTAATTGTTGCATCATGTTTATAGTACACTGTGTACTAGGTTTAATTCGTTACATTATATTGCAACAGGTTTACCAGCATTTATGGATATCTATGCATAGTGCATTAATGAATATGCCACTAAAGAAAGGAGAAAATATTGGGGGGAAAACCAATCTCAGCTCCTTTGCAACATTCTTTGTAGATGTTAAAAGAGTATAAGACTAGTCATATATTTTTCTTGATGTATGTTGTTTTTTGTTTATTTATTTTTCCGGATATGCTGTTTCCCCACAAAAACAACATTCCAAATAGAAAAAAAAAAAAATACATGTCTGTACATAATTTTATAGCCCTGACAATTGCCAGATAACTGTTTCATTCTAATCTTTTTGTAATTTTTGAGGTCAACTGGAAAACAGTTTTAATTTAATGAGAGCAGCGTAGCTTCTGAACCTTTTTTTTTGGAGCCTGGTCCTCATAAAATGACCTGTTAACATTTGGGAGTAATGATTTCCTCCTAATTTGGCATAGGAAAACAACAAAGCAGTAACAATTACTGCAAAATAAGAGGTTTTTACTGTAAATAGTCTTCCATTTCAACCCTACACACACACACATATCACAAAAGCCTTGTCCTGCCCACTCCTACTATTGTATAATTCACTTCCTTTTGTAACTCAGTTCAGTCCTTACCTTGCAGTTTCCTCTGGCACAAGGATCCCAGTCTTTTGAGACGCTGTCTAATCAACACAGTATCCTTACTTAACCTAGGAAGGGCCAGGAGACAGTAACTGCCCCAGCCAACTCCTCTGGTTGGCCAGCTGCTTTATCAATATGAAAAAAAGGCTTTCTGGCAGAACCAAAGGCAGTTGAGACCCTTTTCCTGATAGTGATTAATGAGAAGAGGATGTTGCAGATTCGCAGTGGATTCCAAAGTATGAGACCGAATATAGACTATGTTTAGGAGCAAAAAAGGTGATTTCAAAAGCTGGCTGTTTTTTTTAAAAAAATGGGAAATGTAAGAACTATGATTCTATTCTGATTTGAGCAGCTGGGTGGGAGAGAGAAATCTGGCTTCCTCTTTCTCTATATTTACATTCCTTCTTCAGATGTATTATGTGAAGATCCAGCTGTCTGGAAAAGGGTCCCCGGCTGGGAAACGTGAAAGGAAAGAGAACAGGACAACCAACAGGAAGTGGATGGACTCAAGAGTGGCGACCCCCATCGAGAAACTTGCAAGAACAGGTTAGGGATAGATTGTCACAGAGAAAATCCATACGGTAGCTAGGAATCGAAAATGATGGGACGCAATCAAATCTCTGTAGTTGGAAGAAACCATCCCCACTTTCTGAACCGTACCTCTTTATTTCCTGCATAACGCAAGTCCAGAAATCTTCTGGGTCGCTCCAAGCAAGCTGAATAAAATGGTTGGGAAACAAATGTCCCATTTCTTAACTGCAGTAGCGGGAGTCTCATTGGAGCACATAGATATATGGGTTGTGCGAGGGAGGGTACATGTAAGGTCTTATCCATGGAACAAGTTGCCTTCTCCAAGACACTTTGGCTGTTTTAATAATCTCTTGCCCTGATCCTCTAACTCTCATTCCCTGCCGTATAAGAGGCAGGTATTTCGTCAGCTTGCACATTTCAACTTTGAGAACTTTTTAATTATTAAATTTATTATTTAAAACATTGGACACGGTACAAACGGACTGACACACCTTCTTGTCTACCATATTCATATATGTATATGTACACATAAAATACACTTAAGATACAAACCAATGATATATAATACAATACTTAGAACAATCAACCAATCTATAAATTCTAACAGAGACCTTCCTTTTGTTCCGCGCCAAAGATAAAATTTATTCCAAATTTTGTAGTAACCCAATTGGTCTTTATTTTTAATTTCCAAACTTTGAGAACTTTTGAGTGCCGGCAAGGGGGGGGGAGGGGGAAGAAGCTTCTCGAACCGAAAAGAACCGGGTTTAATCCAACTGGCTTCTCTGGGGGGTTTCAAGAGCCGGCTTTAATCCAACTTGGCTTCTCTCGGGGTTCAGCACCCATGGCTTTATTTCAGGGGGTCTTCAAACTTGGCCCTTTTGTGACTTGTGGACTTCAACTCCCAGAATTCCTCAGCCAGCATGGCTGGCTGAGGAATTCTGGGAGTTGAAGTCCACAAGTCACAAAAGGGCCAAGTTTGAAGACCCCTGCTTTATTTGATTATTCGAGGGCCGAGGAAAGGGTTAAGTTTGGAAAAAGGGAAGCGAGAGAGGGGCGAAGGCTGGAAGAGTCGTCTCGGCGCCCCGCCCCCCCATCCCGCGCGCGCGCATGTTTGTGTGTGGAAGTCGCGCGCGCGTGCGCGCGTGTGTAGGGAGCCGGGCAAACCTGGTCTCTCCTGTTGTTCTCCGCCGTCTCGACTCGGGCTGGACAGCCTCGGGGGTTGGAAGGCAAGGCCGCGTGCGCTCCGGTAAAAAAGCGCTCCAGCCCAGCTGCTGGCCGTCGGACATGCGCATTGCAGAGCGCCCTCTCACCCCGCTCAGTTATGCCAAGTATGTGAGCCCCAGCAGCAGCAGCAACAGCGAAGAGCGAGAGGCGCTCAAGGACCAACTACTAGATCATGGCGTGCTTTAGCCAGCCGCGCACCAAGCTGTTGCGCTTGTCGTTGCCGCCGCCGCCGCCGCCTCCGCTTTGCTCAAGGCGCCACCAAGCAGCAGCAGCAGCAGCAACCCTAGCAGCCCTGCGCTCGACGGCAGTGAACTGAAGGGAGACGACCAGGCATGGCTGACCCTCTGCGTAGGACTTTCTCCAAGCTGCGGAGTAGGAGGTCGCAGCGAGTAAGAGCCACGGGCGCCGGGGAAGCTGCCGGGGAGAGCGGCGGCCCGGGCGTCGGAACCCTTCGAGGGAAAGCCCAGCGGAACCTGCCCCTCCATCGCTCCTGCCGGGAAAACGGAGCGGCGAGCGAAGCCTGCCCTGGGCTGGCAAGCCAGCTGGGCGGTTGTGAGGTGCTCCTCGTGTCCCCGCTGGAAGAGCCGGGCTTGCGGGAGTCGGCTGCCTGGTCCCGGCGGGCCAAAGCGGAGATGCCTGGCGTCAAGTTCCCGGGAACCGCCGTGGCCCGCGCTTGCCCTCCGAGAAAGCCCGCGGAAGGCACGGCGCTGCAGCAGCAGCCGCCGCCGCCGAGCCCCCCGGAACTCCGCGCGCCTCCGCTGGCCGCCGAACTCTGCTTCTCCTCGTCTTCCTTTTTCCCGAGGGGCGCGGAGCCTCGGCCGGCCCTGGAGTGCTCTGGCGGGAGCGAAGACGACGACTATTACGATAACCAGAGGCTGCCTGGCTGGGGCTGCCAAGGGACGGCCCGAACGGCCGAAGAAGCAGCGCGGGGGAACAAGCAAGGCAGCGCGGCCGCCGTTTCGGGTGCAGGCGGCGGCGGCAGCAGGGCCAACAGAGCGAGAGAGAGCACCGGCAAACTGCGAAGCCAGCTCCAGGAGGCCTACTACCTGTTGATCCACGCCATGCACGACCTGCCTCCGGCCAGCCCCACCGCTGGAGGTCCCTCGGCCCAGCCTGCTAGCCGTCATCTGCCCGCCTCTGAGGTTGCCGGGAGTGATGCTTTAGGCTGGTCTTTCTCTTGCGGGGACGGATGCTCCCAGTTGCAAAGATCCGATCCCGGCGGGGCCCGAGGCTCAGCCAAGCATCCCATCTGGCGCCAGGGCATCAGCAAGAGCCTGGAGAGCCTCTGCTTTGCCCAGCCTTCCACTTCCAAACTGCTGCTCCTGCCCAGATGTCGGAGTGAAGGTGCGCTCCAGTCTCTGCCTCAAGAGCCGCTGGAGCCCCTTGGCCACCTGCTGCTCGAACCTCAAGAACTTGGCCAAGAATTTGGCGCCAGCCGGGAAACCTGCTTCCTTGCAGCTGCCGCACACGGCTCTGGTGACAGCAGCTGTGAGAAGAGCCTCAGCAGCCAAGAAGCTCATCCCTCAGGGCTCCGAGAAGACCTGGAGGAGCTTTTGGCTCCTGAGCTGTATGCTGCCCAGGGCAAAATGGTGGATCCAGCAAGAGCAACCAGGTGTAGCCATGAGGGAAGTCCCCAGCACCCCCCAGCAGATGCCTCCCCAGGCCCCTTCAAGCCACCCGCTGTGACTGTTCGGAAGCTACAGAAGTGGATGTACAAAGGACGCCTGCTCTCCTTGGGCATGAAAGGCCGGGGTGGAACAGCTGGGATGGCCCCCCCATCTTCCCGCACCAAGGTCACTGGGAGCTGCAGGCCACTTCTTAGCAGAGGAGAGGGGCTCACACTTTCGCCCCCTGCTCACTTGAATGGCCCAGGGTCCAAGGCCCGAGTATCACCTTCAGACCAAAGAATCTTGCTGGCAGGTAATATTTCTGTGGGCTCTTGTTTTCCTTTCAAGGGCCTTGGAGCCTAAGGGCTTTGTCCCACTTTTACTGTTAAGATGTTTTTCCCACTGTCTTGCTTCTCCATGGTTGTGAAAGACTTAGCTTGTTGAATGTCTGCTACGTCTAGGAAACCAGCCGTTTTGAAAGCTGATAACCATATCAAAGCCTCATGTACCTGTGGTCTTTTTTCCAATTGGCTTATCTCTTCAGTAGCTTCCAGAGGCAAAAGATAGCTTCACTTTTCCAGCCTGGAATACAGGATTTATGCAGTGAAAGTGATTGAATCTTGTTTACACAATATTATACAATCCTCCTAATTTTTAACCTAGAAGGCATGCAAAATCCTATGCCAAATCCTAAAATGTAAATAGCAGGCTATGTTTGCAGGACAGAAGAAGTCTCTGTCCATGTTTGTAGAACACAGCTAGACATTTTCCATAGGGAACATACCACAGTTGAGTTCCTTTTGGCATAACCTGCTGCATTATACAGTCTGGTTAAATGTTGATACTTGTATAAACTTCTGTTCAATTTTGACAGTTTAAATGTGTGTCTTTTTTGCTGCATTATTATAGATTGAAACATATGGTGTCATGCTTCTGGAACTCCTATTGTTAAGAGTGCAAGTGAGGATGAGAAATCAGCATATTTGACAATCTTTATGTAGTTAGTATCATAACCTGTGAAAAATTGCCATGACAACAATGTATACTAACATGTTACATGTAATATAGAAGTTGCTGTTTAAGGAATTTGGATACCAGGTGTAGGGAGTTAGGGGTTTCCACATGGTATTTGCTATGCACCTACTTCTTATTTCCCCAAATTAATATGAGTTCACCAATTAATATGGATATTTCGACTTTCTCTATTTGAATGATCTCTAGATTGAGCATACTGTAGTAGTGGCTAGGAATTCTCTGAGCTGCCATCCAACACACTTAGGACAGTAAATTGAAAAATGGATGAAGCTAATAAAATTGGACGGGGTAATGAGCATGATAGTCCAACACAGCTAGACTGTATTTGATACATAATTAGGGAAGTGGTTTCAGAAGTTGAAATAAAGGCTGTGTGAATATTTGATTTGCAGAGTCAGTTCAAAAAGCTGATTTGGGTAAACTGATTTGAATTGGTTTTGGTTATTTTGGATATTTTGCATACCCACATAGGAACTTTTAAAAAACTGAATTGACTATTTGATTTTCATAGACTCCTGGAAATATCTGTGACATATAAATACTTTTCTCATCTCTTTCAAAACCCCTGCTTTCAAGCAGGAGCAGAAGTTGTATGTCTGGTGAAGCCCTGTGACCTCATTTTATTCTTTCTATTCTGAGGGGTGAAATATTCTAGGAAGAGCTGCCAACTCAGCATGGCCATTTCTAGAAAATGGCTTCCTTTGTATATTAATTGTGCATGTGTGGCTAAAGTGAGTTAATAACTCACTTATTTCAAGTACCCATATGTGAAGCAATCTTTCTAAGTCTCATTCCATTTATTTCTTTTTCCCAGCATTACAATAATTCAGCATCAGCCTGAATCTCACTAAATATTAATAAAGGGGTCAGGGAGGAAGATGGGACAAAGTGGAATGAACTCTCTGTCATCTTTTAATGACAAAATTACAATGCAGGGGAAAAAATTGGAGAGCTAACTATGCCTTGGCTCCAGACCTGGTCTACTCTTATGTGCGGAAATTAGAAATTGTAGATTTTTAAAATGGCAATCTGGTTAATTACTTGTTGGGATAATGATTTTTTTTAAAAAAAAATGTGCATGTCTATCTTATCATCATCCTGAATCAGTTCATTACAATATGAAAGCATCTTCATTAAACATTATGGACCAAATCTATTGGTCTGTTTCAGTTTTTTTAGATTTTATAGGCTAGGTTTGAGAGAGAGTGACTACCCCAAGTCACCCAATCAGCTCCTGTACCTAAGGGAGGACTAGAACCTACACCTCCATGCTCCCAACACCTTAAGCACTGTACCACATTGCTTTTACATGCCTATATAGTAGGCAAGAAGGGTTATCTCAGAAATATGTGGCTTTACCAAATCTTTAATTCGATCACTTGCATTATTGAATGATTCTGGATCGGGTAAATTATTTTTGTTCTTTAATAACTAAACACAGTCTTTTTACATGCATGGTTAGTGTGAATGGTTATGGAAACAAGTTATGTGTTCAGAATCCACTCTTCAGAATCACAGGTATTGTAGGTATAATGTAAGAATAACCATCTTCTGTTTTAATACCTTCTGATTTGTAGATTGGGAGTTAGTTTGGTACAGTCCCACGTTAGGAAGGAAGCACTGGGTGACCTTGAGCCAGTCACTTTTTCTCAGCCCTAGAAAGGAAGGAATGCCAAACCACTTTTGAAGGACCTTGCCAAGAAAACTGCAGGGACTTAACCAGGCAGTGTTCGAGAATTGGACAGAATTGAACTGTAATAAAAAAGGATGATTTCTATTGCTACGTTAGCCTTCAAAAACAGAGATATTTATCATACTATAGAATTAGGCAGTTTGGTGGCTTCCTTGTATCTTGAACTTCAATTCCCATGAGTTAGCATAGGTAATAGTCAGGTTTATGCATTTGTGGAGTTTATGCATTTGTTAGATATGTCTCCTGTCTTTCATTCAGGAGCTCAGAGTGAAATAGTATTCTCTTCTCCCCTTTTTTCTACAGCAGTCTATCTGTGATATAGGGTGGGCTAAGCAAGATGGAGTGGCCCAGAGTTATTTAGAAAATTTCCATAGCTAAGGGTAGACTTTAACATGGGTCTTCCTAGTGCCAATCCGGCACTTTACCACAACACGATGCACGCAGAATTATATGCCCACACTGAATTTCACAAATTCAAAATACCTGGAGGACATCAGGTTGATTGTCCACATCTCAGAAGCATTCAAAGTTGCATTTGTTTAATCTACCATGCTTAATCATAAAATTGGATAAGTGCTGCATGGGTGTTCCATATCCACCCTCTGATTCCTTCTTTGAGTGAAAAAATATGGCTTCCAAGCTACCTTATCTTGAGTTGATTAAGCGCTTTTTTAATGGTGTGGGTGTGGGACAATACAAATATTTGCTTAGCCTCCCCAAATTATGCATACTTTCTTCATAGATGAATTGGAATCAATACCCAATGATTTCAGCGAGGTCTTCCAAATAAAGGTGCTTAAAGTTCTTGCTATAGGGTTATTGCACTGACTTTAGCCTCTGTATAAAATTAATAATTTTATTTAGGTGAGCAGCTAGAAAAAGAGGCTAGGGACAAAAAATTCAGCTGGTACAACTGCCTACAAAGTATCTTGAATTTCCAGGAATTTTACATGTCTTTGTATAAATTCTCTCTGGGTATTGCTGGAAAATCCAAGAAGGTCCCATCCCCCAACATTACTGTGTTCAGGAGAAAAGGCTCTTTACAGGTGTTTATGCTTTTCATAATGTTTGAAGAGAGACTAAATTACATTAATAGGCATTCCTTATCTTGCCCTTTTAGCAGTGTGTGGTCTCTCGTTAACTGTAGAATCAGTTTCATTTTGGTATGGTTTCTCTTTCTTTCATGTTACCACTTTTCCATGTAAGTACATACTAAATTACTGTAGTAGAAAATGCTTTTCAAATGTGTAGCTACATTTTGTTTTATGTTCTGTTTTAGGATTATACCAGGTTTAAAGTTTCATTGCTTTAAATCCTCCTAGATTTATTACAAAACACTTCTTCAGAAAAATATAATTAGTAAAAGCATTCTAAGTATTGGTTGCAAAATATTATTATATTTCACGTATTGTTTTACAGGAGTAGGGAGGTTACAGTGTATATAATTATAATGTACCTTTTAATTGTACAGAGTTGAGTAGGCACAGTAAGAAAAGCAGATATGTTGAAGAAGTAAGATTCGCTGTGCTGTGAATGATTTTTAGCCTATAACATCTTTTTTGGAATTACAAGCAAAATATAAAAACTAGCACAGTGAGGTATTAAATGATAGCAAATTCAATTTAGAATGAATTGTATTTAAAAACAAGGATTCCTCCACCTTTAAAGGAGACTTAGAAGAGCTTACCGTATTATGAGAATAAAAGCAGAAAGTGAAAAATCTGTGTTAATTTTAAATACAAAGAAGATAAGGTAATATCAGCATACACAAGTTTACACTTGACAGTGAAGATAAGAAATAATGTTTTCTTAAACTGAAGAATAAAGATGGGCATTGTGCTTGAGACATAACGATGGGTTTAATCTTAAAACCAATGCAGTACAAATGTGGGCAAGATCATAAAGGATCAGGTCATTTTAGTAAAGAGTACTGGTTAAAGCAGGGGTCTTAGAGTGGTACTGTACAATTGTGAAAGCTGTTTACTGTGTACTTCAAATTATGAGTTTGGAATTGGCTACTACAAGTGATCAAGAAACAGCAATCAGTCCCAGACCAAATAATGTCAAACTCATCTCTTGAAACCAGCAAGCAGAAACTTATACTGTATATTGGATATATAATTCTGCCTCTATCATATGCCCAAAGTCATCCTGATAAATGGAATTTGAAGACAGGGATAGAACTATAAATTACTAAAAACAGCCTTAGCTTTCATTGAATAGTGTTAACTATTACTTGAATTTTCTCTTAAGTAAGTGTAATATCATGAAACCTTAAACTTTGCAGTTAACTTAAAGGAGCTCATTGAATTAAATATCTGAACAAGAGGTGAGCTCCCCATTTCTTTTTTAAGATATTGAACTTGGAAGATGCAGATTCAAGTCCTTGACAAATTATAGAGTTCACTGGGTAACGTTCATTTGTTCGTTCTCTGCCTATCCTTTCAAGGAGATACCGGTAAAAGTACAGATGATCCATCATGTATGCCGTCTTATCCTTCCAGAGGACATGGTAATTCAGTTAAGTATGATTCTTGGTCATTTCATGGACATTTCAAGTATTCTTGCCAAGAAGGTAGAAGGGATTTGCCAGTACTTTCTTCTGAGATTTTCTTTTTCTGGTCTAGACCAAATACTTGAGATTTTTCTTATGGTTTCCCTTTGGAGTCCTAATCAGGTCTGAACTTGCTTAATTTTAAGATCAGCTGGGACCCACCTAATTAAGCCCAGAATTGTGTGCACTAGCTCAAAAAAGGTTGTCTAACCCTGCTGTAAGTGATTATACAATTGTCTTGTTTTTCTATGTTTTGTGTGACTAAAACTGATTTTTAAATAATTCTAAAAGGGATATGTCCCCATATTTGTTTGATTAGAAGCAGGAGGAATAGTTTTATTTAAAAATCCATAGTAAATAGGACTTGTTAGGTAGGAATATCTTACTTCCAGAAAAGCAAGGGTCGTTCCATTCAAGAGCCTTGCTGCTCTTCTACTGGTTGAAGCAAAACATCCTTACTAAGTGAGCATTTATTGAGCAT
The DNA here is from genome assembly GCF_947247035.1 of Vipera ursinii. Taxonomy (NCBI): domain Eukaryota; kingdom Metazoa; phylum Chordata; class Lepidosauria; order Squamata; family Viperidae; genus Vipera; species Vipera ursinii. The sequence goes on along the minus strand of NC_139516.1, from coordinate 79,258,876 downwards.
TTATTAAAGGATGCAATGGACAAGTGATATGTATTGTTGTTAGCAGAGGGAGAAAGGGTTTGTCCTCTCTTTTTTGGCATTATCAGTATTCTTGGAAAATGATACAAATTCTGATATTAGCATAATAACATTTGTTGAGTGGTTATATCATGTCTGTTACTGCTGCCAATATATCAGATTACATCGTTTATACATAATGTAGTTTCTCTTAAGAGATTGCCTGACTCTTGAGTCAAGCTTGTCCTTTCTCATCTTGATGCCTTCCATAAGCAAATGAAATTACCAGCCAGTTTGAATTTAGTCTTTTATATGTGAAAGTGGCATTTTTAGCATTTTTAGGTAGATGTGTGTTGTGCTGTTTCTCTTAACATTGTAGGTTGCTATTGCCTGCTCCTCACTACTTAAAAAAAAAATCCTTTCCAGCCTGTGTAATCAATTTAGTGGCATTTATTTTAAACCTTGAAGTGAAACACAAACTCACATGCATTAATGAAATGTATCCATAGTGACCTCAATGGTAACTAGATATAATGCATGAAAAACATGCCATACACAATGTAAAGGTGTGACATGTTGATCCTAGTATTCATTGGTTTCTAATACAACAAAAATCACATTGATTTCTAACTAAATATACAGTGGTTTGGGCAATCTGTTTTTCCAGATAGTTTTTGAAATACATTTCCCAGTAACTTCAGCCATCATATGCAGGATATGTATGCAGGGTATGTATGTTTTGTGGTTTTCCAACATCATTCAGTCCGTACATATTTCACTCTTGCTTTACAGATGTATGCGTCCAGATCTTACTTAACATTTCCTTGGAATTAAATCCCAGTGAGTTTAATGGGATTTGAAGGGCTATTAAGGAAGCTGAACTGCCTTCAGCTATAAACGTATTTTGAGATTGCTCATAATATTCATGAATGAAGACAAACATACGTGTCCCAGGATAATGTTGCAGGATCCAATCTGGGTCGGTCACTGGGAGCAGAGGTTCCGAGTTTTGGGACTCGTGCTGGAGCTCATCTTCAGGGAATTGCTCTCTGACACACTCTGCCAGAGAGAGGTTTCCTGAGGATGGTCTCCAGCACGAATCCCAAATCTTGGAAGACAAAACCTCTGCTCCCAGTGACCGACCCAGATTGGATCCTGCTCACAGGATAGGGAGAAAGAGAAGTAAATCTACATAATCTTGAGGACATAATCCTACAGTTTATGAAATATATTATCAGGCAGTTGAGTAAAAGCTAAATTTATTTATTGGGTTTAGTGCACTAAATAAAATTTGCCAGCGACTCATTAAAATAGATAGATATAAGGGTAGTCATGGTTAAGACTGAATCCGATGTATTATGTTGACCATGTTCTGAAAAAAATACTGTAATTCTGTACCAAATATGTAAGCCATGCTTAATGAAGTACTTGAGATTTAATAACCAGTCTTACAAAGTTGCATGGATGGCAGTAGAGAAAAGGTTATCAAGATTTTGGTAATAATTTGGCCATCATCTTGATGGACGACTAGCTTTGCAAGTTCTTTTTCTGTGGTAGTTTATATTTGATAGGTGCCTGTGGTTCATCTGGACTGTTATCTTTAAAACAGATTGCTGTATTTCTTTCCGCACATTTTATTGTATAGTATTTAATCATATCACCCTTGATGCTATTACACAGACAGAATAAGTTTTGCCATTTTGCAACTGGACTATTATTATCTTCATGGATGAAATCTGATTGCATTGTGTCATTTTATGGCTCTTTTTAATATTACAACATTCTATGTGCAACTGAGACGAATAATGACGACTTGATGGCATCTAACACACTCTTCTGTTCCCTCTTCCATTTTATAGAGCTGATCGAAAATGTTTACATACCTTCTGCGAGCAGAAGAGAACTTAAGAACTTGAAATCCAGTGAAGTTTCCGAGTGCAGGCCTCAGATTGCTAGCATTACTGTGTCCAAGAAGCGGAACTGGTTACATCAAAGTTCTCTGAGAGTACCTAGTTTGGAAAGAGGAAACTCTTACAAGAAAATTTCAGGAAAAAATTACCAGGTACTGAAATCTTCCAGTCCTTTCTTTGAGCCAAAAATGCCTCAGACTTTTTCCAAATTTCTAGGTCAGGAAAACCCTAGAGGAAGAGTCAATTCTGTACATGCTGCTGAGAATGGAACAAGACCTTTGGCATTACAAAACTGTCCTTTAGATTTTGGTGAAGATAACGATGCAGATGATGAAGGAGAAATATGGTACAATCCTATCCCTGAAGATGATGAGCCCGAGTTCCCCTGTTTCCTAAGTAGCCATAATAATCACTTGGACCCCCAAGCCTTGAATTACAAAATAGCACCTGGGAATGATTTAATCAAAGTCATAGGGCATAATGAAGGCCTTCCTCAATTCTTAGACTGTTCTGGAAATGGTCAGCCTAAAGAAACGAATCAAATAGAAAATGTGCATTCCGTGGAATATTTGCAAACACAAAAGCCAAAGCCTGTATGCGATACTCTGACTGGCTCTGCAATGGATGAAGGTCTTCTTAAAGCTACTACAGGAGGTAAGAGCAATGTAAACATTTAACTTATAGTACAATTATGTCTGGCACCCCTACCAATGTAGTACAGTCATGTTTTAGACAGGTGAAAATTCAAAACTTAACTTGGGACTAATTATGCATAACCTACTTAGAGGCATAGATGTTTGTTTCACTTGAGTAGCATGTTGAGCTGAAATAATTATTTGTACATATAATATATGCATCTCCTAATAATGTGTGTGCATCAGAGTACATTTTTATAAGATTTCACCATATCTCAGGCCTGTGGGAAATCTTGGTGTTCTACTCTGTCAGATTGGTTAGGAAGCAAATCTGTGAATCACAGCTGGTTTTTTAGGCTTCACAATAACTCTTGGCTTCATTTTTTAAAAATTTAAGTCACACATGTGCTAAGGTGGCAATTTATTGTTTAATCTGGTAAGATTATAAAATCATTAAAATGTAACTATTCTATAGAGCCGGAATGAAATTTATTTGGCGTCATTCTGTGAAGTGGTCCATTAAGAATCAATAACTGCTACAAAAATGTTGATTTTTTTTTTCTCCTGCGGAAAGGTAAATTGCACTTCTAAAATAGGTGGTCCTCCTCAATTATCAATGCTAATTGGAACCAGGAAGTCTATCACTAAGACGCAATGTGATATGACTGCATTAACTTACAGCAACAGATCTAGCAGTCTCAGTTGCTATTGTTAGGTGAATCTTGCATGGTTACAGACTCCCATGGTTATGTGTTCACTATATGTGACTTGCCAGCTTCCCCACTAATTTACTCGTCAGAAGCCAGCAATGAAAATTGCAAATGGTAATCGTGTCTTCATGGGTAACTTGGAGTATTGACAGCTTCCCTCCAAAATTAAGCTGGATTTCATGTTACCTACATTTACTTTTTAAAAAAATATATTTATGATTATTCTCTAATCATTTATGGGGTCTCTAACCAATACTTTCTGAGCCTACATGGTGCAATCTTTTCTGAAAAAAAGTAGGCTGAGAAAAAGACTTAGAGTACATATTTTATCTCATTAAATACCAACTAATTAATTTTGCTTTTTGAATCTTAACTACTATAGGAAGCTCTACTTCTGTTGATTTATTTTAACATTTTCATAGCTTGACAGTTTATCTGCTTTGAGATAATTTGTATATCCTTTTACATTTTAATTTTAATGCTTATTTATTACTCAAGTTTGAACATAAATGCTGTGTTCATCATAATTTATTTTAAACTGTGTCTTTGGAGATCACATCTTAGTAAAGTTTCAATCACATGCCTAAATGTTATTCCTGTAAGTTATATTAAGCCTGAAGGACTGGATATGTCAATGAAATTTTGGCTTGAAGTATGAAAGTTCATGGACTTTACATTTTATCGTATAATATTAAAGAGAGGATGTCCATGGAAAAATATCAGGATAATTTACATGATTTTCTACGTGTTATCCTCATTTCCAAATGTCAGAAGGAAAATTGCTTAATATAGTCTAGTATGCATCATAATTGTATAAAGTATTAAACCACTCACTCCATCAATTTTAGCTGACTTCTGAATGATTCATATAATCTTGAACATACATCTCTGCAGATGTTTCATCAAAGATGCTTTGGAATGCTTATATACAGCCATGACTTTTTCCAGGCTTATACGATTGTTTTTAAAATTTGGAAACTTCACACGTGTGTATGAATTGCCCCTTCATTTTTTTCCCTTAGTAAAGTATCTATGTATGCACTTGTGTGCACAGCCAGCCAGGGTGGTTTCCATGAATTGGAAAAAAATGTGGCACCTTGAATGAATGAATGAATGAATGAATGAATGAAGAGTAGAATCCTTCTTGTTCTAAAATACCTCTTTCAATAAGTAGTTAAATCAATTAGGTAAAGGTAAAGGTTCCCCCGCACATGTGTGCTAGTCGTTTCCGACTCTAGGGGACGGTGCTCATCTCCGTTTCAAAGCCGAAGAGCCAGCGCTTGTCCGAGGACATCTCTGTGGTCATGTGGCCGGCATGACTAGACGGCAAAGGCGCACGGAATGCTGTTACCTTCCCACCGTAGTGGTCCCTATTTTTCTACTTGCATTTTTACGTGCTTTCAAACTGCTAGGTTGGCAGAAGCTGGGACGAGTAACAGGTGCTCACTCTGTTACGTGGCACTCGGGATTCAACCCGCCAAACTGCTGACCTTCTGATCGACAAGCTCAGTGTCCTAACCCACTGAGCCACCGCGTCCCTTGTTAAATCAATTATAACTGGTAAAATTGAACTAGTTTTGGGGGGGGCATCATATTTCTGTTTCTCTTATTCATTCTAAATGCTTATGTCATCGCTTTGTAGTCACATAGCGGTCTGTGAGCTTTATCTTTACACATCTCCTGTTACAGAAAGGCAAAAGCAATTCTCAAATTATGTTTTTATTTCCATTGGTTTGAAAATAAATGTCTTTTAATTAATCTTTGAATTCCTTTAGAGGAGATATCGTATCTTTCGTCATACATTGGAACAACAACGGTTATAATAACTTAATGTTATTACCTAAAAATATATTTCTTCATAAGATGGAAAATAAGTATGTCCTGTGTGTGTGTGTGTGTGTGTGTGTGTGTGTGTGTGTGTGTGTGTGTATTCCCAGAAGCAGGTCTCATGAAGCTCAGGAAGACTTTACTCCTAATGTATGAACATAGCACTGTAATCTCAAGGTTGATGTGTTTGAGGAGAGATGATTAACATTAAGAGGGTTTACATCTTCTGTAGCAGCACTATTTATGAGGCGTTTTTTGGTACATTCTTATTTTTATGGCTTTTGCTAAAATGTTAATAATGGATTTTATTTACTAACTGGAATATTGTAAACTGTATTTGTACTGCAGTGTAATTCAATGGATTTTTTACTAGTTTTTGTTGAAGTTTGTAACATCTCCTTTACTAGAGAAAAAAATAGGAACTTTCGTATCATAGGCAAAAAGTCATTGCTTTATTGAATGTGTTGATTATGAGATTATAATGAACTCTGGTGACATTGTTTCTGAGTTTATCCTACACTGTCTCTTGTGTATGGACTTAATGAATCTATTTTAAGTATAGTTTTGCCTCTTGGGGTTTTGTGTGCATTGAATGAGGATATCTTTGAATGAAATAATTGATGAGGAGACTCCCTACTGCTAAGTAATTGAGTCTATTGCTAAAGAATATTTAAGATTTCATTTAATCCTGTTAAGGTATCTATAATAACTATTAATTTTAGTTAAACTGAAGGTGACACTTTACCTAGTCAAAATGACTACATAAAGGACAGTAGGCCAAAGGAAGCTTACACTGTGTGACTGTGAAGCAGTAAGCAAAATGTGTTAGGCTTATATGGATTTAAGGTGGAATTGATCATTCTTTTGCTACGGTGATATTTTAAACACAATAAGATAGAATCATTCTAATATCTACATTTTGTTTGCTAGATTTCTGTAATCTATCAATTTTGTAATCCTGCTTCACTATTCTAGTAACATACATGTATGTAAGTTAGGTTTATATGTAAGTTATGTTAGAGATACATGTATCTCTCTCACTCTCTCTCTCCTTTACTGCAGTTTAATAAACCAGCTAAAGAAAATTGTATTCAAATATCCAAAATTAAATTGATGCTATCAGAGAAAAGTACATACAGGCAATAAACATTTTAAATCAAAATGATTATAAAGGGCCTGATCAGCCCCCCCCCTCTCTCTCTCTCTCTCTCTCTTTCTTTCTCTCTCTCTCTCTCTCTCTCTCTCTCTCTCTCTCACTAGAATTCATGGTCTCCCAGTTCCTACCTAGACCAATGTCTTAGCACTACACCAAACTGGCTCCCGAAAGTAATAAATGCTGATAACTATATTACTTTCTTCAAATTTAATCATCAGCAAAAGCCTATGTCCTGTGGTTGACGAGGAGCAATAAATATGTTTATGGTAAGTACATGTAGTCCTTGGCTTATGACATCAACTGCAATTGTTGTTCCAAAGAAACATGGTTGTAAAGTGTGACATCATGTGACCCATACTGCTTAATAAAAGGAATTACTGCAATCCTGGTTGCCATTTTTAAGTGAGAACTGCACAGATCATTAAGCAATGACCTCATATGAGTGCTGACTTCCTGCTGGCTTCTTCATTGACTTTGCTTGTGGAAAGCCAGACAGGAACATTGGAATTGTGATCATGTGACCATCCGACCCTGTGACAGATGGAATTTCAAGGATCCGTTATAAGTTCCTCTCGTTGAATGCCATTGTAACATTGATAGGCCACTGAACGAATGGTTGTAAGCTGAAGGCTCTTTGTAATGGTCCTTCTTACGGCTTACTGCTTTTCTGTAGATGAGATAGCATAAAAAATGATCTGGTTTTCTTCCATCCTATGCAGAAACTTACATACATTGGGCATAACAATTCTGCCTGTGTTATATGCCCAAAGTTGTTCTGATAAAGGAAAGTTGAAGGAAGGGGAAGAACTTTGAGCTATTACTAAAACAATTCAGGACAATGAGCATTTATCTATACAGGCATCAGAAAACAACCCATGCTCGGGCAAAGGAAGAGTTACTATATTGGAATGATAACCAATGGAAAATATATTAAAATGGATTGAAGTTTTACAGACAAAACATCTGCAAGAAAACTACCATCAAGGGCTCCACAGTTCAACCTTGAACTACATATATTCCCTTTGGTTGAATTGAATTAAGATCCTATTGTTCAATATAACCTTAACTTTGATTGTGTGATGAAAACTATTGCTTGAATTTTTTGCTTAGGCAAACTAATAATATAAAATTATGTGCTGTATTTGTTTTATCGTCCAGTGCCACATATAGATAAGCCAAACCCAGTTCTCATACAGTACGTTTGCATGTCTTGGTTGTTGGTAGAGAAGTGAGGGGAAAATGCACTGTGGAGATGTTAGAAAAGATTTAATGCAGGTAGTCCTCATTTATTGACCATTCACAGTTACAACACAAATGAAAAAGCAACTTTAAAAGTGACTCCTTTTTTGACTTTATGACTAATCTTCACATTTGCCACCTTTGCAAGTCTTTAAGCAAAGGAAAGCTGAAGTAAGATCATAAGCATATTTGTGCTTTCGCTTAGCGACCGCTTTGCTATTAACAAGAGTTGTTGGTCCCAATTATAGTTGCTAAATGAGGACTACCTGTATTATAGAACAATGAATGCTTTCATCATGCGTTATCCACTTACTCTGTTCCAACTTTGGCAACATGGCTGGCTGAGGAATTCTGGGAATTGAAGTCTAGACATCTTAAGCTTGCCAATGTTGAGAAGCACTACTCTATTCCATTTCCCCCATCTCTCTCTTACCCTATGCCCCATCCACAGCCCATTATAATAATGACTAACAAAAGCTGCAGTGGTAACATCATGATGCAAGTTCTGTATTTTTTAAACTTAGGTTGTAGCATTACACACAAGTCCCAAAGGGCATATGCTTTGTAACGTAACAGTGCATGTTTCATCACTTGTTCTCTTTTACCCCTTCTGTGCTGGTGTCGATTCTGCACCACCAGCATTACCTTCAAAGTTCTGGATACAAAGGTGACTTACTGACTCCTCTGTATAAAAAAAAAAGTGTCGTAGATTTTTCTTTCAATGCTGTGACTTTATTCAGATATCTAAATCTGGCCCCAGAACTGTTCCTCTTCAAGGATGACTAAAAACAGTCTTAAACTACATGGCACAGAAGTGCTTCCGGATTTGCATTCCCAGAATATGGCATGGTGCTTAAATTGCTACAGACTCTTAAATCCCTTAGAATTTATTGTTTTATTTTCCCTAATGCAGCAGCTTGTCATTCCTCTTGCCATTAAAACACATTCTAGAGCAAAAGAGCAGCTTTTTCTTATCACAAAGTATAAGCACTGCTTGTCCTAGCGGGGAAAAAAACCCTTTTTAGGCAATTGCAAGCTTCTCAAAATAAGTTGTCTTTTCATTGCAATTGCTATTTCCATCTTAACTATAGTGTTTAATGGTGAGGATTTTGGAGACAATGTTTATAGAACTATGGCTAGTTCCTTTCAGGCTTCTTTTAGAAAATTAGAGCAGGTACTATTTTAAGCTAAGGGAGAGACTGAAATGAACTAGAATCTGTATTGAACTTCCTGAACTCTAGTAGTCTATATTGCTTGTAATTTTTATCATACCGTTTCCCTTTTTTTGCACAAGAGTTGTGGTCCTTTTGAATTGTTAAGGCTTTTGAAGCAGGTGTAGAAACATAGCTTTGGCCTTCTGAAATAATGGGAAAACATTTCTGGCCACATTACCTCAGGAGCTACTTGTTCAGGAGCTACTGTACTTGTTCACTGTGAGGACTGCCAAAGCTTATAACTACTACATAAAAATAGATGCACATGGGGATAGACAACTAGTGTTCACATATGATTCAGGTGATTGGAGGTAAAGGCTTCTGATGGAACTGCTTATAGGAAAGGCAAAAAAGCCCTTTCTCAAAGCATCTTTCCAGTTACTGTATTATATGTATACAGAATACAGTTATGGGGGGCAGTTAATATGTTAACGTCAATGGTTCATAAGGTTAAACAATTAACAAACGGTACATGAGGTAAAACGCTGACAGCGGAACACGAGGGAGTTTTGACAGCTGTCAAAACTCCGGACTCGCGCATGCGCACGAGTGACAGCTCTCGGCTGTCAAAATAACACAAGCCGCCGCACGAGGATCCGAACTGTCAAACGAACCGCAAAGCTGATTGGAGGAGAAAAGAAGCGGGAAGAAGACCGGGTAGTGATTGGACTATTCGACCGGCACCAGACTATAAATAGCCAAGTGTTCCTATTACTTGTTTGCTCTGTTCTAATAAACGTGTTAAGGTTACCAGCTGTCTGGAGTGGTCTGTCCAGCCACTTTACTGGCGACGAGGGTGGGATCCGCTTCACGAGCTGAAGTCACGGCCAGGAAGGCAGTTCCGGCCAACTGAGCTAGTCACTGGAAGTTTTAACTTCCACAGTGAAGCGGACCACCGAACTTTGACAGCATGGCTAATTTCGGACGAGTGAGAGAATTCGACACTCACTACCCCGAGCGATGGGAATCGCACCTGGGGCAGGTCGAGGGGTTTCTCCTCGTCAGCAAGATCACGGATGACAGAGCCAAAGCAGCAGCCCTTCTCTACATCAGCGGGCCACCCGTCTATGATGCTGCTGTCGGGCTATTCAGCCCCGTACCGATTACCGAGGTCCCATATGCTGAACTCATCGACCGGCTTAGCAAACACTACATGCCGGCTCGCTCGGAACTGTACTGGCGAGTACAGTTCGCCCAGCGAAGACAGCGGCCGGATGAAGCTGCGAACGACTTCATCGCAGGAGTCCGGCACGCCGCCCGAAGCTGCAACTTCCCTGATTTAGAAGAGCGGATCCGGGACCAGGTGGTCATCGGCCTGAGAGACGAACGCCTCAGAAAGAAACTCACGTCAAAACCTGAGATGACGCTTGCCCAGGTCTCACGGGAGATTTTGGCATACGAGGACAACCATAAGAAGTCCCTCAACCGAACAGTGACGGAACCCCAGAGCAGCGTCCACCAGGACGAAGCATCTTTCAGCGACGAAGAATCCATAGACTTGACCGACACGGATGCCATACAACGCCGTATGGAAAGAAGGCAAAACAGGCGCAGTGACACCAACGTCCGGCCCAAGCCAAGAAACTTCGCGCCAAGTGAACAACGCAACGCCTGTGCCAGTTGTGGGGGCAACCATGCCCGGGCCAATTGCCGGTTTAAGAGCGCTAAATGCCACAACTGTGGCAAGACGGGCCACATCAAACCCGTCTGCCGAAGCCGCCCCCGTGACAATCTGCATGAAGTTGAGGCTACCACCCCAGGTACGATCTCCTACCGAGCCAGTAAGGGCAAAATGCCAGAAGTGTTAATAGAGGCAATCGACAGGGTGCACAATTTGAGCCCTAAGGTAAAAATCAAAACTAGGCTGCAAGGGGTCCCTTGTGATATGGAGGTGGATTCAGGCTCAGCTGTAACACTAATCTCATTTAAGACATTTAGGGAAGTCTGTCGGAACAGTAAAAAAATAATACCGTTAGAACCTCCTCAGGTTCAATTGGCAGACTACCAGAAAACTCCAATTCAGCTCAAGGGTAAAGCTAAGGTCTGGGTGGAGTACAAAAAATTCAAGGGACCCCTAGAAGTAATAGTCACCAGTGGAAACCGCACTAATCTGATAGGGTTAAATTGGTTTAACCCCTTAGGAATCGCCATTACTGGCGTTAACGCGGTACAAACGTCAACCCTCGAGGCCGTCTGCAGAAAGTATGCAGACGTATTTGACGGTTCTTTAGGCAAATATACAGGTCCGCCCATCAACCTTAACTTAAACCCCGCCATACAACCTGTCAAAATTAGGGCCAGGAGGGTTCCCTTCGCCCTCAAACAAAAAATTGAGGATGAATTGGAACGCCTCGTCAAGCTGGGGGTTTTAGTACCTACGGAAGGGGGCAGCTGGGAAACCCCCATCGTAACACCAGTAAAACCTAATGGACAAATCAGAATATGCGCTGACTATAAAGGGACCGTGAACTTAGCACTTAATGCCCATTCTTACCCCATTCCAGCAGTAAGAGATGTCCTAGCTTCTATTCGCTCAGGCGCCATTTTTGCGAAATTAGACCTCACGCAGGCGTATTTGCAGTTGCCTGTGACAGATGACACTGCGGTCGCCCAGACAATTGTCACACACCGCGGTGCATTTAAAGTGACAAGACTACAATTTGGCATCTCGGCAGCCCCAGGCATATTTCAAAGTATCATGGAAAAAACTTTAAAAGGAATCCCAGGAGTTTCCCCTTACTTCGACGATGTACTCATCGCCGGAGAAACAGAAGCCATTTTAGCTGACAGGCTGTCAGCTGTTTTAGACCGGTTCAGAACGGCCGGATTTAAACTAAAGAGAGAAAAGTGCTCCATAGGAGTTCCGTCTACGGAATTCCTCGGGTATAAAATCGATGCCCAGGGCATCCACCCTACCAATGACAAATTAAAAGCTATTCAAGCAGCCCCCAGCCCCAAAAACAAACAAGAACTTCAGGCGTTTTTAGGGCTATTAAATTTTTATCACGCCTTCCTGCCCCACAAGGCTACAATTGCTGAACCGCTTCATAGATTATTAGACAAGGGCAGCCCCTGGTCCTGGTCAAAAGTACACGAGAATAGTTTCCAGTCACTAAAAAACATTATTTGCAAAAGCTCCACTGTCACCTTATTCAAAGAGGACGCCCCTGTCTGCATCGCGTGCGATGCATCTCCATATGGAATAGGAGCCGTCTTAAGTCACCTAGACCAGGATGACACTCAAAGACCCATCGCATTCTATTCCCGAACACTTACAAAAACTGAAAGGAATTACGCCCAAATTGATAGGGAGGCTCTGGCCATCGTGGCCGGAGTTAAAAAATTTCACGACTATTTGTATGGCAGACCTTTCACTATCTTCACGGACCACAAACCCCTATTAGGCATCTTTACCTGGAATAAAACAACTCCCCAAATATTATTCCCTAGAATCCTGCGCTGGTCAACCTTCTTATCAGCATACTCTTACAAACTGATATACAAGCCAGGCAGGGAACTTGGACATGCAGACTGTTTAAGCAGACTTCCAATACAGCGTTTCGACCCAGACCCAGCCCCCGCAGGCGGCATACTGGCTATCAATGAACTACCAGAATGCCCCCTAACAGCAAAAATCATTGCTGACAACTCCGTTAAGGACAACACGCTCAGCAGAGTCCTGCGATGGGTCACAACAGGATGGCCTCACAAGTGCCCAGAGGAAAGGTTCCGTCCATTTTTTTCCAAACAATTAGAACTAACCTCACACTTAGGCTGTTTATTATGGGGAAACAGGGTGGGGATAGACAACTAGTGTTCACATATGATTCAGGTGATTGGAGGTAAAGGCTTCTGATGGAACTGCTTATAGGAAAGGCAAAAAAGCCCTTTCTCAAAGCATCTTTCCAGTTACATCTTGAAATTAGGACTTTGCAGTATTTTGGATCATGGTAAAAGGTTGTACTGTACTTTGTGTGGGAGTCATGCCATCTGTCTGGATATCCTTAGCAGAGGTGTCTTTGCCTGGAATTGTATGTCTGTCTTCTGCAACAGCAACTCAATTCTATAATGAGGATTTTATAAAATTCTTGCATGTACATACACACATACACAGGCAAAAAAGCTGTGCACTGCTTTAGAAATAATTTGGAAGAGGTGCTTCAGGTGCTTGCACAACTGCTTTGTGCAGCTGCCAGACATTTCAGGAGAAAATGTGGCTGCTTAAAGAGTTGTAGACCAGTGCTACATTTGTCTTTTTGGAACAGATTCTGAAGTATTGCAGATAGACAGATAATTAAGACAGGCAGGTAGATTATGGATATCACTTATATAGACTTCTGATTTAGGATCAATACATTGGATAAATTGGGAGTTGCTTGGTAATAAAGTTATAGTTACATGATTTTTCATAATTTTCTTTTTGTAGAAAAATTTCAACAGTGAGATGGTGGAATATAAATTTAATAAATATCTACTAATACAAACATTATATTACAAAATATTACAAAAAGGAGTACTATGAATATTGGACCATTTCATAAGTCTACATTGCATAATTAATTATTGAATTTGTTAATCATAAACACTTTTGGCTTTTAGAAACTCTGGTGGATTTAAATCCTTAAAAAAAATAGGGCTTTTATTAAATAAGTGAAATCATAAGTTTGTACAGAAAGAACAGGCATACCTGTTGCATAATTTTTAATATACTGTGTTTGAAACTGTTTATGCTGAAAGGAGATTTTCTGATTTGATCAATCATATGACCTAATGGAGAAAACACCCATTTTCCTTTTAGTAGGATTTAAAAATAATTTGTAAAATGGAATACAAAGTTAGAAATACCAACTGCTGACAGCCTATATCACTTACAATTATCAGTTGGTAAAATAGTTTTAGTGGATTTCAAAAAGTTGTCTGTGCCCTCTCTGTGTATGTAATATGTGGTTACTATAATGGCAAGAAAGGTTCAAGTGTCCTTTTGACATTATTTACCATTCCAACAATTAAAGAATAGGAATTCTTTATAATTCTTCATGAAGCCACTGGAAGTTTGAGATAAAATGTCAGGAATGTTAGATTGACTTCTCAGTTTTTTATATTTTGGCTTGCTTTTCTAAGCCTTTGCCAGAGGCTTCTGACAGAGATAGATTAATGTGAATTAATTAAAACTTTGCCCTGATTACTATGGAATGCCTCAGTGCAACCCACTAGTGAGGCTGTGTGGTGATTTGCAGTACAAGAGAGACCTTTGTCCAGTTTTATCAAATACCACATTTTTTATGAGCTGTTGCCAGAAAAGCACAGCGGGTATGCTAGAAATAGTCTATTCCATGTAAGGAAATAGCCTCAATACAAGTAAAGCAGCTGAGCAAAACAAGAACTTTCACTGAGGCTCTGGAAACATACTTTGTGCAGTATAAACTTCCTCATTTTTAAAAAACAAGGCCTAATTGTCAATTTCCAGCAAGAAAGAGAGTTATTTAGCTCTTGTTTAAAGAAAATAACGGGCTTTGTAGAAGGTGGATAGGTGCTATTTATTTGAGCCTCAGTTTCTAATTGGGTGGGCTGCAGAAAAAAATGGAATGATTTGTGTGATGATGTAGAAACACAGTGCCTACTTGGTCACTAAGCAACAGGGCTGCAATCAGCAGCATCCTAAAATTTGTTTATTTGTTTATTTAACGCTTATGTTGCCCAGGTTTCTTATAAGGGGACCCCAGACCATAATATAGGTATCTGAGTAGTGATAGGGGGATTTGATAATGTTTTTATAAGCATCTGCTTAGTTTTTGCTTGGTTATTTTTCCTTTGGAATGTCTAACTAGGCAGTCAGACCTGGTTGCTTATTTGGATGGGAAAGCAAAATTAAATTAAGGGTCAGATGCACATTTGCTTTACTTTTTAGTGAGTAAATATGCTCTCTGTAGTATTTATGGTACAAATGAGCAAAAGATGATCTGGAGGCCCATTCTGGTCCCTTTGATGATTTTGGTTAGGCTAGGTTTTGTGCTTTCCAGATGTTATTTCTTGTCCCTTTGAGTATATTTTAGAATGCTAGAGGAAAAATTAAAGAATAAATTCTTTTTATTGTCTCCCAGTTCTATAGGAAAAATGGTTTTGTAGTTTGTGGTGTAAGGTAAAATGTATCCATAAAGCTTTCCAAAGTCCCTTTATTTTTGAAATACATACAGAAGAATACCAACTTGACAAACTGCATGGCTGAAAGTCAGCATTTTCCCCCCTTCATATTCTGGCAGTGTGATCTAGTGATGTCCTGTTGTCTCACAAGGTAGGCCCCTCCACCCAATTATATTGAATTACAGTTGACAGTCTGTACTGAACATCTGCTTTTAACTCTTAGGTATATGAAATTGTTGAATTTAGAACACAGTAGAGTTATTGAATATTTGAATATTCTAGAAATAGAATATTTCTATTACGTCTATCATAGATTTAGACCAGGGGTTCCCAGCCAGGGGTGCTTGCGCCCCCTGGGGGTGCGAGACGATATTCCAGGGGGTGCGAAAACTTGGGTTTTCAAAATTGTAGTGTATATGCATAATTTTTTGCCGTTATTTCGATCTTTTGTAAGAGAGTGCGAGAGTATATCAGAAGCGTTCTAGGGGTACGGGGTATAGAAAAGGTTTGGGAACCACTGAATTAGACAGACTTATTGGACAGTAAACATGGTTATGATGTGAAGATGTTTAGGTGAGCTTTCCACTCCCATGAGGTAAAAGCCATGAACAAAAGGTTATGGAGGCTCATCTTTCACTATGAAAAACTATGGTGTATGAATTGCTACTATTGTATGCTGTATTCCAGTTTTATATTTTTATTTATTTCCTCCTGTTAAATGGTTTTTTTTCTTACAAAATACTTTGAATAAGCAAATAACTAATTATGAATCTAATGTTGATTAACTTATTTCATTGGTTGTTTATGATAGTCAGATTTCTTTGATAAATGTAATAAACATTGTTTAAGAAAGGATTTACTAGTGGATTCAAAGAGATAAGTTCATGTTGGAACTTTCTGGAGAATTGATTCCAAATATATCGTACGTTCACTCTGCCATAATGAGAAGAGGCATATGTGTTTGTTTGCAAAGAAAAAAAAACAACCCATAAAAAAGCAATTCACTGTGAAATAGCAGTACCTTTGAACCTATCTTTGAAATGCACAGGAGCCCTAAAGCAAAGTAGTTCCATTTTTCCCCCTCCAATCTTTTTCCGAACTTCAGAGCGTAGACAAAACATAGAATTTTATTTTCAGAAGAGTTGCTGGAAAAAAAAACCCAGCTGCATTCAGCTTCTCCTTTGAAAGACATCGATTTTAACATATGCAAGACATCAGAACAAGCAGAAATGGTCCATCAGCAGAGGGATGGTCTTGGTAGCATCAGTCTCCTTTGTCTCTTTTAAGGAAAGGGGGACACATGTTCTTGGTTGTTCTGGCACACAGGAAGGCGTATTTATGGGAATAATGTAGACCAGGGGTCCCCAACCCCTGGGCTACAGCCCACTACAGGGCCTTGAGCCCTTCGGGACTGGGCCGCAGGCCACAGAGGTAGTGGGCAAGTGCAAATGGAGCTGTGCATGCATGCTTGCTGTTCGCGCAGAACCATCTCCTTTCTTCCTTCCTCCCCCCCCTACCCAGTCCGCAAATCCAGGAAGGTTGGGGAACTCTGATGTAGGTGATGCTCAGCATCTGTCTAAATCAGGGGTAGGCAATCTCGGCTCTTTTATGACTCATGGACTTCAACTCCCAGAATTCCTGAGTCAGCTATGCTGACTCAGGAATTCTGGGAGTTGAAGTCCATGAGTCATAAAAGAGCTGAGGTTGCCTACCCCTGGTCTAAATAGACTTTTCCAGACCACAACAAGGAAGTAGTTTTTTTTATTTCCGAGTATTCTTCTTTTATCTTTTCTTTCTTTTCTTTTTTTCAAAGGTCCTGGAATCACGTCTGCAAACAAGGCAGAGACAGGAACTGCAGAATATTCTCCTCCAAGCCCAAGCCCATTGAAAAAAGGTGGCTCCATAAACTGGACTTTCCCTGATAAAATAAAATCCCCAAGAACCGTCAGGAAACTTTCCATGAAGATGAAAAAATTGCCTGAGCTCAGCAGGAAGCTCAGTGTCAAAGTCAATTCAAGCCATAATAGCTCAGACAATTCTTTGTTGCTTAAAAATAATTGCCAGGAAGTAAGCCATGCACCGTTAGCTTCTTCTGGAAATGTAACAGCAGCTGCTAGCAGGAATGTCATAAGCCGGTATCATCTTGATAGCAGTGTATCCTCTCAACACAGCTATAAAAAGAAAAACAGGGGGACTTCCAAATCCTCCAGTAAAGGGGGCTACCTCAGTGATGGAGACTCTCCTGAGCTTATAGTAAAATCAGGGAAATATGCAGCTGAAAGGAAAGGAAAGGAAGTATTTGCAGGTAACATGGGTAATAAATCAGAAATAGACATTGATGCTTTTCGACACTACACTTTTGCTGACCAACCCAAATGTTCCCAGTACATATCTGGACTCATGAACATTCATTTCTATGGTGCAGAGGATCTGAAACCACCAAGAATGGACTCAAAAGATGTCTTCTGTGCAATTCAGGTAGATTCAGTAAATAAAGCAAGGACCGCTTTGCTGACTTGCAGAACAACATTTTTGGACATGGATCACACTTTCAACATAGAGATAGAAAACGCTCAGCATTTAAAATTAGTGGTTTTTAGCTGGGAGCCCATGCCAAGGAAAAACCGGGTTTGCTGCCATGGTACGGTAGTTCTTCCTGCTCTTTTTCGTGTGACAAAGACTCATCAGTTGGCAGTAAAACTGGAGCCCAGAGGTCTTATCTATGTCAAGCTAACTCTTCTGGAACAGTGGGAGAATTCTCTTGGTGGAACAAATGGAGAACGAGAACCGATACTCTTTGGAATTGATGCTCGGAAAGTTGTTGAGAAGGAAAATGAAGGTTTGATGGTTCCTCTTTTGATGAAAAAGTGCATTACAGAGATTGAAAAAAGAGGTTGCCAGGTAAAGAAGTAAAGTTTTGCTCTGTCAATATTTCATTGTCATTGCACTATATACGTTGCCGTTTAAATCCAAAGAATACAACATCCTATAGCCCTTCATCTTCTTCATTTGGATAGCTGGCCATCATTACGCTCTTCTTAACATTATGGTACAAGATGAGATGAATAAAAAGAATCATCTTTTGAGAAGCCTACAATCCTTTTGTGTTTGTCAAATTTTAGGTGACTAGCCTTTAGGATTTCCAGATGGTGGCATTTGTATTTATAAGGGGAAAAAAATGTCAAACAGGATGTAGGGTTCGGAAATTGTAATTAAACAAAACTGAGGGTAGAGGGTTTTTCTTGTAGGGTAACTTTATATGTTGCTTCTGTGGGAATTGTAGACACTGCCCTACAGTGTTGCTAGTATCACAGGACTGTTGCATCATTCAGTCATAATAGGATTTTTTTACCTTCAGTTCAGGCAACCTATATCTGATTTTTTCCCCATCTCAAAAGCTTAGAAATCAGGAAGCCCATTAAAATGATTTCTTCCTGCCTTCCTGAAATTTGTGGGAAGCCAAATTATTTTAAAAAGTTGTCTAACATGACTATAGCAAATGTTTGGCATGAGCTGTAGGGAATTTATTTTTCAGTATAACAGGTAGCCTATCAACCACCATGCCTTTAAAATCACAGTGTGGGTGTTTGACAGGGTTAAGAAGATGGTCCAGGGCAGCCTTAATACATGTAGAATATGTACTTGCGGGTTAAAAACATAAGTGGGTAATAAGAGTCCAGGAACACCCACAAACCTCACCCCAGTATTCAGTAAATGGGTGTCACTGGAAGTCTTTACTCACTGAGAGCAAGATTTCCTATTATGGGAAAGCTAAATGCCTTGTGTTTAAGCCTTTATATCTCAGGTTGTAAATGCAGCCATGTGCTTTACCTTGTCCCTTAGCCCACAAGAATGTAGTGCTTTTAAAGACCATTAATCTAGAAATTTCCAAAAGGGGATTGAAAAAAATAAGACTAGCAAATATATTGTGGTTGAAGTTTTTGTGGTCTAGGTTCTAGGGAAAAATGTAATAAATGAGTTAATATTTAAAGTACCATAATACTCTTTGGTATTTAATGTTGATGACTGAAGCTTTTTTATACTGCTTTAGTTTATATTATAAAACAATTGTTTATCCAAATTCTCCATTTGTTAGAGAAAATGTAATCCTGAATTTCAAGTAGCATGTAAACATTTAGTTCTGGTTTGGACTGTATAACTGTAACAGGATGTATTTAGATGAGAAATATTTTCTCATCTAATATTATATTATATTCAGTGTCTCACTCTCTTACATTGCATCGTACAGTAACAATGCTTCATCCTACAACTGAAATAACGTTAATTTGTAATAATGATGCATCTAAAAGAGTGAGTGTTACACATAGTTTCTACATGAGGTGCCGCGGTTATTAGTTAAACTTGTATTCCACCTTCCATTAAAAATGCTAAGACAATACATCTTTTTTGCTGTATTTTTATGTTACCTTTAATGGAATTGCCTTTTGAAAAAACTCTTAGAGATTAATTATACTTTTGCTAGGAAAGAAGCAATCTTTCACGGTATGATTTAGATTTTTGTTTTGTTTTGTGCTGAAACTATGTTGGTCCATTCCTTGAGGCATACATACCGTATTCGTAATTAGAAGAGTTCCTAATCTGAGGAGCCTTTTAAGCTTGTAAGCCGCCCTGAGTCTTCGGAAAAGGGCGGGATATAAATGGAATTAAAATAAAATAATAAATAAATAAATAAATAAATAAATAAATAAATAAATAAATAAGTTATACTGCTAGCAAATTGCCTGCATACAATTTCTTGAGAGTTACATGATATTTGGCCATACTGTGCAGAAAGAAATGCTTCTCTAAAAATAGACAAAATTTCTTTGTCAAAGCTGCAGTAAATGCATGTAATTAATTTATTATAAAAAAGACAATGATAACAGTGTTTTTTTTTTCATTTTCTCCCCGTAACAATAATAACCATGCCAGGTGTGCTGCATCAAGGGCTAAAGACTGGGTTTGCATATTATGGTAACCAATAGGTTATTTAACCTTATTTGAATTAGATATTTAACCTAAATATCTGGTTTTCCATAGCACTCTCATCTATAAATCTTACTTTACAGCTCAAATTCAGTGGAGACAACCCTTGAGGAAGAATTCTAATAGAGTTGGCAGGCTACTGCTAAGCTTGTAAGCCGCCCTGAGTCTTTGGAGAAGGGCGGGATATAAATGGAATTAAAATAAAATAAATAAATAAATAATAAAATCTATTAGGTTAGACAGTGATGAAGTTGTGGACTTAAGCCATCAGGTTGATGATTAGGACTGAATGTAAAGTCACACTGTAAGTGTACAAGCTGTAAGCTTTTGTGACTGAATATGGATGGACTTGAGTCTCCCCTATCCTATTATACCACTGCATTCATTACAATTAAAATAGCTCTTTCCTCTCTCTTGCTTAGTGCAGTCAATATACTTAATGCAACATGAATAATCTTGTTTTTTCCCCTGATAGGCTTTATTTCATACAGGGTTCCTTTCTAGTCCTCTTAGGGTCTTTCATGGATATCTTGGTATCTTGAGCCTATTAAAAATCCCATTTCTGTTGGATATTTGATTTGATTCGTTAAACTAAATGAGGTTGCTCTGGTAAAATTTATATTTTATTTCTAGGTTGTAGGGCTGTACCGTTTATGTGGGTCGGCAGCTGTGAAGAAAGAACTCCGAGAGGCATTTGAGAAGGATAGCAAAGCAGTTACTCTGTGTGAAACTCAGTACCCAGATATAAATGTGATAACAGGTAACAAATTTGCTTTTTTCATAGAAGGACAAATAAATGCTCAGAATGTCATCAGGGTTTTATTGTGCAGTGTATCGTATAAGTAAATATTAAAAGATGTTTTTAACAAATGATGTCCTAAAACTGAGCCTTTTGAACTGACATCTGCCCACTCTGGAAACCTTGTCACTAAACACAAGTTGAGAGTATTTTTAACTTTCTAAAAACAATATTGTTAGTTTTGATCTAGATTCCTTTTTGTTCTGGATTCTGGAATAATTTTGGCTCCAGATGAGTGCTGGCTGGAGAATTCTGGAAGTTGAAGTCCACATGTCTTAAAATTGCCAAGGTTGAGAAATCCTGTTCTAGATTTTAGTCAGTTGTTATGAATGGAACCTAAGCATAGGCACATTAAAGAAAGCATGGAAAGTGCTTTATGGTATCTACTATCAGTATATTCAAAGCTTAATTAAAAAAGGTGTAACAATTACTATTCAATGGCTGTCACATCTTAATATAAAGGCTAAATCAGCTGTAAGAATCTTATGAAACCCATTTTTAATGAAGAAAGTGAGGATTTGTTCATATTTCAATGAAAGCAGAAATTCTAAAGGCATGAATCAATGAGTTATCTGATTTCAGTTGCCAACCCCAGTATACTGATGGGAAACTTGGCTGAACATAGCTTGTCTATGATATATGCTGTTGATCCTGTCAAAGAATTTGGGCTGGCGGAATCCAGGAGAAAGCCGCCTCTGCCATGACTCCGGCCCTTTGGAGCATCTAGCACTCTGAGGTGACATTGGCTTCCACCCTCCTGATTTTTTAAAAATTATTTATTAGTTTTTTTATGTTTA
Source organism: Vipera ursinii (assembly GCF_947247035.1). Classification (NCBI taxonomy): domain Eukaryota; kingdom Metazoa; phylum Chordata; class Lepidosauria; order Squamata; family Viperidae; genus Vipera; species Vipera ursinii. The sequence goes on along the minus strand of NC_139516.1, from coordinate 79,237,465 downwards.
CAGTTCATAAGTGCTTAATAAACAATGTGTTGTCTGGGTCTTAGCTTAATAATATATATTAAAATCCTAATCTCTACCCCATTTTTCCAGCCACTGGTAAAATACATCCCATGTTTGAAAGTATTCTGTATCTCATTTTTCTTTAATCTTCAATGTAAGTCTATACATTTCTGCACAATCCAGTATTTTCTTAAGTATGTCATCTTCAGATGGCATTTTCTTCATTTTTCCAATGCTGCGCAAAAACAATTCTTGCTGCTGTTAATACATGTACCATTATGTATCCATTCTCTTTTCTCATATTTTCCTGAAATTATACCTTATAGAAATAGTTCCGGCTTAAAATCTACATTTTAGTGCCACCCTCATGATTTTCTACAAGAGCTTGGAGACCTGGCTCTACCAGTTGGCTTGGGGTCCCAATGGGCAAATTTCACACTGGAGGTGATTGATCAACTAATAGCAGTTCCCACCTCACTCCCTATATATTCTCCTCTCTTCCTCTTCCTGTTTAGTTATATTTTATTCCAATTTCAATGTGATTTTATGTATTTATGGTTTCAGTTTAATGTTGTAAGTCACCCAGGTGGGTGGCAAGCAAATTTAATATATAATAATATATATGTATAATCTTTGCTTTTTTTCACCCAAGGTTCTGATCTTGGATTGCTTAAAGTGTGCATAGTAGACAAAGCTATAGAGGAGAAAAGATGGTTTCTTTAGGGCTCCTGTTAGGTGCTGTGGCTGTTTCCTTCTCCCCAGTTTTCTCTCTCCAGTTCTACATTGTCTGAGAGAGGTAGCTGAACATGTAGGTTTCTTCAATTTTCTTTTTGTAACAAGGAAATAAGCTTGCTCTAGTGAACAAATAAACTAGTGTACATTTTTTCCATTCTCTTCTTTTGAAACCAATGCAAGCTTTGTATGAATCCAAATTATTTTTTTGGTCAAGAAGTTCTGGAGCTATGAATCTTTTGAGAACTTCCTTTACATCTGGCAATAAGGATGGAAAATTATTATTTCCGAGATAATTAACGTATCAGCTACACGCACACTGAAAATTATACATGTTCATATTATCTACTGTCTTATAAATCAGAAGGGGGAAATGTAAATAATCATATTCTATATTATGCCCCAAATAGCTTCCCTGCTCTTTGCCATAGGTTTGCATGAGTCTTTCTTAAATATTTATTGTACTTGAGTCTGTGCAGTCGTACATTTGTTTCAAAAAACTGTACCTTCTTGGTTTCTTATGCAAGAAAGTTAATTATTTCTTTCATTTGAAATGTTTGGACTGTGAATAGCATTTCTTATGCACCTCAAAAAATATTCAATAGAGCATTTGTAGGTGTGCAGAGAGTCAAAAGGCTTTGGTGGTAGAAACATCTCAATAGGATTTTGCCTCCAAAAAGTAAGGACTGAGTTTGCAAGGTACAAATCAATAGTGTGTATTTTTGCAGGCAAGAAACAGGTGGAGGATCTGCACCCTTAAGGAGAGAACTCTACCCAACAACATTTTCTTACAATCTAAAGCAGGGGTGTCAAACTGCTGGCCTGCGGGCCAGATGCATCATAGCGAAACCGCACCCACACCATTGCCAGCAATGGCAAAAAAGTCATGATATGTTGCTACATGTCATGTGATGTTGTGAGTTTGACAACCCTGTTCTAAAGTATCATCATCCCCAGTATAAATGATTAGAAATTCATTCTTGGGATACCATCTTGAATCATCGGCTAAATTTTCTCACTGTTTTTACATTGTTGCACAGTTGAATAAAATGTTCACAACTTCCTTTTTAAGTAAAATTTCTGTTTTACTCTTCTTGGAGGACATGAAGGTCTCCAGAATGGAATTTCCTGTGGGGATGGACAGTTTCAAGCAACATTGTTTGAATTACAGCTGTTTTGGAATTAGAAAGTCTCTTGTCATTTTGTCTCTTTTCTTTTGAGCGGTCGCAGCTGCTTTTATTTATATGCACGGACTCTGAATTATAGTGTTCCCCATAAAGAGTTTTGCTGTCTTAGAACAAGCATCCATCCTTAGAACTAGTATCCTGTTTTCATCAGAGACCAGCCAATTTTTGTGGGAAGTCTACACACAACACTTCTGAGGAATAGACCACACTTCTTGCATGTCCTTAGCCTCTGTTATTCACCTCTGAACAGGTCAGAGTTACATAACAGATAGCAACTTTTGATATATAAGCCTTTGAAGAAAAAGCCTTGTAGTCTAATGGTTGTATTGTAATCTGTGAGGTTGTAGGCAATTATTTTCATGTTTTAAAACTGCAACCCTTGGCCCAATCTAGTGACATCAAAAAGTCCTTGCAGTCCTCAGAAGTCAATAGTCTGTGCAGATGGTCTCCTGTCCCTAGAGCAAAATAGAATTTTGTACTCAAGAATGGTAAAAATAGCACATGTTTTCTGCCTGCCACATATATTCAAGTGCTTGAATGTTTAATATGAGACTACCGAATTGTTAATCTTGTCTTGTAAATCGTCAAAGCCCTTACGTATGATTTATTTGGGGCATGTAGCAATGCAGGGATAGTTTTATGTCTTATAGTAGCAAGAATAGAAACTGGAACCAGCTGCTGAGTTTCATGTCCTAAAAACCCCAGCTTTCAAGTTTAAAAAGATACCTCTCAGTCATGATTAATCTTAGTTTACCAAGCAGCGCCTGTTGAAAGTTCAGTAACTGGAAGGAGTTGATTTGATTATTTATTTCTCATAGCAAGTGAAGTTCTTCTCTTTGGTGAGAATGCCAAGCAATCAGACTTTTCTCAACTTCAAAGCTGCAGTGATTTCCCCCCCCCCACATACACAGACAGTTCCCATCATTCCTTACTATCAGACCTGAAAAAAAGGATATTGATTGTTCAGCGGCTGCTTGGCTAATGTAGAAGGGTACTTCTGCCTTAGGGGGCAAACTTGATAAATTCCTCATCCAACCTATTCTGCTTTGGATCATTAGAAATGAAATTTATTTGAGTTCTGTGGTGGGTAGCAGAACTGTTGATGGTATTGCTCATATGGGGCTCTCTGTTTCCAGCCAGAAAAGCTCATTACAACTATTAGCTTGATTGAAATCCCTCAACTCCCAGCTGTTCAACTCAAAACTCAACTTCCTTTGTCTAGTCATGAGGAGCAGCTGTCCTGAGGTTAAGTGGGTGATCTCACAATCTCTCTCTTTATCTGGATAGATAGACCGAGCCAGCCAGAATTCACCTCTGGCTCTCAGTCCCCACCGTAGTGTCTAGTTTATTATGAATCCTCAACAGAGAGAAGATTGCAGGTGATACCAAATTATGAATCCTGTTCTTAGAATATGGACTAGTAAAAGGGAGGAAAATATCTCTTGCTGATCTAATTAAAATGAGCACTGCTGTGGAATGGACACGTCAGTATTTACATTTGTAAAGGTTAGGCTGGAGCATAGTATTAGAGTTTTTTGGGGTGGGTTGTCTGCTCTCCTAGGAGGGTTTTGAATCAGATCAAGGAGTGGCTTCTGGATATTGAGAAAGGTCTTTCAAAGGGCACTTTGTTGAAAGAGAAGCACTTGTTAAGAGACTTGTGCATCCCTAATAAAGTAGTAAGCATGGCTCTCGATACTAGTAATTTGCCAATCTTCAGAATTCCTCTTCAGTGAAAAACCACTTTGCATTTTCCTTTTAAAGTCAAATGCCACGGAAGATCACTTTTTCAAGTCTCAGAGCTCTCTTGTGTGGCTCTTTTGAAGAACTGTTCTGTTGGTCAGGAAATGCACATTTAATTATTAAACCTTGACTCAGAATTTTTTTGTATGGCTGGCACTGGCTTACAGTGAAATGCACATGTCATTCAGAATATTGTGCCTTAGCAAATTTAGCAGCTGGCTAATTTCTGATATTTCTGCCTCATGTCTGCTTCCAGCCATGTGAACTCTCTTGTAGTAAAGCACACCACATAGTTGACAGTTCAGTGGGTTAGAAAAATGAGAAATTAATGAGGTGGACTGGAGAAGTATGCATTTTCTCTGGTTACTGCCTATATTCTGTGCCAGCGATGGTTGGAACAAGAAAAATAAAGCTGTCAGGAGATGCTAGTCCATAAAAATAACTGCCTTCTCTTAAAAGTCTCTAAAAGGAGAGAGTGTAGGGGGGTCAGAGGGCTGATAACTTCTTTGGAGAAGAATGAAGCAAGAGAAAGTGTTTTGAAAAGGAAAGACCAGGTGACTTGATTGCAGAGCTCAGTGTGAATCCTTTGAAAAAACATTCCAAAAGTGCCTTCCCGTTGAGCACTTTCAAAAAGGCGTAGCAGACTCCTTTCCCACTACTTGGGTATTTTGGGCTGTCTGTAGAGCAGCTTTTTTGCTAGAAAGATAGTAAAACTCGTTCGTGATTAGTTTCCCCTACTCCTAAACTTCAATATATACCCGGCCCAGAAGTGTTACTTACAAACATTTGATCCTGCTGTTGATTTAAGCCTTTCCTAAACTGGGATTATCTAAAGCAGAGATGTCCAACCGTGGCAACTTTTAAGACTTGTAGACTTCAACTTCCACAATTCCCCAGCCAGCATTCTGGGAGTTCAAGTCCATATGTCTCAAAGGTTGCCAAGGTTTGGACACCTCTGATCTAAATTTTTGGATTATAGTATGTCTGGAGAAGGGACGCGGTGGCTCAGTGGGTTAGGACGGTGAGCTTGTTGATCAGAAGGTCAGCAGTTTGGCGGGTCGAATCCCAGGTGCTGCGTAACAGAGTGAGCGCCTGTTACTCATCCCAGCTTCTGCCAACCTAGCAGTTTGAAAGCACGTAAAAATGCAAGTAGAAAAATAGGGACCACTACGGTGGGAAGGTAACAGCATTCCGTGCGCCTTTGGCATCTAGTCATGCCGGCCATATGTCCACATAGATGTCCTCGGACAAGCGCTGGCTCTTTGGCTTTGAAATGGAGATGAGCACCGGCTCCTAGAGTTGGAAACGACTAGCATGCATGTGCGGGGGAACCTTTACCTTTTATGTCTGGAGATTATAGCAAAGTTAGTTGAAGCTACCTGCACAGCATCAGGTTGAGGAAAGGTTGGTTTAGATTGCTAATTTGTGGACAACCTTTACTTGAAACATTTAGACAAAAAACAGCCCTTTAACCTGGAAGATTCTGAGGGTGGCAGTGAAATTATGTAGTCCCAGAAACTTTCTCTAATTCCCCTCTATGAAGAGTAGAAATGGAGCCCCTTTACTTTACTCTTAAACATTCTGTTCTCTTAACAAAGTCTTCAATTAACACAGTTCACATTACAGTTGGGTCATAGGGTAAGATTCGTGGTAGGCACACTGAGACTTGCAACAAGTTTTGCTTTGTTAAGAAAAATTCAGCAGTGGTATTTCTGTCATGGTTTGGGGATTAACGAGGCCTTTATTTGGCAGATACTTAAATTGGTATCTCAGCTTCCTACTTTCAGCTCTTTGTTTTCATTGTGCATTAAACAGTACTATTAATTAAGGCACAGCTTATATTCAAGTGGCATGCATGAACAAAATGGGGAGCAAAGCAATTAATATCTGAGTTTAGATTTTAATAGTTTGGGGAAATGATGCATCTGTTTTTGGGCCTTGATATTTTATAGCCCAAAATGTAGTGTTGGATTAGAGAGATTCCTGAAATAAACAGGATGTTGTGTTTCAGCTGCACAAGCGTAGAGATTGTGTTGTTTTGTCTAAGATAGTGGTGGGCAATGTTGAAGAGGGTGAAGAGGTGCAAATAAGCTTTTCAGCCTTTTAAGTAAACATAGGATGCCATCTAGTCATAGGGAAGAAGCAATCAATTAATTCAATTTATTTTTATCAAAATCAGATTATATTTTTTAAAAAAAAAGATAAAGGGAGATTTAACAATGTAAAAAGTAGCCTGAGGAGACCTCAGGGACCATATTGCTCATAGGACCTGAAGGCATTTACCTAGTGATGGTATCATATCTTTCAAAACATCTGTGTAATAAAAGGGCTATTGTCTGATTTAAAAAAAGTAAAATAACTTTTGCATTGTGATAGCCAAGAAGAAATGAGACTGCTTCCACTCTCAGAATAAAAGGAAAGGTTGGATTCAGCAGGACCAGTATTATGGTGAAACTCTGTTCCTATTCTAACTGATTTTTCTGAATTAAAAGGCTGTGATTGAATTCAGTTTTGAATTCTCCCCTAATTCAATCATTATTTTCAAAAAAAAAAAAGAATAGACAATAGACAAAGAGACAGACCATTTTTAAAAACCTAGCTTGGTATTTTTGTTTCCACCAAGAACTATTTTTAATCTTAAGAGAACAATCAAACTAACATGGCAAATTTTTCACTTGATAAGATCTGTTTTGCAGTGTTTAGCCTTTGGAGGAGGTAGTTGTGGTGTATATGTATGTGTGTATTTACTCAGTTTGTACAGCTTCCCATCTCAAATACGTAACTCAGGTGGCTAGCAATGTTTCAAAGCAACACTTAATAAATCAATATATAACATGCTGCAACTGAGATAAAAAAAAACCAATCAACCATAATTAACATAACCATGATATGGGTTCAGCTATGCCTTCTTTTATTTTCAGCTACTTTGCTGTTTTACTTTTAGGAACTCTGCTGCTTGGGCTTGAATGTCTTAGTATAACATCTATTTATTTATCCAATTTATATAGCCATCCATCTCATAAACATGTGACTTTAGGCAGTGTACAACAAATAAAACAAATACCTAAACAAATTGTCATAAATATAAGTCCACCTTCAGCTAAGGGTTACACATGGCATTTGAGTGTCCTCCTCCAAAGAAAACTTAATTTAATGGACATTAGATTAAGTTTAGCCAGTATACATGACTACTCCCCATGTAGTTAATAATTTCAAACTTCTGTTTAATTAAAATTTGTAAGTAGCTGCAACTGCTGGAAATGATGCCCATGATCTGGGAGGGACTGCACCTGTTTCAGGATTTGTGGATTATGCATTGGAATGGCCTGCACAATTTGTAGAGAAGACGGGGCCAGGCTGGTAAATTAAAAATAAAGGTGGGCCACAAAGGAATAGCTGGGGCACTGATCAGCTGTTTGGCATCTAGCAGAGCAGCAGCAGCAGCGGAGCTGGCAATGCTGGAGAGTGTAAGGCAGGGGTCTTCAAATTTGGCCCTTTTATGACTTGTGGACTGAGGACTTCTGGGAGTTGAAGTCCTCAAGTCATAAAAGGGCTAAGTTTGAAGACCCCTGGTGTAAGGGAACAATCAAAACAGCAGTGGCAGATCTTTACTGGGGCAGTGGCATTTGGCAGCAGTGTATGTGTTGAGTTTTTTTTAAAAATGCCACTGACCTGCATAGGGCCGGAACTAGAGTGGGTGGTGTATGTGTGAAGGAAGGGTAGTTAAGACATTGCAACAGCTTTGTTAGCAGCTTTGTCCTGAATGTCCAGTTCTGAAATTTGGTTTTAAATGAGATGAGACACAGTGGAATTAACATATGTAAATAAGAGTCAATCAAACATTTGCAACAGTTCTGAGCCCGGGACAGAACAACCTGTATTCACTTGTGGTTATGACTACTATGAAGCATTGTATTTAAAAAATATTCTAATAAAATATTAAGTGTATTAAAATAAGTGATTTAATGCTATGACTGCTATCCCCAATTAAGAGCATTGTTAAATTAATGTTGGCATTTCCTTTAAGGAGCACACAGTATATAGATAGAATAAAAGGAATAAGAATTAACATTCAGAGATGTAAATGATTTTCAAAATTGAGAATCAGCATAATTTGATATATATGTATTACCAAGATACCCAATTTTGAGATAATTTCTGCTTGAGCACTACTGATTGTCCTGCTTTAATGTGACTTTCTGGTAAATTCATTACACTTTGTTTACTCTGCATGCCTTGTTTAGGTATCCTCAAAGATTATTTAAGGGAGTTGCCTTCTCCGTTGATAACCAAGCAACTTTATGAAGCAGTGTTGGATGCCATGGTAAAAAGACCTTTGAAAATGACAGCAAATGGATGTGAAAATGATTTGAATGATTCAGAATATACAATGGCTCTCTTGGATTGCCTGCCAGAAGTTGAGAAAGTAAGTATTATTAACCCATCAAACTTAGAACATGGCTTAAGGTGGGGGTAGGCAACCTTGGCTCTTTTATGACTCGTGGACTTCAACTCCCAGAATTCCTGAGCCAGCATGGGAGTTGAAGTCCACGAGTCATAAAAGAGCCAAGGTTGCCTACCCCTGCCTTAAGGAGTAGGTAGTCCTTGCCTTACCACCATTCATTTGGTGACTGCTTGAAGTTACAACAGCACTGGAAAAAGTGACTTATGAGCAGTGTTCACACTTATGATTGTTGCAGCATCCCCATGATCATGTGATCAAAATACAGGTGCTTGGCATGTATTTATGATGGTTGCACTGTCCCAGGGTCATGTGATCAACATTTGTAACCTTCCCAGCCAGCTTCTGACAAGCAAAGTCAATGGGGGAAGCCAGATTTGCTTAAGGATTGCATGATTTGCTTAACATCTGCAGTGATTTGCTTAACAGCTGTGGCATAAAGGTCATAAAATGGGGCAAAACTCATTTAACAACTGTCTTGGGCTCATTTGTGGTCCTAAGTCAAGGACTACCTGTATCCCTTCACTTTCTCCCTCCCTCCCTCCCAAGGTGCTGGTAATGACCTATAAAGCCCTACATGGCATGGGTCCGGATTACCTACGGCAGCACCTGCTGCCGGCATCAACCTCCCTCCGTCCAGTGCGCTCCCACAGAGTGGGCCTCCTCAGGGTGCCTCTGATCAGAGAATGTCGATTGGTGGCCCCCAGGCGGAGGGCGTTCTCTGTGGGCGTGCCAGACCTGTGGAACCGCTTGCCGGTTGAGCTCCGGATGGCTCCCGACCTTCGCTCCTTTCGGCGCGATTTAAAAACTTTTTTATTTGAACAATCTGACCTGGTTTGATGGGTTTGGGGTTGGATCTAATTTTAACATAGTTTTAATCATTGTATTATAATGGGCATGATTATTTAATTCTTTTAACTTCTTTTAACTTTTGTATTTATATTCTGATATTTATTGCCCTGTACACCGCCCTGAGTCCTTCGGGAGAAGGGCGGTATAAAAATTTAATAAAACTAAACTAAACTAAACTTTTCTCCTCTTTCAGAATAAAACTTTGACTTGACTTTCATTGACTTCAGCTAAGTCGGCTCAGTGAATTAATTCACAAGATATTAGACCACATCAAGGATTCTCAATATTTGTGATACCACGATCTCAAATAAATACATTTGTGTAGCCTCCCCCTCCCCCCAATAATACTAATGATTTCATTATTTTTAATCATTACCATTTAATCTCTATATCAGATAAAAGGACAATAGAACCTTGCAACTTTTATCAGTTTTTACTGATATAATAAATGAATGACATGTAAAGTCCTGTTTTTAATAGGAAAGATGAATTTCATTTCTGTTGCAAATCTGGACTTTATTTTTGACAAGGCGACTCTCAGTTGTATTCTACATTTATTTTGGATTGATTTTTGCTTTTTATAGCAGCAGTTGGAGAAAATGAGGATTACGCTGCCAGCTTGTTGATGGAGCCAATTCTGAGCTGGACTTGCATGCCTCTTGGTGGAGATTGTCAGAATCTGCTTTGATGTTGCTTGTACAATGCAGCTGTTGGTTTGTCCAGGCAGAATCACCAGAGGTGATCCAGCTTTGCACATGAAAACCATTAGACCATATTCAATTTGCTCTATGCCCACTGGGCAGGTTGGCTGCCGGCTTGTCCAGGCAGAATAGGAGCAAGTTCTGGCAGTAACTCAGCTTTGCCATTAGGTTTGCAAAGTCACTTTTTAAGAAGATTTGTTGGAATTATTGTATAATCAAGCCACTCTATATGTTATAGCAGGATAGATCCAGCACGAAACCTGCATGCAGTTGCATTCAAAGAAGGACTACTTAAGCATTCCTTTAAAAAGATTCACCAGTCTGCCTAACCTTAATCCTTCCAAACCCCTCAGTAAGTTGTTTAATTCCCTTCTCCCTAACAAGTATGAGGAAGTGATGTGAACAGTGACTTTGGGGGCTTTCCCTTGCTGCTATTGTCTGATGCCAGCTAAAGGTAGACAGTTATATAACCATTCCTCTCCTTGAACTGTTTGCTGCTGCAACTTCCAGGAAAAAAATATGATATAGATCAACAGTAAAACATTGCCTGAAGCTACTCAAGGTTGATAATAGCAGATTGGCAGCAGCTCACTAACACAGTTGTCCAATTATTGAGGCAAGTTGGATTTTGCTGGTAAATTAGAACAAGGGTTGTGAAATCCACAAAGATCAAGATATCCTTGATATGGCATAAAACTAACTTGCTTTGTTTTATTTTTGGCTTTTGGAGACTGTGTTTTATAGCCCAGATCAGACAGCTTCAGGTAAAACAGATTGTGAGCTGATTATCTAGGTAATAGGTATGTGTAAAAAAAACCAAGAAAATAAAGTTCTGTTTGAGAGATGAACAGTGGCTGTCAAGCAAATACGAACCAGTATTATTTTGGTAAGCAATCTTATTTTGGAGGCACTTCATTCAACTTCTTTTGATGTTAGAAAAGTGTAGATATGCTGGAGATGGGGGAAAGAGGCATCATTATGGCTCAGGACACCAATAATTAATATAGGCATGGGGTTATTCCCCCAGATTATAGAGCAGTGGTGGCGAACCTATGGCACGCGTGCCAGAGGTGGCACTCAGAGCCCTCTCTGTGGGCACATGAGCTGCTGCTGCCAGCAGCTTGCACAGGTCCATTAGGCTGCCACCGCTGCCCAGAGTGGCAGCCCCACCCAGCACAAGGGAGGCGAAGCAGCCAGCTAGCAAGCTCGAGTAGAAGTGGTAGAGCACGCCTACACCCAGCAAGCCAAAGGCCACCCCGTGCAGGAAAAGCCAGATCCCCATCAGCACCATGCCCCCCCCTCCAGTCCCAGCTAGGATTGCGTGCCTCCCCCCCATCTATGCTGGGCCTCCTGCCCACCACCCCACCTCCCAGAGACCCCCTGGATCTCCCCCAACCCTGCCCGGCCTCCACAAACGTTCCTCCCCTTGAGCAACATTGAGGTGGCCATGCCCACCCCAGCCACGTCCACCCAGTCTGCCGTGACAACCGCAGCCATGCCTACCCAGTGGGCCACACCCCTATGCCCCCCTGAGGGCACCACAATGCTTTTGCAGCCCTGGCACTTTGCGATAAATAAGTGGGTTTTGGGTTGTGGTTCGGGCTCTCGGTCTCTAAAAGGTTCACCATCACTGTTATAGAGGTTTAATGTTTTATATGCTTTGGAAGTTAGGCTGCGTATGGGAAGTGCCCATACTTACCTACACTAAGGGACACAACCACCTGGAGCCCTTTGCTCCTTTAGCCTGATTGTGCAGGTGCCGCTGTTTGTGCAGCCTCTTTTAGCTTTGTTGCTAAGCGTATCCACTGCCAGAAATCAGAGTTTTTCTCTGTGTTCCCATTATTCCACACAGCAGGTCCCATATAATAAGCAAAGAGAAGCACATGAAAGGGAACTTGTGCCTTTAAGGGCTCCCACTTGGCAATTCTCATCAGGAGTCCAAGCTGGGGCAAGCATTATGGATTTGGACTGAGAAACATTTATCCTGGACAGTGTGGGGAGGAGAGAGACTTGTTTATGCATGTGCAAAGCAATGAACTAATCAGATCAGTTTGGAGGTAATAATTTGATCTAATGGTTTCCTTAAATCGGATCTTCAAATCACATTTTTGCACTGTCAGATAATACTGAATAATTCAGAGTTATTGGTAGAAACAAATGGTTTTCAAGCAAAGTTGAACACAGTGAATACTTAATGAATATTAACAATACAGCTAGTCCTCAACAACCATTTGTTTAGTGACTGTTCAAAGAAAAACGTGATTTACAATAGGTACTCATGCTTAACAACTGCCTTGCTTAGCAAGGGAAATTGTGGTCCCAATTGTCACTGAGGACTACCTGTAATGGTTTTGATTTGCTAATAATAATTTATTAAACTCCCAGCAACTCTGGGCAATAAGGTACTATACACAAGGTACTATACACAAGGCAAGCTACCATTTTTGGACACCTGTGCCTAAAACATGCTCCTTAATTATTTTTATATGCTGTCATAATATGCTGAACTACAATGTGGAAACTTAACCATCTGTTGAAGAGAACCTAATGAAAGAAACCAGCTGTGGCCTTTTATGGGCAGGAAGCTAGACAAAACATTTTTCTCACTAGAGTTGCTTCCCTCAGATGTTACAAAAATATGGTTTTATTTATCATCAGCATCTCTCCCCTTCTTTTTGACTATGCTTTGTATTTAACCCTAGACATGTTACTTGACAATACATTCCCTTTCCTGAGTAAGTTTGTTCATGATAGGGCATTTCATAAACTATTGCTTTCAGCTGATAAAGAAATAGCAACAAACCCCCCCCACAACCCCCAAATTTTGATTAAATTATCTTCTGTCTTTGCAATGGAATGCCAACATTGATTTTATATCTGCTTTCACTAGTATGGTACCTTTTTAAAAAAAGAGATAATTTATTCACCTGGCGATCTGCAATAGCTTTTGCAAATAAAGAGCTATAAATCACAATAAAGCCAAAACCAAAAAAATCCAATTAGGCTGGGAAAGACATTTTTCTGAAACTTCAGAGGGTCTAATCAGATAATAATTATGAGCTGGATTGTGTGGTATTCCAATTTTGGTAATGCAACTTCCTGTGTTCTTAATGAAGCAGTGGGAATATCTTACTATGTTTGTTGGTTTCGGCACAGGAAAAATTATAGTTTCATACAAAGTTTGCCTGTGACCCCAAAGGGCAAACAAATCAGGGGAAAAGGATCTTTTTGCAAGAGAAATGAGCCCCAACAAAAAATTTCCGGCCATTTAATTTAGTACCAATTATGGGGCAGAATTTCTGTGTTATTTAGTTGTATTTAAATGCAGTGCTATTAAATTAATTCACGAGACCAGGCTGATCGTTAAAGCCTTTCTTCAGGCTGAAGATCGGTGTTTTGTGTGGCTTATTTCCAAGTGAGTATGCAGAAAATTACAGTTCATTGGCCTTTGCAAAATATTTCCTTAAGGGCATCTATAGGATAGTGAGCAGCTGCAAAATCCTCAGATCTGTGTGCTCTTCTGCTTTACAAAAAGGTATAATTGAAATGTTATCTTAAGTGGACACCGCTAGTGGGCATGAATGACAACGTTGTGATGGAATTAAAGGAACAAGGCCTTCAGTAACATTGCCACTGTCTCTCTTAATTACATTTTTTCCTCCCTGTGGTTAATGAACTAATACTGTTCCTCTTTTTCTTTAGGCAACCCTAAAGATGCTCTTGGACCATCTGAAACTGGTGGCCTCATACCATGAAGTAAACAGAATGACTTGCCAGAATTTAGCGGTGTGTTTTGGGCCTGTATTACTTAGTCAGTGGCAGGAAACTATGAGCCACAACAACAGAGTGTTCACTGATTCAGAAGAACTGGCCAGTGCCTTGGATTTCAAAAAACATATAGAAGTTTTACATTATCTGCTCCAGTTGTGGACAGGTAAAAAAAATCATCTCATTAATGGAGAATATTTAATTTCTTTCAAAGCAATGTGTTATTCTGTTGCAGTAAAAGCAGTGGAATCCCTTGCATTGTTCAAACCTTTTTTGTAGCATAAACTTACAAAGACACATGTATTATGCCATATTACTTATACTTGTTATTATGGCTTATCAATTATATAACTTTATGCTATTGTAACCATTTTATCACTTCATTAGTTATATAAAGTAATACTTTGCTAATGTATCCTTTTACTTTTGCATCCCTTCCAGGCTTGTGTATTTTGTCCTTAAATTTCAGTAAAATAAAGATGAATGAGAATTTTTTTTTGCACCCATAGTAAGAAGATACGAACTGTGTGTTTATTACCAGTGCCCTTGCCAGAATTTAGCTGTGTGTTTTGGGCCTGTGAGGGATGCAGTGGCTCAGTGGGTTAGGACACTGAGCTTGTCGATCAGAAGGTCGGCAGTTTGGCGGGTCAAATCCCGAATGCCGCATAACAGAGTGAGCACCTGTTACTTGTCCCAGCTTCTGCCAACCTAGCAGTTCGAAAGCACATAAAAATGCAAGTCGGGAAAATAGGGACCACTACGGTGGGAAGGTAACAGCGTTCCGTGCACCTTTGGTGTCTAGTCATGCTGGCCACATGACCACGGAGACGTCCTCAGACAAGCGCTGGCTCTTCGACTTTGAAACGGAGATGAGCACTGGCCCCTAGAGTCGGAAACGACTAGCACGCATGTGCGGGGAAAACTGTACTTTACCTTACCTTTGGGCCTGTATTACTTAGTCCAGGGGTGTCAAAATGGTGGCCTGTGGGCTGGATGCATCATAGCGAAACCGTGCCCACCTCATTACCGGCAATGGAAAAAAAGTCACTATACGTCGTGACACGTCATGTGATATTGCAAGTTTGACACCCCTGACTTAGTCAATGGCAGGAAACTACAAAGTAAGAAGATAGTCATCCCCATTGACTTGGCTCATAGATTATACTCAGGGCCACTGTCTCTATGTCCAAAGAGCATCTCTTTTTCATGAGTCTTTCTTTCTTTCTTTCTTTCTTTCTTTCTTTCTTTCTTTCTTTCTTTCTTTCTTTCTTTCTTTCTTCTCTCTCTCTCTCTCTCTCTCTCTTTCTTTCTTTCTTTCTTTCTTTCTTTCTTTCTTTCTTTCTTTCTTTCTTTCTTTCTTTCTTTCTTGGACTTCTGCCATTTCCTTCTTTCTCTATGCTTATTATTTGATACCTTGCTTCTCTCAGGCAGATATTCAGGGACTTAGCTTTTGGCCTTGGTTTAACTTTAGCAGCTATTTTTTTTTTAAAAAAACAGATATGAATAGGTTACACTACACAGTCCAAAGTGTTTTTGGAGCAGCTGATCTCTGCTTTAGCAATAGCATATTCTGGTGGTCACATGTATAACTTTTCACTTTTTGGAAAGACAAAGTTATTTTCAATTTTACTTTGAAGGCTCATTGCTACCACGATGGTCAGGTTGTCAGTTGAACGAAAGCCAAGATTTTTTTTGTTTCCCCTGAATGTGGACAACTGATATTATCTGCTCAGGCAAAACATATGGAAATAAGCAATATAGCTGCTTGACTGGTTATTCAAAATTGAGTTATTAACAGTCAGATTCTTGAAGAAGGATTTCTTTGTAAAGATATCTCCTGGATGACTGGGTATATATATGTTGTCAAAGAAGTGAACTAAAATAAGCTTAAGAATTTCATCGTCTTCTGTAACTACCAGATACCATGCCAAGTTCTTTGGCTTTTCAAAAATGTAACTAAACATTGTCAAGTGAGCTGTGTTCCTGTGAAGGAGTGAAGCCAAACATTAATCCACGGATGTATATGAAAAACTTGATAACTATGCTTGTGACCCATTTCAGCTTTTCATTTACGTATCTCTTTGTTTATTGAAAAACCATGGCCCTTGTTTATTCAGAAAACTTAATAATGCTTCCACTTAAGGTTTAACACATGAGCCCTTTGTTTCAAAGAAAAAAATCCTAATCCGAAGAGCTTTTGTTGATGTACATGTTTTCTCATCTTTTTAAAACAAAAAAAACAGAGTTGTTAGACAAGTAAGATATACTACTTCTAGGGAGATATTTGAACCGGATTGAAAGTTTACTCATGTGATCAAGTAAGTGGCAGGTTGCATTTGTTGGCTTCTTGTTATATGCTGGAGTTAGCTTTTTTATATCACAACAAGCTCCCTTTCCTTCTAAAGCAGAGGTCACCAATCTTTTGCAGTTGGCGGACCGGAGGGAAAGGGAGGGGGAAGCATTTTACACGTGTGTGTGAGCACGCGCACGTGGGGCTGCAAGTATGTGCGCAACACAAACAGGGTGGGACTAATGCCCACATGATACTCACTAGCCCTGCTCCGTTCTTGCGTGGTGCAGCACCCCGTTTCCATACCCCGCGGTACAGTGGCAGCCCCGTTTTGCACCTTGAGGTGCGGCAGAGGCCCATTTTTGCGCCCCGCAGCTGCAGCACTAACACGAATAGGGGTGTGTGTGCGCACTGTCCCGCAGCCCGGTGGATGGTAGGCCATGACCCATAGGTTGGGGACCCTTGTTCTAAAGGGAAAATCATGATTAAATATAACAAATACATAAATAATATAACCCCTGGCAGATACTGTTGGAAATTGCAGAGCTACTGCAGTTCATGATGGGCTTTGAAGAAAGATATCCCATAAAGCCTCGGAGGACAGAAATGCCAACCCAGCAGGAAAGATATGCTTGGTGTTTACCAAAATGTTTTCCATCTGTAACTTGAAGAGGCTGAATATATAGGTAGTCCTCAACTTATGACAATAAGGGACCAGATAATTTGTCACGCCCCATTTTACGACCTTTTCTGCCATGATCGTTAAGCAAGACATCATATGATCCTGAATTGCGACCTTCATGGCTGGTTTGCCCCATTGACTTTGCTTGTCAGAAGCCACCTGGGAAGGTTACAGATGGTGATCACATGACCACCATTGTATATGCACCACAGTTGCCAAGCACTAGAAATAACATCACATCACTGCAGGAATGCTGCAATGGCAGAAGTTGGCTGTAAGTCCCATTTTTTCAGCACTGTTGTAAACAAAAATGAAATGAAGGTTCATAAGTTGAGGACTACTCGTTTAAGTCTTGAAAGTGCACTTTTCTTTTCCTAACTGTTCACCCACTATGATGGCATTTAATCCTCACTCAGTGGCTTTCCTGGTCATAACAAGATCCTTTCACGCTACCTTCCTTCTACATTCTTTACAACAAGCTTCCACTGCACATTCATCAGTTTTCGCATCTTCTGACAAGACTAGCTAGGGAGATACAAACTCCATCCATCTGTTGAGACAATTCAAAGCTCCCCCAGCTTCTTTTGGACCTAATTCCCATTAGACTGTGCTGCCGTTTTCTCGCCATTCCTTTTATCAAGTGTTACTGAGAGAGTTCAGCCTTCTTGGTAGGAATAATGTCTCTTCTGTGTTCCATTGTCAACCAGAATATTGTTATAAGCAAAAATAACAATAGAACCCATAATAGTAATAGTAGAACCAAAAATCATAATTGTAGAACAAATATTATTAATAACAGAACCAATACTACAGAGAGATGCTTGGAAGAGAAACTTTTACAGTTGAATTATGTAGCAGTTGTTGGTGAATAAAACATTTGTACTGTTTATCATAGGAAGGCGATAACAAGAGGAGACTTAGTTTCTAGAGCGGTAAAACCGTGAGTTCAGGTAACAAAAGTGCCAAATGTGTGTCTGTTCTGCCTGCTTTTTCTTACATAGTTGATTGTAGATCGCATTTGGAAGCTCTTCTTTGAACTGTACTGTGATTTTGGACTGCGATTAACTTGCAAAATTAACTTGCAGAGTTAATCAGGTTAATAGATTAAACAGTTTTAATAGATTCCTCCAGCGGCATTAGGCATGGTAGTTTTAAGATGAAATATTTACTAGTTGGCTTTTTCTTTTCAATATAACTTGACTGGCTGGTACCAAAATTAGTACAATAGAATTATTGGCTGTTCAGTGTGCATGCATAAATGCATGTTCCAAGTCATAGACCAGTGGGAAAAAACCAATGTAATATTACTGCTTCCTTTTAAGACGTACTGTTAAGCTAACATGAGTTCCAATTATGCTTTATCATAGTGCAACATCCATCAGCTGAAGAGTCAGCCTTGCTGGAGCAGCAGTCCTCTCTGAACTATCTGAGGCCTAAGAAACAGCGGCCTCAAATGTTAAATTTAAGCGAAGTGTCTGGGATTTTGCGATCCAGGCCAGCCAGACTGGACAGCCCTTCAAGCAACCGCTATGCTGGAGACTGGACAGCTTGTGGAGAGAACTATTTTGTCAGTCCCAAAGAAGCTCTGAGCGAAGCAGACTATGATGATGTCCCTTCAGAAGAGGCAGAAAGTGGGGATGATGGCAGCAAAGCAGATGCTTCCAGAACACTGCTCCGGCGGCCCATTTGTGTATCCAAAGAACATACCTTTCAGGCCTATCTGACAATGCAAACAATGGATTCTGCAGTGAACCATCAAGTTAACCTCAAAAACTTGCAAGAAAGCATTGATACTCTGATAGGCAACCTGGAAAGGGAACTCAATAAAAACAAGCTCAACGTTAGTTATTGATCACTTTGCTTTGCCATATCTCCAGTTTTGTATGTCCCATCTGTTGTATTCTACCAGGAGAAAACAAGGAAGAGTTTTGGATGGGGATCTGTATTATAATTGCATTGGGCAATGTTGAAGATCGCTGTGTAAGTTAAACATTCATATTATAGTCTTGCTTTCTCCATTTGAAAGTGTGTTACTTTTTATAAAACAATGCAACAATATTCCTTGTCAAGGTACTATGCACTTAGGAAATTTGAACAGTTTATCCAAGATGTATAATGCACCATCTCTATCTTTGTTACACTGGAACAGTACAGTTTGTTCCTGAAACCTTAGCCCTGGTACATATGTTCTCCCAGAAGAGAAAAGATTAATATTACTACTTAAGTGTTAATATGCGGCACAAACTGTGTGTAGGTCACGTTCTATTATATTGACACCTTCTCACTTGCAATGCAAAAGCTGCTATGGAAAAAAGGCTTTTTGATAGTTAGTTTGTATGAATATTGATGTATCCCTGTAGTAACACTTTCACGCAACTATTTAAAACTGCAAAAATATCTTTCTAACTTTTGTTTTGTAGATATATATATATGTGGAAAAACAGGCATGACTTGGGTCTGTCTAGTTGCAATATGTTTTGTTCCGCAGGATAAGAGTTTCTTCTCTCTTCTCCAGCCTGATGCTCTGAAGATATGTTAAACCAGTGCTCCCCAACTTTTCCAGCTTGGCAGCCCAGTGCCGGGGCGGGGGGGCAGGTGGGTGAGTGACAGATGCATGCGTGTATGCACAACTCCATTGGTGTGAGCAGCAGTCTCGCGGCCCTCCACTTATGCGAATGGAGCTTTGTATGCAAGCGCAAGGGCCCACCGCTCATGCTTGTCCATCGCTTGCATGGCCCGGTTTGAAACAGGCCGCATCCCGGTAGTGGGCCGCGGCCTGAGGATTGGGGGACACCTGCAGTAAACTACAATTCTTTCATTTCCCAGCATAGTGATGATGGTGTGTGTGGTGTGCGAGTGTGTGTCTGTGAGAGAGAAAGAAACAGAAATTAAGAGACCAACAGGTGGGGGTAGATTAGCGTAGGAAATATCATATCTTCCTACAGAGCAGCCGCTGATACTGTATTAGATGATTGTGCACTACTTCTATACTTTGCCCAGCTTCCCCCCCCCCGCCCCGTGTCAGTCAAGTAAAATTGCTGATGGGGGAGGTTAGTATTTTTTATGCCCTATTGGAGATGTAGAAAAGAGCACTGTAGAAAAGAGTATGTATAGTTCAGGGTTGAATTGTGGAGTCCTTGGTGCTCTCTTGAGTTTGGCTGTTTGTTTGCAAATGTTTATCCAGCTAAGTAACATCAGCATTTTAATGGGTAATGAAATGTCTGCAAGCAAACAAGCTCAGAGAGCACCAAGGACTCCACCTGACAGCACTGTGCCCATCTGGCCTAATCTAAATCTGACTAAAGAGAGCTTGAAAAGAGACTTGCCCATTGTGGTGTCAAACAATCACACATAGGCAGTTGTGTCATATCCTGGACAAGAAAGTGTTGAACACTGAGATATATGAAGGCTGCAACTTGTTGTTGTTAGCTGCGAAGTCGTGTCTGACCCATCGTGACCCTATAGACAACGTTCCTCCAGGCCTTCCTGTCCTCTACCATCTTCTGGAGTTCATTTAAGCTCACGCCTACTGCTTCAGTGACTCCATCCAGCCACCTCATTCTCTGTCGTCCCCTTCTTCTATTGCCCTCGATCTTTCCCAGCATTAGGCTCTTCTCCAGTGAGTCCTTCCTTCTTATTAGGTGGCCAAAGTATTTGAGTTTTAGCTTCAGGATCTGGCCTTCTAAAGAGCAGTCTGGGTTGATCTCCTCTAGGACTGACCGGTTTCATCGCCTTGCAGTCCAAGGGACTCGCAGGAGTCTTCTCCAGCACCATAGTTCAAAGGCCTCAATTCTTTGGCGCTCAGCCTTTCTGGTCCAACTTTCACTGCCATACATTGCAAAGGCTGCAACTAAAAGCATACAAATTACTTTAAGTTATCTCTGATAACAAATTGTCCAGACACGATGGCCTATTTGTCACACCTTTCTGAAATTCTCGTTGTGAAACTAAAAATATATGTTTCTAGAGATGCTTGGGAGACTGATTGCTTGGGAGATACCATAGCAGCTATTCTACCAAATCAAAATAATTTTTTATTGTGGTCCAACAGAGTTATTGTGCCAAATTGTCCACAAATATGCACATTTTTTTAAAAAAAATGTAATGACCTTAAATGCAGATCTTTAGCCTCACCGGCCTAATGTTAGCACTGTGTTAATGCAATCAAGGCAGCAGACTTTGTTAAGGCCTTTCCAGATATAGTGAAACATGCTTGGGCATTATCATATCAGCCCAATTGGATTGGAAATGTCTAACTCAGGGGTCTTCAAACTTGGCCCTTTTATGACTTGTGGACTTCAACTCCCAGAATTCCTGGCTGAGGAATTCTGGGAGTTGAAGTCTACAAGTCATAAAAAGGGCCAAGTTTGAAGACCCCTGGTCTAACTCTACATCATTACAGGTAATCCTTGATTTATGAGCATGGAATTTTGGTTGCTAAGCAATGTGGTACTGCAAGTCATCACATGACCAGACCCGATTTTACAACCATTTCACCATGGTCATTAAGCAAATCACTGTGGTCATTAAGTGAATTTTGTGGTTGTTAAGTCTGTCACATAATTGTAAAGTCAAGCCAGTTGCCAAGTGCCTAAATGTTGATCACGTAACAGGGTGGGGGGTGGGGTGGGGGCTAGTGAGATGGTTGTAACTTTGAGGATGGATCATAAGTCATTCTTTCTAAGGCCTTTGTAATTTTGAACCATCATTAAATTAATGGTCATAAGTTGAGGAGTACCTTATTGTGCACCTTGTCCAGTTTCATTTCTGAACAGAGACTTTTGCCTTCTGCTGTGCTAATGGGAAGCTCCTTAATTTTGCCAGTTGTGCTGCTTCCTTATTTTGTGATAAGGAACCACTTATTATATACTTTAAGCCTGTCCCCCTAATACATTTCTACATGTTCATTCACTGTAGGGCGACCCCCAAAGAGTTCACCTCTTTTTCAAAGGTTGATATGAATGAAGAAAGTGCCTTTTAAAGTAATGTGTTTCAAATGGCCTGAAACATTTTGAAGGTCTTCATTCCAATTGGTCTAGCTTCTTTAATCCCAAGTATGTCATTAAGTGCTAAGACGATCAATCAATCAATCTTGCCAGTTTTCTTAACTGAATATTGGTAGTTCTTTCGGTTTGCTGTAAGCATGGTGAATTTAATAAATGCTGATTGGATTGGTCTGCAGATTTTTTTTTTGATATTCACTGTGAACCAAAGTAAATAGAAGCCTGATGCAAATTTAAGTTCTGTCTGCAGTCAAGCAATAAGACCCAATGGCAGCAATAAATTACAACCAGGTGCTTATTAAAAAAAGAGATAGCATTGGAGTAGAGCAGGGGTCTTCAAACTTGGCCCTTTTATGACTTGTGGACTTCAACTCCCAGAATTCCTCAGGTAGCATGCCTGCCTGAGGAATTCTGGAAGTCCACAAGTCATAAAGGGGCCAAGTTTGAAGACCCCTGGAGTATAGTATGTCTTAAATGGGATTCCTTTAAAAATATTAGTTAACAAGCAGGGGAAGCCATTATTTTTTAAAGACTGTTTTGAAAACTTATTTGCTTTGCATCAACCTTCACCAACTGATGTCTTCAGTTGTTTGGGGAATCACAACTTCCTCAATTCCAGCTAGGAATTCTGGGAATTATACTCTTAAGATAGTTGGAGGACAAGGAAAGGATACCCTGTATTATAGGTCTGGTTTTTTTCTCTCTGTTTATTTACATTATCGGTTCTCTTTTTTTTTCTCCTTATGGACCTGGTACAAGTGCTATTTAATTTGTTTCTTGATATTGTCTATTATAATTATTTTAGCTATTTATTGACAATAGGATGACTGAATTTGGTGCATGATTTTTGCCACATTTTCCTTAAAGAAATATTTCAGCATTTTATACAGTCTGGTTAATTTATTATTATGATGATAATGATGATGATGATGATGATTAGAGTGGCGGTACACAACTACACTCATTTCAATATAGTGGTACAGTTTAAAAATATATATTTTAACCTGAAGCATTTATTGATAAGCTGATGTATTTTTTTAAAGCGTATGTACAGGAAGTGAATTATTTTTGAACTATGTTAATTCTGAATAAAACCCAACACTGAAAATAACTTGATTTTGTAATTTTGTTAAAATGTTATTATGTTAAGAATACATTTTAAAGATAAGACTGTTAAGGTGTGTGAAAAGAGTTTTTATTTCCAGGGTTGTTGGTCTGCTTCCCTGTGAAATGGGAAGAACACAGGCTTAATCTAATGTTTGGGTAATGATTTGGAGGGGCAAACCTTTCACAATTGATAAGAGCAGATGGCCCTTTTATCAGGTCAGAGTCCATCTTCTCCAGAATCCTGTTTCCATGGTAGCCAAGCAGACGCCAGTGGGACAATCATAACCACAACTTAAGTCCCTATTCTCCCTCACTGATTTCTCCAGCAAATGCTATGAGAGGGATAAAAAGTGGGACCAGGATTTTCTTCAGGTCTCCTTAACTTGAGGACACCCATGCTCCTTTGTGATAAACAGTACGAAAGCTGTTTGTCATTGTATTATTTGGTGTTCTGATTGTACAATGTAATCTGTCAGGTCCCAGTGGTTTATATTCGTCAAGGTCACATAGGTGTTCTCTTACCATTTTCTTGCTTATTTTTTGTTTCTAGTATGTCTTTTGCAGTGGTTTTGTGTGTGTGTGCGTGTTGGGCTATAGTTTCTTTTTGTGTGAAGACTGATGCAAAGTACGAATTAAGCAGCTCTGCTTTCTCCCTGTTGCCTGTTATTTCCTTGTCACCTTCTCTCTTTAGTGGACTTACAGTTTCCTTGACTTTTTTCTTCTTGTTAATATGTTGGAAGAATTTTTTTTTATTATTATCCATGATTTCTGTTGCAAGTCTTTGTTTGTTCTGAGCCTGTGCTTTCCTGACTTCATCTTTGCATGTTCTGGCTGTCTGCTGATAATTGGCCTTATGTGCCCCTCTTTCCATTTTTTGTATTTGTCCTTTTTGTCTTTCAGTTTGTCAGAGAGATCTTTATGCAGTCATGCTGGTTTCTTCTTGAATTTCTTCTTTTTCTTTTTCAGTGATATTGTGCTGGTGACAGTCCTTGGTGCCAAATAAGTGCACCTGATGGCCTGAACCAAACTGGCAAATCTACTGTAGATTATTCCAATATTACTGAACATTCTTTAAATAGGATGCTCTTGAATCACTCCTAAGATACTTACATTTTGACCTCTCTAATGTTAGAAACCAGAGTGCAAGCACTATGCACAAATCAAACAAGTGTCATCTTTATATTCGGCAATCCATAACGTTTTATAGATGACCTGGATGAGACAATCACTAGCAAGCATATTAATGCAGCATCCCACTTTCCCTGCTGTATGGTGATTAGGACATGACTTTAGGCATTTAACATACCCCAGAAATGTATTGGCTTTGAAAATTTCTGTCCCCATGTACAAATGTGCAGTAAATTCTTTAGTGTATCGTTCGTTCATGTGATGTGTAGCAGCTGCATTACAAAAAGAAGTGCAGCACACTGATGCAAAAGTGGCTCCATTCTTTATCCTGCAGTAGCCCCACTGCAATATTGTACAGGACTTTACCTCCTGCTACATTTTCAAACATGGAAACTATAACATGAGCGTGGCTGTGTATGAACTCAGAATGTTGACCTGGGTGAAAGGTGAGACTCGCTTGTAAGATGATGATGATGATGAAGAAGAAGAAATGATGATGATGATGATGTTGGAAGGGACCTTGGAGGTCATCTAGTCGTCCTAATACAAGATGCACTCTTGAGTTACCTTTATTTTTGTTTTCTTTTAACACGACAGCTTCCACAATCCCGTATTTTACAAAGAAACAGGAGTTTATTAAATCTGCCTTATGACACTAGAGCGAATTAACAATAAATGTTGCTTGAGTATACATTTATTATACATAATATAGGGATAGGGAAGAACAGCACATACATGTTTGCTATCTTTGGCCATTCTCACTGACGAAGGCACAAGTAGCGGTGAAATAAAAATAGCTGGGTGTCTGTTTTGTGAAAGAACTTGCAGCAGTATAAATTATATATGTTGGAGTCACAGCTATTCTGAAGTTTTTCATTATTGTTAAGTAGTAAAACTACATGTTTCTCGAGGGGGTAAATTTATCTGGTCCCTTGAGTAATCCAAGCCGAACCAATATGGTTTTCTCCAAATCCAAATATTCTACATAATTTTGACTGGTCTGTTCTTCCATTAATTCTCTTGATCGCTGGCCACCAACCACTTTCTGCAAAGAGAAGAAAAGAATGGGGGAGGAGGGGGAGGGAAGGAATAATAAGCTACCCTACAAAACAAGCATTTTTTCCAAGTCTCACCAGATTCCATCTTTACATTCCTGAGACGATATCTACTTTCAAAATAGCCAGCAAGATCATATGCTAAATGTTATTTTTAAAGTAACTTAGTACTCAAGAGAAGTCCTATGGGGCTGGGCGGTTGTAATAATTTAAGTTAATAGTTACGTATATTTTTTTAGAACAGCTTTCCCAGCTTGATTTCCCAGAATGTTGGGCATACAACTTCCAGAATTCCTAATCAGCATGGTTATGGGATAGCTGGGAATTCTGAGATCATAGTTCCACTTTGGCTGGAGGGCATCGTGCAGGTAGTCCTTGACTTACAACCATTTGTTTAGCAACTGTTTGAAGTTGCAACTGCACTGAAAAAAAGTGACTTGCAACTGGTCCTCACACTTACAACCATTAAAGCAACCCAACGGTCATGTGATCAAAATTCAGGCACTTGGCAACTGGCATGTATTTATGACAGTTGTGACATCCCAGGGTCATGGGATCGCCATTTGCGATCTTCCCAGCTGACTTCTGACAAGCAAAGCTGATGGGGGAAACTGGATTTATTTAACGACTGTGTTATTCACTTAACAACCGCAGTGATTCTCTTAACAGCTGGCAAAAAAAGGATGTCAGACCTGGCACAATTCACTTAATGATCACCTTGCTAAGCAATGAAAATTCTGATCCCAATTGGGGTTGTAAGTCAAGGACTCCTTGCCCTGGGGAAGATCACTCCACTGAATTTCCTCTCTTCAAAAGTTACACAATTGTCTGAAAGGATATGAAGGTTGAGACTATGGAAATAGAAAATCATTTGCTAACTCATGCAGGCAACAGAACCTCATAACCATTTTATGTCTATTATATTTAATATACCAGCAGTCACATGCTGGTATAACAATGTGCCAAAACCCCAAATAACAGGGTCGACAGTCAGCTTTTCAAAGCATATCCCATATATTATGTCTGAGTCTATATATCATAGACTCAAATATTATATAAAGATAAAAAGCACATGTGGCAAATAAAAACCAACTGATGTCCACTCACGCTAATCCAGGTAGGAAAAGTTGATGTTTTATTTTAATGTATGAATGCAAGCCACTTTTTATAGGTTTCCAAAATATTTGCAAACATCTGCACTAAGTAATAGGATTTAATTTGTGTACTACGACTATTGTTCTACCAGCCAGGAGTACAATGTGATAGAGACAATTATAGGGGCAAAATAAGAAAAGAAAGCAGACTAGAGACTCAGCCCATTTTTGGCTTTTCTGCTTCCAGAAGTGCAAAGCAAAGTATGGATTAACTGCAATTAGCCCAAACCATCATTTGATTTTGGATCTATTAACTAAAATATAGTATTGTGGCCATTTATTTTTTTTATAAAAAACTTCTCGTTGCTGAAGGGAAATTAAAATAAAGTAAAAACTTGCATTTTATATTTTTTCCCCTTTCCTTATAATTTTTTTCCACAGATTGTAAATCTAAGAGTAAGGAATGTTTAAGTTTGTATTGGTTTGTAAGTTACTTTGAGAAAGTTGTTGGCTGAAGAGAAGAATAGAAAATAACAACAACAACAACAACAACAATAATAATAATAATAATAATAATGATACAGTTGATTGATATCGCTGTACCAGGAGATGCCAGAGTCGAAGAAAAACAACTGGGAAAAATTACAAAATACCGCAACCTGGCCATCAAAACTGCGCGATTATGGATGAAACGTGTAACAGTGATAACCATTGTCATCGGGGCACTGGGAACTATGTCCAAAAACTTTACAAAACACATCAAGAAATTGCAACTTCCTGCAATAACTCCAGCAAAGCTACAAGAAACTGCGTTACTCGGAACATCTTACATTTTAAGGAGATACCAGGTTGATACCTAGGATGTTGGCAGCAACCCGTGTCAACTGTTAGTGTCAGTCAATTTGAGTGTTCAGTTGACTGAGTTTCATGTTTTATGAATAAAAGTTTAATAATAATGTAAAAATAATAATTAAGGAGTAGACCAATGAAAATATTATTTGTTACAGAAAACATGGGTCCTGAGGATATTCAATTGGACATAATCCTCTATACCATAAACCTACTTACTTTAACTGTACTTTTTCATAGTTCATTTGCCCAAGACGTTTGTAAATTAAATAACATCCATAACAGCCACATCTTAACTTTTGATCTTACCGTTCTCTTCATCAGCTTTTCATGCTCAAGTGCCACCTTTTCTTGTTCTCTGAATTCCTGCCGCTGCTCAAAATACTCCAGATGTTTGACTTCTCGCTCAAAGTAATGGAGAACACTGGAATGCTGACATTTCCAATGTATGTTTAATTATGATGAGCATGGTTTGTCCATTCATAAAACATGCTTATCTTTATACAGCTACAAGAACTGAAGAAACATGAATACTACCTGCCCTGCATTTCACAGTGGAAGAGTAGGATATAAATGTAAGAAATAAAAATGAATGAATATTTTTCTTAGGCTTGGAGAATAGGCACGCCAGTGCCATCCAGATGTTTTCAACAAAAATCTTGCTAGTAATTGTTAATGGATGCTGAAATCCAGAATATCTGGAGAACACCATTTGCCAAACCCAAGTGTAATTGTTCACCAGTATAAAAACCAGGAGATGGTGAATTCTAGTCCTGCCTTAGGCATGGAAGGTGTTTTGGGTGACTTTGGGCCAATCACTCTCTCTCAGCCCAGCCCATCTCACAGAGTTGTTGTTTTGGAGAAAATGGAAGGAGGAAAAATTATTAGGTATATTTTCTGCCTTGAGTGATTTATAAAAAGAATAGAGGTGGGATATAAATAAAAAATTAAAATTCAGTTGCTGCAAATGTGATAATTTTACTGATCATTTGGAGCTCTTAAGATGCTATCCAGGCACTTTCTTACTGTATAGCTGACTGATACTATAATTTATACATAATTAAATTCTTCATCTTTTCTGACCTTAGCAATTGATCTGTGGGATAGCAGATTCACTGATGGGGGATGCAAAGTTTCATTTGCACCATCCTATTGCCTTTCTTGAATTGGATGTCTCTTGCCTAAAGTGCCACAAGTTGGCCAACTCCATTCTGCAATTTTTAATACCCACCCACAAAAATTTATGAAATGGGTTACAAACCTCATTGCTGGAAGGGTGAATTAATGACCATGAGATTTCTAAAATATGCAAGGTGCCAAAATCATCAGCAACTGCTAGGAAGTGTTGCTTTGCTGTAGGAGAAGACAGAAAATATTACTGAGGGTGTAAACATACAACTTCTAACCACTGATAGAATATTTGCTTCCATTATTTATGTTGGCGAATTGGTGTGAAATGCTCATTTCCAGAATACATTCTACCTTGTTCCACAAGCAAATGGTACTAAAACCTGTTAGACAGATATAACTTGCTAAAATATATAAGTTCATGACTTTGGAATAGATTTGACAGATTTTTGCTCCTAGTTAAAACTCTTACATAGAATCCCAATGATAAGTAAATCTGATGTATACTCTATAGCAGGGGTAGGCAACCTTGGCTCTTTTATGACTCGTGGACTTCAACTCCCAGAATTCCTGAGCCAGCTGGCTCAGGAATTCTGGGAGTTGAAGTCCACGAGTCATAAAAGAGCCAAGGTTGCCTACCTCTGCTCTATAGCATATTTCTCCACCTTGGGAACTTGTAAGAGTTGAAGTCCACCCATCTTAAAGTTCTCAAGTTTGAGAAATACAGCTATAGACCAATAAATTGAGAGCAAATATTTTATTGTGAATACAAAGCATATACTGTATAATGGTGGGGCCAGAAACCTAGGTTTTAGTTGTTAGAAAGTGGCAGAGGCTAACTCACAGAATAAATTACAGGTAGTCCTGTAGATAGCAATTGGGACTGGAATTTTCATTGTTAAATGTTGCGGTCGTAAGTCCTGCAGCTGCATCGCTTAACGATGGCAACCCCGGTACCCTATTGCAACTCTGTCCTGTACTCTGCCTTGTGGGGCAGCAAGCAGCACCACAATGTGTGGTTCTGGATCTGCTTGCAATACTATTATTTCATGAATTAAATTTTTATGCCGCCCATCTCCTTTGAAAGGTGACTTTGGGAGTTTCTGGGGTTGTATAAAAAAACATGGCAGCTGCCCCAGCCCATCAGCGCTAAGCACAAGGCCCCTGTCCCTCCAAGCCTTGCTCAGTCCAACAGCATAGGGTGATGCTCCAGTCACAGCTCGCTTGCCAACCCAACACTTCAAGGCCCATGCAGCCTCGTATTTACCCGCCTTCACTGTCTAGCAGTGCTTGTCCTCAGAGGGAGATTCAACCTGGAAATAAAGAGGAATTTTCTGATAGTGAGGATGGTTAATCAGTGGAACCATTTGCCTCCTGAAGTTGCAGATGTTCCATTGCTGGATGTTTTCAAGAAAAGATTGGACAACCATTTGTCCAGGATGATATAAGGACTTCTTCCTTGGGCAGGAAGTTGGACTAGATAGAAGACCTCCAAAGCCCCTTCTAGATCTTAAGATCGTATGATTCTATGATCTTGTTTCCGATGCTGACGAGGTGTGCCTAGCCTGGCCCTTTGCAAGGCAGCTGTGGCAGCGCAAGGCCTCCTTGCCCAGGTCTGGTAAGGAAACTGCTGCATGCCATCTTGGGAGGAGATCTTTGCCTGACAGAAGACCAGGCCAGGTATGCCTTGGTCAGCAGCAGGAGCAAGAAGAGGGCAAAGGTCAGCTGGGGGAAGTGGAGTGCAAGGGCAGTAAGGGCTGCAGAGTGCAGGAGTCAAAAAGACAGTGATGGAGGGGGGAGATAGGGAATGCCCCTGCGGCTTTAAGTGCACGGGCTGCCAACGGTCTGAATTTTGATCACGTGACCATGGGGGTGCTGCAATGCCCATTTACTAAAGAAAGATTGCAAAATTATATTTTAAATAGAGAAGTAGAATTATAGCAAACCGTACTGACGTACAAGAATAGATCCAGGGCTTAATGTAAGTAATATGTGCAATGCTGATATTTTGGGTCTGAGATGCTTCATGGGTTTTCTCCAACAGGTCCCAAATGTCAACATTTCCATCTTCTCGTCCAATAAAGAAAACTCCTGGTCTTGATAAAGACCAATGTCCAACAGTATACCTCTTTGCTGCACAGTTTGACTTAAGGAGCGGTCCACCCTGAGTTGAAAGCAACAGAAATGTTTAATATTTTCTCAACTATTTCCCATCACAGGTCACAAAAACCTTACACTGTACGCTCAGATGGAATTCCATACACATTCTACAGTTTTGCTCATCTAATTATAACACCTTAAGTTCTACAAATTTTGGTCTATTTTTATGACAGCAAGTTTCTAAAAGTTAATTTAGCGAGAAAGGCAAAATGTGCCCAAAACCACTATTAACACACAAAGCTGCTCGCTTCTACATTACACACACACTACATTACACTACACTACACTACACTACACTACATTACACTATACTACACTACACTACACTACACACACACACACACACACACACACAAGAAAATTAAGCCCTAGTAAGAAGCAATATTTATTTTTTAAAAATCTCAATGGATTTAATCACCAGCAATTTTGCCACATCCTCTGTAAGGATTGTACTATAGTGAAAACTTTAAGTTTTTGAGGTGCAGAGCTACTCCTAAATTCAAAAGAGGCTGCAACATGTTTGTACACCTCTGAGTTGCCTTCCATTAAAAATTTTGATCTGCAACTTCTTTTGCGAGATTTCTAATTCCAGAAATCTTTACCGTAACACCTTCTTTCCATATTGCAAAATTCCAACCTCCAATTGTGAGAATGATATCTTTGAAAAATGGTGATCTTTGCACAGTGTGAACAAGTCCATCATGGATGCTGTGTATGTTAGATGGTTTCTGACCTGAAGCAGAAGAAAAGAAAAGGTAAGCTTTTGTACATGAATACAAAATTTTATTATTTGTATTTACTTGCTAACATTTGCTTTTTTTCCCCCTCACAGATTTGGGCTAAGAGGCTGGCATAATTTACTTAGTGAGTCTCCTGGCTAAGGGTGGATGTTAACCCTTATCTCCTTATTCCTAATCCAGTACCTGAAACACTGACATTATACTCTGGTCGACTCAATTCATCTTCCTAGTTCACATGGCTGTTGTGAAATGCTCAACTTAGTTGAGGCATCAATAGAAGGGAATATTTGTAGTTCAGGGTTGAACTGCGGAATCTGTGATCTCCAGTGCTAGCACTGATGATGTTAGGTATTTGGGTAATGAAATATCTGCAAGAAAACAACCAAGCTCAGAGAGCACCAAGAACCCCATAATCAACTCATTTCCCTATCAAGGGAAATCAGGATGAGGAGTTCTCATCCAAATTAGCCTCTAGTAACTTTATACTTATTTTAATTGATGATTAAGTATTGAAAAAATGGATTATCAATTCCTTCTAGTCTTGACCATCTAATTGTCTTAAAAAGAGATACTACCGGTATACTGAATGTTGTCTGCACTACTATTTTCCACTCCTTCCATGGGATTCATGGTGATTTGAAGGCTGTTTAATTGTTTTAAGTCAGCCTTTGTGAAATTGTGCTCTCAGTTTGAATTTCAAGTCTATGCTGACTGTGAGATTATGTGGATTGAAATCCACCACTTTTAAAACAAACCAGGCTGGGAGAAGCTGCTGTAAGAAGTATTTTAACTATTCTTCTATCTTTCTAGATCACCCTGTAACTTTATTCTATCATATCTCTATCTTTCATTCATCTACCCATCCATCCATCTTTGATCTGTCTTTGATCTGTCTTTGATCTATCTATCTATCTATCTATCTATCTATCTATCTATCTATCTATCTATCTATCTATCTATTGTCTAATTTATCTATTATCTATCTATCTATCTATCTATCTATCTATCTTATTTATCTATTATCTATCTATCTATCTATCATCTATCTTATTTATCTATTATCTATCTATCTCTTATTTCTCTATTATCTATCTATCTCTTATTTCTCTATTATCTATCTATCTATCAATCATCTATCTTATTTATCTATTATCTATCTATCTATCTATCTCTTATTTCTCTATTATCTATCTATCATCTATCATCTATCTATCTATCTATCTATCATCTATCTATCTATCTCTATTTATCATCTATCTTATTTATCTATTATCTATCTATCTATCTATCTATCTATCTATCTATCTATCTATCTATCTATCTATCTCTTATTTATTATCTATCTATCTATCTATCTATCTATCATCTATCTATCTATCTATCTATCTATCTATCTATCTATCTATCTATCTATCTATCTATCATCTATCTCTATCCTATCTTTATCTACAATTGTCAACCCTCTTGGCTAAAACCAGGCATGGAAGAAGACCAGATGAGCTAAATGTACTTCATTTTAAGGCTACATTAACAGAATCTTGCAAGTTTGAAAGTATAGACTTCCCACTGTCATTTTTCACTCCTTGATTCAGTAAGGTAGATTTCTCTAAATTTCTTTTTCTGACTGTTTAGCCACTGGGGGTTCCTGCCTCTCTTGTCTGATGGTTTCCAAGAGAGCATCTTTCCCCCCCCCCCCTTTCCCCTAGCCTAGATCATTCCCATATTCCATTACAATCATCTATGGCTCTGGGCACTTACAAGTACAAAAAGTGATAGGCAGTTCATAAATAGCTCAGAGACAACATATGACCAACTTTCCTCCCACCTCTTCCAGCATAGCTTGGGAGAAAAACCCGGTTTTTAATAACTTTAATGTCACTGGGAGCACCAGTTTGGTGTAGCGTTAAGGAACCAGGCTAGAACCCAGAAGATTATAAGTTCCGGTCTGTCAGCCTACTGAGTGATTTTGGGCCAGACATTCATTCTCAGCTGTAGAAGAAGGTAACATTGCTGAGTAAACTGAAGAACTAGTCCAGACAGTCTGGAGGAGTAAAAAAAACAACAAAAAAACCCTGTCTTGATCAGTCCCACCACTCAAAAAAGAATTTAATGTGGGGAGGGAAACCATGAGAGTCTCTGGAGAGAGATCATTCCATAAGGAAAGCTTGCTTCTAGTGTCAGCTTGCTGACACTGGCTGACCTAAAGTGTGTCTAGCTGACGGATATCACTGAATATCACCTGATGGCAGAAACCAAAGGGACAGATGGTTCCTCAAATGATAATTGCCAATTACTAGTGTATTCAGACAATCAATTTTTCATACTAATTCAGAACAACAAGTTGATCAATATTTAAGGAAATCCAATGTATGTTGTGCTTTAAAACTCACTATCTGGGTCCTACAGCAGTTTTAGAAACCTTGAGAAATTTAAGACATACTAAGCAGTCTTCCTGAGTCACCATCCCTTTCCATCTTCCAGTCTGAATAAAGAACTTCGCCGTCCTGCAATGCCACAAAAAAATATAATTAGCAAGGAGAGCAGGAGTTCAGATGAAATATTGGTTACAGAATCTGATCGCCTTTGAAGTTTACAGAACTCCGTGCAAATGGAAAGTATTTTCATCATTATCTTGACATTTAGATCTTTGCAGTCTGAAAGCTACCACGATTCAGTGCTGATACTTTAAAAAGCATTTTGAAAATATGCTTTATAATACGACCCCTTTTTAAAAAAGAATTTTTGGCAAGGTACTTGTATTTATGGCCAAAATAACAAAGCCTTAATCTGTTCTATAGACATCTGAAAGCTCAGTTTTCTTAAATCTGACAAAAAGCTCTTTTCATCTTGCATACATCCTCACCAACTCTTTAATGTGCTCCATTATATTTCTGAAACATCATACTTTCAGAATAGTGAATTTTGCTATTGTTTGTTTAAATGGGTTTAAAAAAACAGCATGATAAAAAAATTACAGGATAATAATCTATTTTAGTTATATTTACAGTACTGTATGATGTTTTTCATGTTCATATGGAAGTCAATGACACCGTGTTCTGCAAAAAACATATGCAGGGGTTGACACAGTGAGATTTATAGCTAGAAGTTAGTGAAAGACTTCACGGAAGGGATAGCTTTAAAAGAAGAGAAGACTGTCTTACTTATATTTTATTAAAAAAATAAGACAACATTCTTCTTTATTAATTCTCTGCATTGTGATAATGAAAATGTAGATTCCACTTAAAACAAAAGTTGTATCATTTCAGAGAATATGAACATATTTGATGCTCAGGACTAAAGGCTTTTAAACTTGAACACTCACAAAATGTTTTGTACATTTCTTATCATTACACACAATGGATACAAGTAGGATGGTTAGTCTCTATTTTCATGCAGAAAACCACTGATGGAATTCCAAATATCTAATCTAGTCTACTAAATTAGTAGTAAATTTATTTATTTATTTATTTATTTATTTATTTTATTAGATTTATATACCGCCCCTCTCCCAAAGGACTCGGGGCGGTGTACAGGGCAATTAAAACATGGCATACAAAGTTAAAAATAAATTAAATTAAATTTAGCCCCAAACCAAGTAAATCAGATTCTAAAATTTAAAATCCCAATCCCTCAGTCCAGGCCGGCAAGCTCGAATAACCAGGTTTTCAGGTCACGGCGAAAAGAGCAAAGGTCGGGAGCCATCTGGAGCTCAACAGGGAGCTGATTCCAGAGGGCAGGCGTGCCCACAGAGAATGCTCTCCCCCTGGGGGCCGCCAGCCGGCACTCCCTGACCGACGGCACCCTGAGGAAGCCCTCTCTGTGGGAGCACACAGGACGATGGGAAGTTGACGCCGGCAGAAGGTGCTCCCGTAAATAATCCGGACCCATGTCATTTAGGGCTTTGTAGGTCATCACCAGCACCTTGAATTTCACCCGGAGGGCAACTGGAAGCCAATGCAGCTCGCGGAGAAGAGTTGTTACATGGGAGTATCGGGAGACCCCCATCACAACTCGCGTGGCCGCATTCTGCACCAGCTGGAGTCTCCGAGTGGTCCTCCAGGGCAGCCCCATGTAAAAAGCATTGTAGTAGTCTATTCGAGAGGTCACGAGCGCATGAGTGACTGTACGTAGGGCATCTCGGTCCAGATAGGGCCGCAACTGGTGCACCAGGCGAACCTGGGCAAAAGCCCCCCTGGTCACAGCTCCTATGTGATCTTTCAAACTGAGCTGTGAGTCAAGGAGGACGCCCAAGTTAAAGATGGAATAGGCTGGATTACTCGAGATGCCGGTATGTACAACCACTCGGTCTTATCGAGATTAAGTCGAAGCCTGTTCCTCCCCATCCAGACCCAAACCGCCTCCAGGCAACAAGACATCACGTTGAGGGCATCACTGGGTTGATTTGGGGTGGAGATGAAAAGCTGGGTATCATCAGCATACTGATGATATCCCACCCCAAAACCACGAATGATCTCACCCAGCAGCTTCATATAGATGTTGAACAGGAGGGGCGAGAGGACCGACCCCTGAGGAACTCTGCAAACAAGAGGCCTTGAGGTCGACCTCTGCCCTCCTGCCAACACTGACTGCAAACGACCCAGGAGGTAGGAGGAGAACCACTGTAAAACAGTGCCAACCACTCCCAACCCCCTGAGGCGCCACAGTAAGATACCATGGTCGATGGTAGCAAAAGCCACTGAGAGGTCTAATAGGACTAGGACAGAGGAACAACCCCTGTCCCGAGCCCGCCAGAGATCATTCACCAGCACGACCAATGCCGTCTCCGTGCTGTACCCAGGCCTAAAACCCGATTGGTACGGGTCCAGATAGTCAGTTTCCTCCAGGAACAGAGGGAGCTGATGAGCCACCATGCTCTCAACAACCTTCGCAAGATAGTTGTTCAAAATAGCCGGGTCCAGGGCAGGCTTCTTGAGGAGGGGCCTCACCACCGCCTCCTTCAAGGCGGCAGGGAAGCTACCCTCCCTCAAAGAAGCAGTTATTTCTGCCTGGAGCCAGCCTCGTGTCCCCTCCCAAGCTGCATACACCAAATTAATTACAATAGTCTAAGTAAGGTAGACTAAAATTAAGTTTCCTATGCGAACATGCCAGAGAGGCCAAGTTTCAAAAAATAACAAAGATATTTCAGAAAGAGAAAGAGAAAGAAATAGATAGATAGATCATACCTGCTACAAATAATCCCATATCTGTCTAGAGTCTAGACAGATTTGATTGATCTAAAACAATATTCCTCTTGCCCCAGTGTTTTCATGTGAAATATGTGATCCAGTGTGACTACAAGCTGATTCTTAGTGACTACTTATAAAAACCATTTCCACAAATTTCCAGCTGTAGAGGCCTAACCAGAAAAGTCCAAATGAACCATCATTTTTTCCTCTTGCCTTCTTTGCTAATTAGTGTATTTGTTGATGCTTTCTCAATTAAATGCATGTCCTAAACGGGAGTTGTTTTATAAGCTCCATAACAACATCACCTGCCTTAGATTTTCCAATAGCATTACAATGGCAGCAATTACTTTTATTCAGGGTAACTTTTTTGAGCTGGGCTATTGAACACAACTCTTCTGTTTATAGGAAAAACAACAACAGCCAAACAGAATCTAACCCCATGTTGAATTCTAGCAATGGTAATCAAACCCATATATGGGCCAATGTAAATAGATTCACAATAACTCATTTTTCTAATGATGCTGCTTTGTAATAGGAATTTCACTGATCAGCTTACAATTACTGGCATTCTGTCCAGCATTCTCCAGTTCTCCCATCTTTCTGAAGGTAAACAATATTTGCACCCCAAAGAAAAACTTACTTCGGTTCCAACAAAAAAACTGGTGTTTATATGTTCTAGCAGCTTAAGAGGTTTCATCGTTGTGCCCTGAATCTCCGCATATGAAATTTTTTCTATAGGTGCCTCTTTGCTTTGCTTGCTTGGGAGGGCCGTTTTGTCTAAAAATAATTGGAATAAGGTTATTGTGAATAAAACTTACATAATCAATTATTTTTTCTCATTCGTCAAAGCAGGCTAGATGACTGGAGGGGGGGGCGAGATATGTTTTAAAAATGACAAAGGTGAATGGGAAACTAGTCAACTTTCTTATTGTACTACATAAATAGCTCTGAGTCCTTACTAACTGAATGCTTTAGGTTCCTGGCCCTGACAGAAAAAAGAAATGAAGACACTTCACAATCTTCAATTTAGAAAAGTTGTAAAATACTTCTGATTTATTTATTTATTTATTTATTTATTTATTTATTTATTTATTTATTTATTTATT
Source organism: Vipera ursinii (assembly GCF_947247035.1). Taxonomy (NCBI): domain Eukaryota; kingdom Metazoa; phylum Chordata; class Lepidosauria; order Squamata; family Viperidae; genus Vipera; species Vipera ursinii. The sequence continues at coordinate 79,200,495 of NC_139516.1, read as the reverse complement.
TGATTTATACAGCTACCTATCTCTGGGGTATGTGACTCTGGGCAGCATACAATTAATGACTCTGGGTGTGGTACAATAATGAACCATTAGTTATAAAACTGTAGGAATATAAATTATACCGGTACTTAATATTATTTACTAGATTTCAGCTTAATGAAACCAAAGTTCATAATCAAGATCCAATTGAGTTCAATCCTTTATTTGCTTAGATCTAGTGGACATTTAGAATCTTGCTAAACTCAAGCTATAAGCTGAATTTTAATTTATAATTTAATTTAGAATTTACTAGATACAGTATATCCTGAGAGATGCTAGGGTATGGCTTTGTTGTTAGTTGCGAAGTCGTGTCCGACCCATCGCGACCCTATGGACAACGTCCCTCCAGGCCTTCCTGTCCTCTACCATCTTCTGGAGTCCATTTAAGCTCACGCCTACTGCTTCAGTGACTCCATGGCTACTCTGAACCAATTCCCTACTTCCCCATCCAGCTCAGGACTGTGCAGTCTCTTAATCTGAGCCTCTATCTGGGAAAGTTCTATCATGCCAAAAGTCTTCCCAACTTCTTCCGCAGGTACACTTTCCATCATACCTTACAAATGTACAAAAACTACTCAGATTATTTATTAGGAAATGGAAGCATCCACAGAGGGAATCGAGGGGTCAAATGATAAATATGGAATTGCATTGATGCAACACAAGCTCTGCATCTTTTGTACCTCCGTCATGTTGCAGCAGATGTCTCTCTATTACGAACCCATATTGATCATTTGGGTAAGATTTTTCTCTTTTGCTATTCTCTCTGCCACACATTTCTTTTATGCGAATTGTTGATATACTTTCCCAAAACATAAAAATTATTTACCTTGAATTTTGGTATGATAGTGCTCTTCTCTGAAGCTAAATCTTATTGGACTATATTCAGCACTTGTATCTGCCTTGGGCAGATTGATCTGTTTTAGGATTTTAGAAAAGGCATTAAACAAGATGCACAATGGGGAAAAACTGAGTTATGTTCATTGAAAAACAATGCCAGAAACCTATTTAGGCTACTACAGTTCTCTTAAAAACACAGTGTTTGGGTTGCAAATATAGAATACAAATCAACCAATATTTTTCTAAGATAATTTATGGTTCCTAATCCTAATTCATAATAATTATAGACACACTATTAATTGATGCTGTAATTAGTGTCTGACTGCTTGATTCGTTTCCATTTTTAAAAATACATTTTAAAACAATATGAAAGACAAACTCAGAAGAATTTGATGCTATTAAATCTTCTAAGATCAGTATCAGTTTAATTATTTTTTCTTTCAATAAAATTTGGCTATTTCCTGTTAAGATAAAACTATTTTTGGCATATTGCATTTAAAGATATTACAGTACTGTTAATTTTTAAAAAAAGACATTTCACATTAGTAAAAGGTAGTCATAAATATATATGTATTATATAACTCATATAAAAATATTATTGGCTTTGAAAGCAAGACATGAACTTATATTAAACAAAACAAATAAAGCTTTAACATAGGTAACAACTTGAAACCAAAATAGTCATGCAATACCAACACACAAAACTTGTTATCTAATCTTCTTAAAACATTATTTAAGGAGCTCGATAAACATGGTACAAGATTTTCTAATGATTAACTTTATCCTGGTAGATTGGTTTTAACTTCATCATTAGTGAACTGATTTAAAAAAGAAATGGAGAAATAGCTCAGAGAAAGAATAATAGAAAGGAAAGAAACCTAATCCCAAATATATATATATATATATATATATATATATATATATATATATATATATATATATATATATATATATATATATATATATATATATATATTTAATTCATAGCTCCCTTTATATTAGATAAATGTTATAACTGCAATACTAGAATGACATTCCTAACATTCTAACTGAGGTAAAGATTAGGGAGCAATTTGGGAAAATACAAGAAAAATGTTTATTTTAAGGTTGTTCACTGGATGTATACCCAGTTGGCATGTTGATAATTTAATTTTATAAACAACATTTATTTTTCTAACTGCTTTCCTGGCATGGAAGCTGGGAGGCACAGTATCAGGGGAATTAAGATCCCCTCTTGAATTCTGTTAACTCTTATTTAGCACTAATTTATTGTTGACCATTTGTTGACTTAGATTCTTGTGCACAGGCATCAGCAATAAATCAAGTTTAGCTAGTACTTATTGTGTGGTCTTGATCTTTTGTGCCTGAGGATATCACACCACAATATCCCAAGCAGGACAGGCTTAGAATCCAGCTGGCACAACCATGGGACAGAAGTAGTTTAAGGATAGAATGTAGAATTGCCCTGATGTCTTCCAAAAAAGGAGGGCTAAAACACCACTTCCAATAATTGTAATTTCCCCTCCCCTTTTGCTGTTGGATAATGACAATTTAAAATTGCACCATTTCTCAAACAAAATACCCATCAACTGAGATATTGAAGAATAATCTAGTCTCGTGCCATGTGGATTAGATGGGAAATGTGTCCTTTTGCATATTTTAAATTGACAATTAAATTAAATTGTGTTCATATCTCTATTAGGTTACATTTCTGGTGATACGCATGGTGAACATTTGGGGGCGGTTGAACTTTTTCCATCAAGTTTTATTCCAATTTGGTTCTAGATTTAAACTGACAACAACAATTATCTGGGGGACCTGATATCCTCAGGTTTTATAAAACAATTATATAAAACTCTTTAATTGCTTTATAAAAAATTATGCACACTATCCGGGAATTTCCTTTTTTTTTAAGACTAAACTTGCATTGCCTTTTCTTTCTCAATGCCTCTGAGGAAGTAAGATTGAGCTTCCAGGTTTCTGTCATATGGAGGTCACACATGATCTTCCATTGTAGCAATGTTTCAATATGAAACAAATTTCATCTTGAGAGGAAAGGAGAGGAGAGGGGGAGGGGAGGGGAGAAGAAAGGACTAAAAATTAGGTTGAAATTATGCATTTTCCCTCCATCTTAGTCTTTCTTTAAAGTTCTCTGTAGATCTCTGCTGTACCTTAATGAGAGGTTTCCAGGCAAGGTCTAGGTGTTTAAATGTAGTGGGAACATCAGGTGGAACAGTAATAATGCCCTCTTCCTTTTTCTTCTCAGCTGAAGATTGTAAGGTAGGCCTGTAAACTCGGAGATCCCAAATATATATTGTGCTAGATAGATGGAAATAATATAACTGGAAGACTGCAGGTTCTGTATCTAAACTAAGTCTGAGTATTTGAGTAGTTTCTGCTATATCTAATCAGTATCCAGAGTAGGTAGATACAGGAGGGGAAAAATTATGCTGTGTGGTTTGACAGTCAGAAAGGATATCAATAGCCTTCATTATGGCCTGCTATTATGGCCTTCAATGCACTCTCTAGGCTGTTGTCTCAAGACCTAGAACCACCAATAATTCATTTCCTCCTCACATTATACGATCATGTCTAGTAGCACTATTTAACGGGTCAGTACAGTAGTAGCATTTCTGAAAAGAAGCTGTGCTCATCCTCAGCTGCTTCACGTGCCATGTAGCCATCTTTGTAGTTCCTTCAACATTTAATGCTTAAGGCAACATTGGTATCAAATGACCAGCACATGAATAGGCAGGCCAGGCTGAGCACTGCTTTGTGTGCTTTCAGCAGTGTCTTGACTGCTTCCAGGAACATTTGTCAGAATGGGTAAGTGAAGTGAGCAACTACTATGGCAAGAAATGTCAGTAGCAGCAAGTGACAGCCATAGATAGTGGCTATGACAGGCTCAATGGCAGCAGTGCATCAGAACTATGAATGGGTCTTTCTGAGGTCCTGGCCTTCAGAAGCTAATGGTCAGGCTGACCTCTTGACACTGGGGTTGCTGCTGCTTCTGTGGCTCTAAGCAGGACCTAGAACCCCAAAGGCTACCAGGTCCCTGGTGACTTGCCATCAATGACATACGAAATGCCGTCAACTTGGAGCAGACATAATTTTGGAAAGTGGAACAAAGTGAGAGTAAACCAGCCTTGAAAGTTTCTTCACTTAGGAAGCCATTTTGATACAGAAGGGTGAAGCACTACCCAATCACTAGATCTCCATTTTTAAGATTTTTTAAAAATACCCTGCTCATATGTTTAGAAAACAAAACACTTTCAGGCAGTAACAGAAGTTGAAAATCAGATCCCAAGGGGCAGATGCTCCTACTGTAGTTGAGTAGAGCCTGAACAGTCATCTGTCATGGGTGCTTCAGTTACCCAGAATAGGGGTTGGGTTTAAACAATTCTTTTGAACATTGGCTCTATAAGACTCAAAGTTACACAACATTCTAAACTCAACTGCAAGGCGGCTCTTGGGTGCAAGTGTTTCTGCCCCCTAAAAACCATGTTCTATAACTAGGATGTCTGCAGGGAAGGATCAAAAAAGTCATGATCACCATGACTAGGTGACAGATCCTCTGCTCCTCTTTTATATGACCCATGTAAAAAAGGAGTAGGACTTCATCACATTTGCTCAGTCAGTATCCTGGGTTTGTTTTTGTTTTTTACCACCGTACACTGGCTGTTCTCATTTTCTATACAGCTGAACTTTGCAAGTGACAGTTCTTAGAACTGTTCAAATGGCAATTCAGAACATCAGGATGGTCACTGGTTCTACCTGTCTTTGAATTGGAATCGGTATCTGCTTAACAAAAGAATGGTAATGGACTGGGAAAAATATGAAAAGAACAAGAAAAGGGTTGTGAAATCAAAGAAATAATGGAGATTATTTATATCCTGCCAATTTTGACATCATGATTCAATAAATTACAATCCTGGTTCGAAGATATATTTAAATCATACCTCCCTGACTGAATCACTGGAAACAGTCATATAAGAATCTAGAATATTTTTGCTAATTTGGGCACATAAGAACTAATAGGAGGAGGGAACACAGAGGTATATAACTGCATCTTGATATAATAAGTTTTTGAATGTTACCAGTCTGGTGAACAGGTCATAAGCTGCACACAAATTCCAGCTCTGTTTTCAAAAACAGTACCCATCCTGTTCACCTAAGAAAGATCAACCAAAATGACATTTCACATTAGAAGCAGGAATAACAACAACAACATAACAACACAAAGAGACAAATGTTCCAGGATGGGCAAACTCAGAAGTTGGAGAAGACAGTGGTCAAATGTGGAGATTGTGTTTTTTGTTCTTTTGGCCAGGAATTACATTCTCCCAGATTTATTCAAGGTTACATGATGTTTCCAATTAAAAGAAAGCAGAAGTCCTTACACAGATATTCTAGAAATGTTCATGTTTATTTACCATATTTAAAAACACCAGTTTTGTAAGAGGCTTGCTAATTTGTTACAGCCAATTGTTCTTGGTTCACCTGTACCCTGTACTTGATTTTTACTTTAGTACAGTAGAAAGTACAATAAAAGTAACATCAATATCTGAGGGAACACCTGCTGCCGGCATCAAGCTCCCTTCGTCCAGTGCACTCCCACAGCGAGGATCTTCTCAGGGTGCCACCGGTAAGAGATTGCCGGCGGACGACACCCAGGGATAGGGCCTTCTCAGTGGGTGCGCCTGCCCTTTGGAACCAGCTGCCAGTGGAGCTTAGGACTGCCCCCGACCTCCGTTCATTCCGCCAAGACCTGAAGACCTGGCTCTTCGAGCTCTCTGGCCGAGGCTGAGAATTTTAATTTTAATTTTAACTGGGGTTTTACTTATTCAGGGATGGATATAATTTTTTTAAATTTGTTTTTAACTTTTGTATTTTTGTTTTTAATCACCCTGTAAACCACCCTGAGTCCTTCGGGAAAGGGCGGTATATAAATGTAATAAAATAAATAAATAAATAAATAAATTCCCAGTTGAGAAAGTAAAAAGTGAACATACTGTACATTAGTTAGTGAGCACTGTAGTTGGGCACAAATGATGATCATCCTAATGCTTTACAATATTTTTCTGAAACTATACATATGTAAATTTCTTCCACACCATGTGGAAGAAATGTTCTTGGGAATCAGCTCTTAAATTCTACAGGAATAAATAATGCTGGGTTTGTTGTTTATTGCAAATTGAGACACAGAGATTGTATTTTAAGTATTTATTTGTTAACCCACCTTTTGTTTCAAGAATCTGAAGAGGCAGAGAGAACACTATGTCCTCTAGTTGATCTGTTTGTAGGAGGGGTCAGCTAGTGATGATTTTGAAGGTACAAAGAGAGCTTCTATGACAATTTGTGGAAGTTCGGTTTCTCTGACCTAGTACTGCAATCTAGGAATTCCCTGGGACCACCATAGTGATAAGTGAATTTGTGCAAATCCCACACCATAAAGTTAAAGAAAAATAGGCAAATACTGCCTCGATCTGTATATGTACCATTGTTTAAGCTTCTCTTAAAACTAGCTTAGGCTTGTCCAAACAAATCAAGACCAAGTTTTGATGGTCCTTTTCCTGCACAGGTCCAACAGGTTTTGCAACCTGCCCTTCCAAGTTGCTCATGATACCCCAGAGGGGGGGGGTGTCATACCGATAATCTGCAAACCCTTTTATATAGACTACATTTATATCCAATACTTCCTCAAAACAACACATAGCTGGATCTTCTCTTATCTTGCTTTCACAACAACCACCTCTTGAAGTAAGAAGAGCAGAAAAGTCTGGTGGTGTCTGGATTTTTTTCCCCCTTTAGTGCCCCAAGAGGAAAGAGTAATGTCTGAATCTTACCTCAAAAAAATCTGGCAACCAGTGTATGTCAGTTATTATAGATTTATGGCCGTATTCTATAGATGAGACTGCGCAGTACCTCACCAAGTGTGGTTCCTTCCCCATTTGTTGTTCCAGCATGAAACTGGGCTAAAATTGAACATGACCTGTTAATACTTAAGAAGAAACCAGCTATCACTTTTTTAAAAACCAAAACTAAGCCCATACGCGAGATGGGTGACATACTGTATAAGTTTAATAAAGAAACAAATAAATAAATCCTTTCTTTAAAGTATAAGGATCCTCTAAAATTCACAGAAATTGACGGTGTATATGCCATCGTCAATGGGAGGAAATAAGGAAAATATATTGGTTTGTGGGAGGCCCAAAGTCATCATTTCTTGTAACATGTATATATGTAACATGTATATTTCTTGTAACAGCTATACAAACCTCACATTTTCCTTTTCACTTTCCTCTCCTGTCCAAGAGCCATAAGGTTTGAAACATTCAGTTTTAAATAAAACACAGTTTTCTCTTGTGTCAAACTGAGATTTGTTTAAACAACAGTACCGTTGAACCGACTCTTGATTTTTTTTGGCTCATTCTGAAACCACAGTTGAAACAAAGTTTTCAGCCAATTTTGGATTTAATATGGAACTTGTGTTTGTTTAAAAGTGCAAGTGAAAATTTCTAATCTCTACATAGCTCTATAGGAGGAGGTGTAGGAGACCCACAAATCCAAGACACTTGCAAGCTTATTCACATAGAGCAGGGGTGTCAAACTGCCGGCCCGTGGGCCGGTTGCATCGTATGGAGGCCGCGCCCACCCCGGTTCCAGCAATGCAAAAAAAGTCGCGATATGTCACAACACGTTATGTGACGCGGCGAATTTGACACCCGTGACATAGAAGTATTTAGTTATCTAGGAGTAAGTGTCATTCATTTCATTTCATTTTACTGTTATACTACACAAATGATACAACTCCATTTAATGCAACAGAGTTTATTTTATTTTATTTTATTTTATTTTAATTCCATTTATATCCTGCCCTTCTCCGAAGACTCAGGGCGGCTTTACAAACTTAGCAGTAGTAGTTTAGAGAATACCAGGGTACGCACAGAATATACAATTTTTTCCAGTTGTCTTAAAAGCAAGGATTCTAGTGCTTATATTTGTTGACTTATTCTAACCTTACAGGTAGATTTTTTTCAAGTAAATGTGCTACAGGACACATAATATTCATGTGCAGAAGGGCCAGATCCCAGAGCTATCAGTCTTAAATCAAAAATCATTAGGCAATTGACAGCATGTAAGAAGAATAAGTATGCAATACTCACCATATTAATTGCTGTGCTAGCAGCAATGCCTGACTTTGCGCTTTTTAACCTTTCTTCATATTCTGAAATGTCCCACAACACAACCTGGCATTGGAGCAGAACAACAGATCTGATAAATCTAGTGCAGCAGAGGTGTTCAAAACATGCTTGGCAACTGGTCCATATTTATGACAGCTGCAGTGTCCTGGGTTCATGGGATCACCTTCTATGACTTTCTGAGAACCAAAATCAATGGGGAAAACCAGATTCACTTGACAGCCATGCTACTAACTTAGCAACTGCAGTGATTCACTTAACAACTGTGGCAAAAAAAGGTTGTGAAATGGGACAAAATTCACATAGCAAATGTCTCACTTAGCAACCAAAATTTTGGGCTCAGTTATGGTCGTAAGTCGAGAACTATCTGTATTCCTTCCATGAAGAATGTGTCCCTTCCAATTGTGCTGGGACTATTAAATCTCCCAAATTCTAGTGAGATTAAGAAAGAGCCTTTCCTGACTCTGTTGCAAATGACAATGCTGGGATTATATTTTTAGGTATAGAAATGAAGGATTTTTTTGTTTCAATTTCAGAAAAGTAGAAGTTATAAAAGTTGAAAAGTAGCAGACTGAACTTCGGATGTGGAAATACAGTAGTGACATTCACAGTTCTATTACCATGTGCTTTGGAAGTTTGAGAGTAGGATTGGTCATTTGCAGCCCCAGATTCTCTCAATCTTTTTAAAATGCTTTGAAACATTATTAGAAAATATTGGGGGAGGCGGGTGTAACTTATTACACAATGCAAAAAAGATACAAGATGCATACAAACATATAGTTCAATGCTCACTTTAAAGAAGTGAGAGAAAGAGAGAAAGGGAGAGGGAGAGAGAAATGAAGTGTGCAAATCCAGTTGCTAACCTGTCCATTCAGACAGCCTCCAACAATGATGTTGGGATCACTTGGAGAAAACTCAAAGCAATAAACATCTTCAGGGCACTCCAGCATTAGCTAGAAATAACATTAGGAAGGAGGGAGAGATCCATCAATTTTGAGCACCATTTTCCACAAACTAAAGTGATTGTGTCTTTGTTGGTTAAGCAATGTTCAGAAATAGTCAAGTCGTCAAAAACAGAGAATACCTGAGGGTGAATTGGGTCAGCAAAACTCCAGAACAGAATTGGGGCTTTCCATAAGAGCAGTTTCCCAGACTGGGCTACTCGTTCCTCATAAGTGAGCCGCTCGGTCACTGCCACGACAATTATCCCTGAATGAAGACAAAATACTATTTCTTCAGTACAGCAGAAAAGAGAAATCTTTATGTAGCTGAAGGCTATCCTTCCCTTCCCTTCATTTCCCTTCTCATTTTTTTCAATTCTTCAACAGTCAAGGTTGATAGGCTTGGGCAGGGGTAGGCAACCTCAGCTCTTTTATGACTCATGGACTTCAACTCCCAGAATTCCTCAGTCAGCATAGCTGACTCAGGAATTCTGGGAGTTGAAGTCCATGAGTCATAAAAGAGCCGAGGTTGCCTATCCCTGGGCTTGGGGATACGATGACACCCTTGGTGCACAGGCTTGAGGCAGTGTTAGACTTTTCAGTCACAGGCACTAACTTTTGGGAAGGTCAAGATGCATCCATCTTGCTCTCTCTTTTCTCTCTTTTTCTGATTTTTTTTTAGAACAACAAAAATGGTGTTACTTTTGCTTGTCATCCCAAGTTTAAAGTTTTCCACTCTTTTAGAAAAAGCTATCTGCAGATTTTACCCAATAACTGCTTTCAATATCTATCAAATGTTCACACTCAGCCAACACTCCCCGCTAGTTAGGATGGTGATTCCAATTCCACAGTATTATAAATTATCAGCTAAGCATTTCAAATGCCTTTCTTGCTGTACTTCCTGCTTGGTTTTTTTTTTCAGAGAGGGCAAAATAGATAAAATACAAGAGTGGCTGCCTTTTGAAGGCCTCCAGATGCCTATCACAATTATTGTAAAGCTGAACCAATTTTTTGTAAGCCTTACCATAAATGGTCGGGTGCCAGCAGATGCAGCTAACAGTTCTGTCCTTGAGGTAATGCAGATCTGTAAAGGACTGATATTCCTTCATGGTGACATCAGATTTACCTGCAAAACCACTTTCCTCTTCTGCAAGAGCTTTCCAGTCATCGAAAAAAACATTCATTATTTCATTTTGTTGCAGTGCCACTTCAACTCTGCAGCAGAGGAAAATGAGAGAGAGAGGGCGGGTGGGTGGGGAGAGAGAGGGATTAAAATACTTAAGGGGTTACTACATTAGGCATCAATGGGTTCTGATGAAAATTTACAGGGGAAGGGCCATCCTTCCAGCCATGTGGGTCCCCTGCAAATGCCCTCTTTTGGACTGCTGGCGTTATTGCCTGCAGCTGGTCAAGGAGTGTCCCCATCTGACGTCTCCCTTCCAATTACTTCACTACTAAATGATCAGTACTAATGGGTCCAAATCAACCAATGCTTGCTGTAAGCCAGAAGCAGAGTTCATCCCATCCGACTTATTGGCAGAGCCATGTAGAGATCCTTTTTTTTTTCTTTCAGAGGATATCAGGGGATGCCTCTTCGGTTTAATAACTGCAAATCACGCTAAAGTGACACTGCTCAAATCAGGTATAAAGTTAGGGAATTAATTCTGAAAAGTTGCATCTGTCACCAAAGCAGGGTAGAATGTGGATGGGGAGGGCTGTGTGTGTGTGTGGGGGGGGTGTTTTTTGTTTGCGTATTATTGCTTGTATCTCAGCACATTACATTAGTGGAGCATGATACTAACCGTAAAGCCACAGATACGATAAAGTTTTTCAGCTCTTCTGATGACAAGTAAGCCTCTTTTTCATGTTCTGAAAATTCTCTCGGGTAATATTGTGTCGTTGCATTTTTGGGATAGGTCCTAAAGCACATGAATTCCATTGTTTAAAAAAAAACGGAGAGTGGGAGAAAAAGTTCTTCCCAACGCTAGATATCATAATTTAAATGATGTTTGTCCTATAGCATTTACTAATTCCACAGAATTTTGGCAACCATTCCACAGTATTGGCTGATGCTGTAGAGTTGAGGAAACATAGGTGACTATAACTGAAAAAGACAGAGAAATATGGGAGCCATGTTTTTTTTGAAGCACAATCAGGTGTGGTTTCATTGGTACGTTTTGTTTATGATGATGTATGATTTCTGAAGCAAGGTTTTGGTTTTAGTGCTAAATGCGTATGGGAGCTCTATGGCTTATCCAATAAAATCCATTGGTTTGATATTTCCCTGATTGGTTAGATTTCAATTTCCATAATCCCCAGCTGCAGACTCATGATCTATTATTCCCTGGGCATGAGGCCAGACCCTGAACTCACAGTAAAGTAAAGTAAATCTGAGTCTGATCAGTAACCACTGAATGGACAGCCACCAGACCTCCATGTATATTGTTCTGAATTCTATCAAAGGCAAAAGACAGAATACAGATGAAATTAGTATATCTGAAATCTCTCACCTACATTCTTTCAAGGTCAAAGAAAGTAGAAGTTGTTATTCTCTCCCCCTTCCCAAAAAAATCTCCTCCCCCCAACCCCCCCCCCCCCCCACACACAGTTTTTCTTCCCTTTTTAAAACAAAAAATAAATTATGAGTTTTATACCATTTTGTCTGAGTTCCGGTGTTTTCTTCTTCTGGAACTACCTGGATGCCAACATGTTTCTCTAGCTGCCGAATGGTGAAGTTCTTGTCTTGATAGGGCATACACTCCACATATGCATTTTTATCAAGGGTCGCATTTCTGTTTTGGAACCTAACCCGAATTCCAAATTCTTTGTGTGGCCGAGAAATCATATATTTTATCTGAAAGTCCAATAAAAATATTTCTTAATGAAAGGATTGCTTTGGAGCAATGTCAGTCCTAGGCGTCAGGATCTGACAGTTATATGGCTTGGCTTTTTTGTGCTTCCTTTTAACCTGGTATTATGTTTAAAATGCTGCATTGATACGACAGCTCAAAAGACATATGAGGTCACCTTTATAGTAGGTCCATATGATCAGGAATCCTAGAGGAGATCAACCCTGACTGCTCTTTAGAAGGCCAGATCCTGAAGTTGAAACTCAAATGCTTTGGCCACCTAATGAGAAGGAAGGACTCACTGGAGAAGAGCTAATGCTGGGAAAGGTTGAGGGCAATAGAAGAAAGGGACGACAGAGAATGAGGTGGCTGGATGGAGTCACTGAAGCAGTAGGCATGAGCTTCAATGGACTCCAGAAGTTGGTAGAGGACAGGAAGGCCTGGAAGAACGTTGTCCATGGGGTCACGATGAGTCAGACATGACTTCACAGCTAACAACAAAATGATCAGGAAGGTAGTATCATTTGATGGGAATTTTAAAAAGAATCACACTGAATTTTTTTTCTTATCTCCCACGGGGAGAACAACTGAACTTTCTGATCATATAGGACAACACATTCCTTGTAACAGAAGAAATACTTGCTATCTGTATTTAAAAATTATTTTAATACTAAACCGTACATAAGGGTACGTTTATAATTTTTTCTGTGAGGTAAACTCTAATATATTGCACATTGTTTCCTATGTTATACACAATACAATTAACAATAAGTCTATGCATGTATATTCAGAAGTTAATTTATATTCCTAAATTAGCATGTAAATAAACACAAATGAATTTTGTGATTTTGATTAAACAACTATCCCCAAAATGGCATGCAGTAATCCATATTTGCCCAGATAAATACTGTATCAAATTATCAAAAAAGAGAGAAACAGAGAGAGAGAAAGAGAGAGAGAGAGAGAGAGAGAAGAGAGAGAATAAAGGAAAGAAAAAAGAAAGAAAGAAAGAAAAAGAAAGAAAGGAAGGAAGGAAGAAAGAAAGAAAGGAAGGAAGGAAGGAAGGAAGGAAGGAAGAAAGAAAGAAAGAAAGAAAGAAAGAAAGAAAGAAAGAAAGAAAGAAAGAAAGAAAGGAAGGAAGGAAGGAAGAAAGAAAGAAAGAAAGAAAGAAAAAATCTTAAAGCAAAAAATCTTAAAAAATCTTAAATCTTAAAGCAGATTCCGTCTACTGTCAGGACCCACCTCAATCCACATCTTAGGAAATAAGAACTCTTGGATGCAAGTTTAGTCCAAAAGGAAAATGTTTACTAGGATGGAATCGATTGTGGGAATACAAGACGGAATCTGACAAAAGTTACATTTCAATCCTATATAAACCATTCCCATTTCAGCCCCTCCCCTCATCCATTTGGTCAGGCTGTCGTCAGTTGCTAGGTGTCAGGTCCTTCCATGGGAAAGGGAACTCTCCTTGGTTTTATGGTTATTGCTTTCCTTTTCAGTTGTAAATGAAGATACAAACCAGACCTGTCTGTCCCCCTCCCTTCCCCCGTTAAAACATCCCCTGTTGTTTGAAAATCGCTTTAGTAACCATCCTCTCCCCCCCCCCTCGGAGAGATGGCAGAATCCCCAGTAATAGCACGTTGTTCTACCTATACAATTATGAAATGTGATATAAATGGATTCTGACATAAATATAGATAAAAATGCATATAGACTTTTCCCTTAATTTCCTCACGGTTTGCTTGTTATGGAATCAACGTGTTGAGATTTTTAAGAGGCTCATTAAATTTTTTCATAAATACAGTCATACCTCGGTACTCATCATTAATTGGTTCTGGGAGGAGCGGAACAATGATTACCAAATTTTTCCCATAAGGAATAATGTTGTGAGTCACAAGGCAGCCAACTGACAAATTCTAGCTTGTGCTACAGAGACAAAATGTTCATGTCAAAATGTATTGAGTAGCAAATTTGATGAGTTTCAAAGCAGTTGAGTACCAAGGTACCACTGTATCTGAAATCTACCACTACAGAGTATTACAAGGTTACTCTCTTATATTTTGCTGAATAAAATTAATTCTTCTCACCCTCCTTGTTGATTCCCTGACTGATTCTTCTTCAATTTCCTTTTCACTTCCAAGTGAAACCCAAGGTTTTCGCACAGGAGGTTTATAAATTTCTTCAGGCACGCCTTCTTTAATTTCCTCTTCTTCCTCTGGCTCTGGTGGCTGTGGAGAGGAAAATAATAAGGATGTTCATATTTAATTAATTGATTTTTAAAAAATAAAGGTAAATACAGTATTGTGACACAATTATATTACTCTCTATTCAGAAGACTATTTTGACCCTCTATGATGCACATACCAAATAACTGAGCTATCTCTTACATTTAAAATGTTTTCCTTGGCTTCTTCGGTTGCAACAAGATAAAAGATCTGTCCATATTTTAATTCTCTGTCGAAGACTAGCAGGAGTTCTTCGCCAGGATAATCCTATGTGAATACAGATAAGTGGATTTTTGCAATTAGAAAAGATACTAACCTCCAAATAGAATTGAGAAAAGAGAGCGGAAGATTGAATTTATATATCGATCCTATGTTAGTTATTATCCATCATCTAAAAGTCCAACTTTTTTTGCTTTTTAATTTATATTTTTCACACGCATAACAGAAATAAGACATTCTCTTCTTCAATATTGTGTAGTTTTTTTTAACCAGCACCATTACCAAACCCAAGGATCTCAAAAAGCCCAATCCAATGCAAATCTTGGATAATTGATATAGTCAAGTTCATCAATTTTCCAACAGAGAATTGTACATACAATATGCCTTGAAGAGTAACTTACTAGTATAACTTTTTTGATAGGGTGGAAGTCAGAAATTGCAGCTCTTGTCTTCATATCGTTAATAATATCTTCCTTTTTAAGAAGCTTGTAAGGATTTTCGGCTGTTACATCTACATCAGCAGAGCAATTAAATATTTCCTGGGTTTTTTCAGTGAGGACCAAGGGAAATATTTCTGGGTGGCCTGAAAAAAAAATTGCAACTTTTTCTTCAATGCGTGTGTTTTTGTGTTTGTGCATGTGTGCATGTGTGTGTGTGAGAGAGAGAGAGAGAGAAAGAGAGTGAAAGTCTACTGTAATTCACTCAAAAGTTCCACAATGTCACAAACATTCTAAAATGATAGTGTAGTGTTATTTCTCACTAAGCTCAACATCCTTTTTCCCTACATTTTGAAGGACCCTGCCTTCGATGAAATCACATCAAAATGAAATTATGGCTAGTCGCCTGATATTGTAAGCAAATAGCCAAGAAAATGGAAGAGGTTTGTTTTACATTGCAGAAGAACTTTGTATTGTAGGGAAGTGTGCATGTTTGTGTGTTTATGTGTGTGTGGACTTCAATGGAAACGAAATGTTGTCTTCCCCTTGGATGATTCTTTTCAGGTAAAAATTGAGAGCTCCCAGAGAACATTCTTTAGAAAATGTTGATTAAATTAACTAAGAGGATCATAGTCCCTTAAACTCAGGCTGCAGAAAAACTGCATTTTGATATAAAATGATCAGCTGAATTACTTCAGTCCCAGGGAATTTCAAGCCTTTGAAATAGGCCAAGGTAGTACTACAGGAATACTATTGGTCAGAGTTCTCCCCTGTCCCATCTGACAGCAAATGGAATCAAGGCAAGGTTGTTTGGGGTTTCTTTCTCACGCTATCCCTTGTTTCAGGACTCACATGTCATTTTTCTTCCCTATGGATCTTGCATTCCTTCAGCAAGATTATCTCCACTTTCTTAAAAACTTAAAGAATTTGAAATAAACGGCAAGAAGCCAAATAAGATTCTAATCTAAGAAAATTATAAATGTATCAAGGGTCTGGTTAAATTTGTTAACATTGACTTTTACTATCAGATTATGGAAGTAACTATAAAAAAATAAATAGCTTCTTATAAAAACAAGATTTATTTTGCCTATCTTAGGTTGTTGTCTCTTATGACAAAGATAAGCAATGTTATGATTTTTGTGCTTTGTTCACTACAAGCTCCGCTAAGTCTAAGTAAAGAAGATATTTTTTTATTGATCATTCCGGTCATTTCTGGCTGGCACCATTATGCATACTTTATTTATATATTTTTCTTTAGCATTGAACTTACCCATGCTTGCCATAGATAGATCAGGCTCTTCTTCTTTTTTAACTGAAATAAGAGAAAGGGGTTTTAATGTAAATCTTTCTGAATCAGCTAGGCGGGTGTGCGTTGTGTTTTTCATTTCTATATAAAATTCACTTTACAAGTGATAATTATCAGGACTAGCAGCCACTAGTGAGAATTACCCTCTGCCGATGTGCTGTAATTCCTATTAAGGCTAAACTAGTAGGGTGTCACCGTGTATTTTATGTACTGTCTTTGACCTGAAATATTATTTGATTTTGTCAATGAATTTTATTTGATGAGTTTGAATATCATGACAGAAAAGGAAGCTGAAACAGTTTTCCAATCTTGATTTTATAAATTTCTAATTCCAGGCCAGGAATAGTCTACCCCCCCCCCATTCCATCGCATAACTAAAAAGTTCCAAACATTTTAAGTTTTCCTTATGCAGAGGATAGACCAGCATCTTGATGTGTTTTCATTTATTTTTTAAAATTCCATTTATATCCCGCCCTTCTCCGAAGACTCAGGGCGGCTTACAAGCTTAGCAGTAGCCTTCTTTCTATGTATATGCCTGCTTATTAGGGCTTTCACACACACCCCAAGCGGCATTATTACAAAGTCAGCTTAATTGCCCCCAACAATCTGGGTCCTCATTTTACCTACCTCGGAAGGATGGAAGGCTGAGTCAACCTTGAGCCTGGTGGGATGCGAACCTGCACTAATTGCAGGCAGCTGGTGTTACTTAAGGAGGCATTAGCCCACTGCTCCACCAAGGCTCATGTGATCATGATTTACTACACTTGTATGCTGTCTGACTCCCTAGAATTCTGATCACTATTTTGATGGCCGTATATGTCTTCTAAAAAGTAATGAAATTATATGTATGCAATATATACTAAGAATAAATATATATCTCTTTGTGTGGGTGCATTTGTTATTCCAACAGAGAAAAGCACAAAGGGAAATAAATATGTTAAGTCGTGGGCTCTTGGATGCAGGAATGATGACATGAGGCTGAGTACAGGATAACTCATACTTTATTCTTGCTGGAACTGCACTGAAACTTGGGCTGCAACCAGCCACAATATATAGTCTAGCCCCTAGGCGGCAGCCAATGGGTTTGAACCCACTCTTGCCGCCTGGGGCTAGCCAATTGCAGGACCGGAGACGGCCAGTCTGGGTTGCTGGAGAGCCGTTGGCTGCTCCAGCGACGCACATGGTGTATCACCACAAGCCCAGTACATAACAAAATACTTTCTGACTGAAGGAAGACTCTACTCCTCAGGAATGAGCAGAATGGAGCATGAGTAGAGAACGGTTCAAAATCACATAAAAGCACCATGCTTTTGGCTTACAAACATTATTTGTTCTGTGATCAGTTCTTTACTGGCTGATATGGTTACCTTTCCAGTAAATCCTCTGAGTCTTAGTAGCAGCTGCTGTGATCACAGAAAGTAAAGAAAAAAGTCCCTTCCAAAAGCTTTCTTTCATTTCTGAATCTCAGAATTCAACCATTGTACAGTACATTCATTCTGTATGCTGGCTTTATCCATTGTTTCTCAACAATTTGTGGGCCTTTTCCTGCGACTCAGTTAAAATGGTATTTATCTATACTTGAGCCAGACATAATATTTCCAGTCCCTGCTGCTACATGATCTCTATGGTTTCTGGTTTGGTTTGCCATAAGATGTTGGTGTCCTGATTTCAGGTGCGGAGATTGCCTTAAAGCCATTAATTTAAACCTTCTGACTTTTGCCTGCCCTTCTGAAAGTAACCAGCAGGAAGGAAGGAAGGAAGGAAGGAAGGAAGGAAGGAAGGAAGGAAGGAAGGAAGGAAGGAAGGAAGGAAGGAAAGAAGGAAGGAAGGAAGGAAGGAAGGAAGGAAGGAAGGAAGGAAGGAAGGATATCCAAAAATTTTCAAATAAATACACACAAACATTGGCAAAGCATTAGTTGCATTCATCCATTCTTGAATATTTTTGTGTTCATATTTAGATTAAGGCAAATAACATTCTTCAGTTCTATATAATATTACACTTACCAGGAGATTTTGGTTTTCCTTTGGCTGACCCCTTAGGACTTCCTTTTCCTTTGGCTGACCCCTTAGGACTTCCTTTTCCTTTGGCTGATCCCTTAGGACTTCCTTTTCCTTTGGCTGATCCCTTAGGACTTCCTTTTTCTTTGGCTGACCCCTTAGGACTTCCTTTTTCTTTTGGTGATCCTTTACCTTTGCCTTTACCTTTTTTTGGTGAACCATCACTATCAGGTGAGGTACGCAGTTCAGTAGTTGCTGGACTTTCATCCATCTTTTAAATGCTTCTGAAAAGTGGACAACAACAACAACCCAAAAATCAGATAACGAGACAGAACTCAAATGACCCCTCCCAGTGTCTGTACTTATAACTAAGCTAGTTGATTATGATTAATTCCTATATAATGTCAGGAGCAGAATAGGAGTTATCTAAATAACCTCACCATTGCTTTCAATGGGGATGTGGTTTTGGATCAATTAGAATCGGTTTTGCAAAAATACAAAGAATACTTCAATTTCAACTGAGAAATTCAAGGGCCCATTTGAAACTCTGCAAGATACCTTGAGTGAAATATTGCTGGGACTCCTGAAAATATTATATGCCCAATTGTGCTTTTCATCCCAATTTATCTTTAAATTTTGTTTCTGAAAGTCAAAGCAGAAGAGAATAAATTGTATGAGAAAGGGAAGCAGTATGACATGTAGTGCTAACTGCCAATCAATGCACAAATAGAATATAGTCTTCACCATCACTCTCCATTTAAGGTCCCTGTTTTTAATCACCATTTTCATTTCCCAAGTCTTCAGAAGTATTTAGAAAGTTATCTATGATTATCTTAACTTTTCTTTTTTTTTCCAATTTTAAAATCCTGGAAAAAAGAGAAAAATCACTGCCTATCCCAACTATTAACCTGCTTCCAGATGTGGAACAACCTGCCTCCAGTTGCGAATGCTCCAACACTGAATGTCTTTAAGAAGAAACTGGACAACCACTTGTCTGAAATGGTATAGATTTCCTGCCTGAGCAGGGGGTTGGACTAGAAGACCTCCATGGTCCCTCCCAACTTTATTATTATCATTTTTTTATTTTTATTTTTTTTATTGGTCCCTTTATTCTCACTCTACACAAAAGGGGAAAAATAAACTAATTAACTTAACACTTTGTCTTGTCTAAAACTGAAAACAAGGGGGGATTTTAAATGAACATTTCAATTTCAGCTATTTGCTAGAAATAAATTGGGCTAACTTGCCAAGGCTAGTCCTGTTGTGGGAACACATCGTTCTGGAGCTTTTTTTCAAAATGGTGGAGAAACTTTGTGTTAAAAAGTTCCCCAGGTTTCATGCTCTGCAGGGAGGTCTGCAGGGAGAGGGTGTGTGTGTGTGTGTGTGTGTGTGTGTCAAAATCTACAAAATGATGAGCACAGTGTTACAACCCAAGCTCTGTCCTTTTTGTATGTGTGTGTGTGTGTGTGTGTGAAGACAGCACAAGTAGTAGTGGCTTTGATCATGGCACAATGCCTGCTATCTTCCTGAATATGTCAGTGATATGCAAAATATTTTGGAATTAATTATAAAAATATATTCCCATGGAAAATGCTGTTGTTTTAATTTTTTTTTTAGAAAAATCTTAAGTGGATCTTTGAAGATTGGACCCTACAGGGAAGTAGATGGAACCAAAGATTACAGTTAATCTTTGGAAAGTCATTTCTTTATGTATTTCTTTTCTGTTTCTTTTCTCCATTCTTAGTTTTCTTGCTTTTGTCCTTTTTTTATTTTCTGAGCCTATTTGTTTCTTTTTCTTTCTTTTCTTTTTAGTTTGCATTAGTATGATAGTATATTTTTTTAAATAAAATTACTATACAACTTAGAAATGTCAGAGGCAAAATAAAATAATGAATTGGGTTCTTGGGGGGGGTTCCTTAACTGATAGATGAATGCCTCTCTGAAGGAGAGCAGGATGGCTCCTTCTTCAAGATGGCAATTATTAGACCATATCATTTGTGGCACATGCTGGTAGCCTACAAGCTTGATCATTGTAATGGATTCTACGTCAGGGGTCCCACCTATATGCGGGCCAAGAAGCAACAGTGAGAACTGGACACGGAACCACTGATTGGTTCAAAATTGGGAAAGGAGTCCGGCAAGGCTGTATACTGTCGCCTTGCCTATTTAACTTATATGCAGAGCACATCATGAGAAAGGCAGGGCTAGATGAATCAAAAGTTGGAATTAAGATTGCTGGGAGAAATATCAACAACCTAAGATATGCAGATGATACCACTCTAATGGCAGAAAGTGAAGAAGAACTAAAGAGCCTCTTGTTGCGGGTGAAGAAGGAGAGTGTAAAACCTGGGTTGAAACTTAACATTAAGAAAACCAAGATCATGGCATCCGGCCCTCTCAATTCCTGGCAAATAGATGGGGAAGAAATGGAGGTAGTGACAGATTTTATTTTCCTGGGCTACAAGATCACTGCAGATGGGTACTGTAGCCAAGAAATTAAAAGACGCTTGCTCCTCGGGAGGAAAGCCATGGCAAATCGAGACAGCACACTAAAAAGCAGAGACATCACCCTTCAACAAAAGTGCATATAGTCAAGGCTATGGTCTTCCCAGTTGCAATGTATGGCAGTGAAAGTTGGACCATAAAAAAGGCTGAGCGCCAAAGAATTGAGGCCTTTGAACTCTGGTGCTGGAGAAGACTCCTGCGAGTCCCTTGGACTGCAAGGCTATCAAACCGGTCAGTCCTAGAGGAGATCAACCCTGACTGCTCTTTAGAAGGCCAGATCCTGAAGTTGAAACTCAAATACTTTGGCCACCTAATGAGAAGGAAGGACCCACTGGAGAAGAGCCTAATGCTGGGAAAGATTGAGGGTAATAGAAGAAGGGGACGACAGAGAATGAGGTGGCTGGATGGAGTCACAGAAGCAGTAGGCGTGAGCTTAAATGGACTCCAGAAGATGGTAGAGGACAGGAAGGCCTGGAGGAACGTTGTCCATAGGGTCACGATGGGTCAGACACGACTTCGCAGCTAACAACAGTCATTTGTGGCACATGCTGGTAGCCTACAACCTTGATCATTGTAATGCATTCTACGTCAGGGGTCCCACCCCGGGCCATGGACCGGTCCCGGGCCGCAGCATGCCAGCAACCGGGCCGCATAAACAAGCAAAGCCCCATCCATGGGATGCAGGCAGCACACAAACCCATGTACTCTCCGGTCCGTGGAAAAACTTTTCTCCACGGAACCGGTCCCTGGTGCTCAAAAGGTTGGGGACCTCTGTTCTATGTGGATCCTGACTTTACGTCTAATTCGAGCACTCCAGCTGACACAAAGTTGGAGCCATGCTGATTTTGGAAGAACAATGCACGCCCATCTTGCACGTATAATTAAAGCTCTGAAGTGGTTTTCAATTTGTTTTCTAGCAAAATATGTCCAATCAGGCAAAGTGGATGTGTTCTGTGTCCCCTCAATGAAGCAGTTTCTCATCTGGACTACCTCACAGGGCTGACAGATAGGAATGAGGAACAGTGCTTTCTATCCCAAGATACAGTACCTGCTTCACAAACAGCCTCCCTTTGAAGATTCAGAGAGCATAACAACATAATTTTCCCCCAGGCATGGGGCAGGGATGTTAGTGAAAGCTTGCTTGTATTTCTTATGTAGATAAGATGATTTTTAAGTGACCCTTAAGTATTATAGCCATTTAATACTATTAAAATGTCAGGGTCAGAAATCACGTCTGTTGAGATGGTTCTTTTGTTCCTTACTAAAGCATAAATGGTGAGATTGAAGGGGGGGGAGGGGGTAGAGATAATAGTAAAGAATAACTGCAGCACCATCGTGTGGAGATGGCCTACATCACATGGCATAATTGGACAGAAACAAGTTTTCTTTCCAAAGTTTCCCAGGAATAGCATTAACTTACTTCAAAATTAGCATTAGTATTCATTTAATTAAAAGACTTTAACTTTGCTTGGATGTCTTCCCTGCAACAGAACAGGCATCCCATTGATGAAGACTTTTCCTTCATCACCATCAAAGTAAATACTAAATCTGATGTAACAGCAGATTTCAGAAAATGGAAGGAACACACAAGAATGCTCAATGGTCCAAAATAGAAAATAAAAAAATGGGTTATTGTAGAAACAAGGACTATTGTTTTGACAATAAGGAACTGAAATAACCCACAGATTGGAAAATATGATTGTTTCTATCAAGTCATCCAGACTTCAGTCACATGAACAACATTGAAGTTTCAGAGATTAATCACCGAGCTATTTTTAGAAAACAATTTACAAAACCATGCAGAAAGTTCCTACTTATTCCTACGGGATTGATCTCACATAGTTATAATGAATATTTTCAGAACAACTTAAGCTATATATAAAACTTTTACATGAGTAAAAGGTAGCAAGCTAGAATGAATAAATTAACTAGCAGATGATTATGATTTGTAATAAAGCCAAGCGAATAAAGTGGAAAAAAGAGGAAAAATAGGATTAACTTTTTGTGTATTGATAACATTCTCGGAGTTAGACTGGAAATTATTGTATATAAAACCAAACAAAAAAAAATCCTTACTGTTGCTAAAGCGCTGTTTTTTAATCAAAACAAAAATATATAGTGTTTTATATCACATTTAATGTAATCCTACAGTGCCCTTCATACTAATAAGATCCTAAATAATAACTATATTTACTGTAAAATCTCATCTAAGACTGAATCAGAAATCATCATTTGCGCCCAGCTGCTGGATGGGAGATGCAACTAAATATATTTATACGTTTTAGTTAACCAGTTAATGATGTGTGGCAAAATGGCAAAGTATCACTTATGAGGGAAGGATGCCTAATTTGACCAAAGCAGTGAAACCAGAAAGTGTTGAGTAAAGAATAAAGAGATATTGGATATATTCTGCCCACTCTAGGTCAACAGGTAGATGCTGCCATTACATTTAAGATCAGAAAAATGGAGACCGTAAAAGTATGAAGCCATGAACAAAATAGAAAAACTCATCCAATTAAACTTGAAATGGCCATATATCACTTGGTAAAAATATGGGTGTGGTTTTCCAATATCTTTTTTTCTGAGACATTATTATTATTATTATTATTATTATTATTATTATTATTATTATTATTATTATTATTATTATTATTTTACTTCCCAATCTAGACTATAGTCCGGGGATTTCTAGAAATTTCTCATCCAGTATTAACCAGGTCCTACCTTGCTTACTTTCTAGCTCAAATAATGGTGTTGTGGTGCCATAATTAATTGTTATATCTACTTTGCGCAGGAACTGTTTGCATACTTTTTTAACAAAAAAAAATTGTACCCTTATCACCAATGCTTTTTTTGTAAAAGAAAAAGGTGCCGGAACTCACACGTCATACAACCCACCTTGTTTATCCTACAAGGTTCCATCCAAAAAAGGTGCCGGAACTCCGTTCTGAGCGTTCTATGAGAAAAAAAGCCCTGCTTATCACAAAGAACACTCTACTGCACCTGGAGTCTGTAAGGCCATTAATGATCATGGACATATGATTTTCAAACATCTGCTACTTCTCCCTCACATATAACACTCTGCATTTGTGTGCAACTTGTGCTCGCCAAGTAAACAGAGCAAGCCTGTACTCATTGTCATGTGCCCATAAGGCAGCAATGGTTTTGAAACAAGTATTGTGTGCAGCAGTGACTCCTTCTCACAGGAAAGGCCTGGAGTGCTTCTTTGCTCTTTTTCTATATTCAGAAAAAAAAGGGGAAGAGGATGCAGGGAAAACAAAGGAGGCTGAGGTAGAGGAGAGGACAAGAATGTAAAAGGTCAAGAATGCCTTTTAGTGATATGCCTAGATCACGTAGACAGCAAAGGGCAGATTTCTTTGCAATTAATAAATTCAGTTCAAATAGATACTAAGTCACAGTTCTGCAAACAACAGCAAAAGGGAAAATAGTAATGAAATGTTGGAAGAACGCTCACATTTGAATTACTGTGTTTGGCTGAAAATCTGCTTTATATTACACTACTGTCAGACAGTCAGGCAGACAGAAAATGAGAAAGAATCACAAGAGCCCTATTTGACCAGGCTAAAGGATCCTTTACTCCACCATCATGTTTCCATTAAGGCCAATCAGAAGCCTCTCAATGTAACTTGTAAGCAGAACACAGAAGCAACAGGTCCCATCTGCTGTTATTCTCCAGCAATCCATATTCAAAATTGCACCACTTCTAATCCTGGAGGTTTTATATAGCCATTATAAAAAGAAATCATTAACTGGCCATATATATAAGGTAAAGGTAAAGGTTCCCCCGCACATGCGTGCTAGTCATCTCCGACTCTAGGGGCTGGTGCTCATCTCTGTTTCAAAGCCAAAGAGCCAGCGCTTGTCCAAGGACGTCTACGTGGTCATG
The DNA here is from genome assembly GCF_947247035.1 of Vipera ursinii. Lineage (NCBI taxonomy): Eukaryota > Metazoa > Chordata > Lepidosauria > Squamata > Viperidae > Vipera > Vipera ursinii. The sequence continues at coordinate 79,176,033 of NC_139516.1, read as the reverse complement.
TGGCCGGCATGACTAGACGCTAAAGGCGCACGGAACGCTGTTACCTTCCCACCATAGTGGTCCCTATTTTTCTACTTGCATTTTTACGTGTTTTCAAACTGCTAGGTTGGCAGAAGCTGGGATGAGTAACAGGCGCTCACTCTGTTACGCGGCACTCAGGATTCCACCCGCCAAACTGCCGACCTTCTGATCGACAAGCTCAGTGTCCTAACCCACTGAGCCACCGCGTCCCTGGCCATATATATAGCCTTCTTTTAATTGCCATCTATTTATTCATTATAAAGCTGTCTTTCAAAATTACTCTTTCCAAGGGTGCTCACATCAAAGCACAAAATTCTGAGCAATTACAAACTGATATCATTGCCTCATAATATAAATCCCAACACTGTTTACTACTGATATAATGATACCAAAGCAGCAGTAGCCTAAGAACAGTGTCCATGAATATTTATTTTTATTTATTTATTTTTATTTTTATTCCATTTATATCCCGCCCTTCTCTGAAGACTCAGGGCGGCTTACAAGCTTAGCAGTAGCCTTCATTCCATGTATATGCCTGCTTATTAGGGCTTTCACACCCCCCCCCAAGCGGCATTATTACAAAGTCAGCTTAATTGCCCCCAACAATCTGTGCCCTCATTTTACCAACCTCAGAAGGATGGAAGGCTGAGTCAACCTTGAGCCTGGTGGGATGCGAACCTGCACTAATTGCAGGCAGCTGGTGTTACTTAAGGAGGCATTAGCCCACTGCTCCACCAAGGCTCCTATATTAATATTAATAGTGTTATGATTATAGCCTCTAATAGAATATGAAACGGTCTAATAGAATATGAAACGGTCTAATGTCAAACCAGCAAAAAAAAGGGAGAAAAAAAATCGTTAAATAATTTAAGTATTTGATTATTGGCATTAAATAGTGCAGTAGAGAATTGCAAATATAAATTGCAAATATAAATTGCATACAGTCTAAAAAAAATCCAATTTATCTCTTTTAATATTCTGTCAATCTGTAATTAATAATACTGGTAATTAATTTTATGCTACACTAAATCCACAGAATTCAAATATAAATGTATACAGTAAAACCAAATACAGTTTAAGGTGTAATTATGGAGGGCACTATATCTAAGATTTAAAAGCAGCAATCATTTGACCTCAGGAAAGGGATAGAAAAGATGCTAACTGTAGCGATTTATTTTGCACCCCAAATAAAGGTAAAGGTAAAGGTTCCCCCGCACATGCGTACTAGTCGTTTCCAACTCTAGGGGCCGGTGCTCATCTCCTTTTCAAAGCCAAAGAGCCAGTGCTTGTCCGAGGACGTCTCCGTGGTTATGTGGCCGGCATGACTAGACGCCAAAGGCTCACGGGACCCTGTTACCTTCCCACCGTAGTGGTCCCTATTTTTCTACTTGCATTTTTACGTGCTTTCGAACTGCTAGGTTGGCAGAAGCTGGGACGAGTAACAGGTGCTCACTGTGCTATGCGGCACTCGGGATTTGACCCACCAAACTGCTGACCTTCTGATCGACAAGCTCAGCATCCTAACCCACTGAGCCACCGCATCCCTTACCACCACCGCGTACCTTTACCTTTCATGGCTTAGGACCACATTATTGAGGGACACCATCTCTTCTCAGTTGTTTCTACCCATCCAATCTGGTCAAGCAGGATGGTCATGCTTTGGATTCCATCAAAAACTGATGGTTGTCGGGGCCTAGTCCTAGAAGATATGCCTTCTCTGCCATAGCATCCACCTTGTAGACATTCTTCCTTCAGGGATCAGGATGCCCTTAACCTTGCTGGCCTTTCATAAAACCGTGAAGACCTGGTTCCCTGCTTCTTAGTTGGACTAATGATTTGGGTTGGATGTTTTTCAATTGCTTTGTATTTTAATTTCTGTAATTGTTTTTATTTTAATTTTGTACACCACCCAAGGTCACTTGTTGAGATACACAGCTATATAAGCTGAATTAAATAAAAGATCATTAAGCTCATTTAAAGAGGAGTAGTTCCTGGCAGTTTCCACAAACCCGCAACTTCAGCTGTAAGCCAACATTTCATGTTTTGGAACAAAACAAAAATATAATTCCATCTTTCCAATCACCTTTTATTTGACCCAAAGGCATCTGTCTTTTGTTTTCTTTGTAAAGTGGTGTGGACTGATTTGTGCATTCGACTCCCCTCATTCCAGTATTAAAAAATGACTGACAGATGGTTGTTGTGCTAGAAAACTAAAAGTTATCTTAGGCCAGAAGGGGGGAAAAATAGAGTAAGAGCACATTCTTGTAATTAGCTAATGGGGTGAGATATTTAACCTTACCAAACTGAACCAGCATGTTGCTAAGTATGCAAGGATGGGAACATTTAATTAGTTATCAGCAAAAACATGAATGTTATTTGTTCCAGGAAGGAAGAATGATTAATTGGTACTGGGATTGAACTGTTTCAATGTCAAGTGTATGCACTTTACTCATTAAAGATTGCAATTAGTTTGGGGCAAAAACCCTGAATCATCAAAAGACACAGGTGTTAAAAAAAAATCCTGTCTTAACCTAAAAAAGGAGTAACCACAACATGAGCCTTTGGGGTTCCCTGTTTGTTTCATTGGGTAGATGCCTTCTGCTCTTGTGCTAAACATAAAAAGGGTCTAGTATTAAGTTTTTAATTATTGCTTTTTTATTTTGTTACATTTACATTTTTTTACTCTTTGACTTTGTTTCTAAATGGTGGCAATTTTGTGAATTTACTCTAACGTTTCTCCCTTACCTCACTTTTCTACTCCCTTTTCCCTTCCCCATCTTTTCCGCTATTTACTTTGTATTTTGATTGTATTGTATATTAGTAAAGGTAAAGGTAGAGGTTCCCCGCACATGCGTGCTAGTCGTTTCCGACTAGGGGCCGGTGCTCATCTCCGTTTCAAAGCCGAAGAGCCAGCGCTTGTCCGAGGACGTCTCCGTGGTCATGTGGCCGGCATATCTAGACGCCAAAGGCGCACGGAACGCTGTTACCTTCCCACCATAGTGGTCTCTATTTTTCTACTTGCATTTTTACGTGCTTTCGAACTGCTAGGTTGGCAGAAGCTGGGACGATTAAAAGGCACTCACTCTGTTACGCGGCACTCGGGATTCGACCCGTCAAACTGCCGACCTTCTGATCGACAAGCTCAGCGTCCTAACCCACTGAGCCACCGCGTCCCATTGTATATTATAAACTACTAAAACTTTGTATTAAAAAACCCCTGTTCTGTAGAGGTTAATAGGGCGTTCAGTAAATACCAAAACATAAATATTATTTTTTTACATGAAAACTAGGTGTATATCTATGGATGCTACTCTAGTCTCCTGTATCAAATTACTGTTCCTGCTGATTATATGTAGCTGTCAATCTGCTATAAAATGCTGCAGAGTTGCTGCCTTTGAATCTGCCTGGCTGTAGCATATCCTTTTTGAGATCCTTCTTTGGAGATCCACCATCTACAGTAGCCTTCTTTGTTCTAGCTGCACTTAGTCTTTCAAATGCTCTCACTAGGGCAGGGGTAGGCAACCTCGGCTCTTTTATGACTCATGGACTTCAACTCCCAGAATTCCTGAGCCAGCATGGCTGGCTCAGGAATTCTGGGAGTCGAAGTCCATGAGTCATAAAAGAGCCGAGGTTGCCTACCCCTGCTCTAGGGGAACTGTCGAGCACCAGTTGCGTTTCTTCTTCTTGCTATGTGCCTTTTTTTACTTATCTATTCTTTTGAATATATTTCAATCATAAGATTATAGTTGTTACTTGGCTTTCGTAGTTTTTATGATTATTTGTTCTTGTAGCTGTTGATTTTTATTGTAGTTTTTTTAAAAAAATGGTTCCTGATTTATATCTATTTGAAAATTTCATTCCAGTGAATAACATGCAGAGCTAAGCTTTCTTAGTTTACGGCTGTTGTGAAAAAGCTACATACCATACTGAAGGTTAGGGCTCCATAGGTCCAAGGATCTGGTGGATAGGGACCCTGAGGTGGGGGCCGCCAAGGCAGCGGGCACCAAGATGATCTGGGTTGTGTTGGCCTTCAACAAATCCTAATGCCTCCTGGCGAGTGAAGTGGTTCCAAGAGGCTTTGGCCCATTTGTCCTCTAAGAGGGAAGTCCGTGGCTTGGTGGTATCCTCCCATCTTACTGGGCAGGAGCTTTTGGTTGTCAGTTCCAAGTTGCCACATATTATACAAATCTGGAATGGCTACATCTTGGATTACTCCTCTTATTGCACTAGAATATTGCAGAGCTGTAAAAAGGTAAAATGCACTTTTTCCCATGAGAAAATATTGTTTGAGCCTTTATTTTAAAAATTGAGTATGAAAGGACAAATATAGGTACAGGAGCATGGTAGGGAGAAAATGGATGAAGAGGACTTTTTCTTCCTATCTCAGAGCATTTGAACCTATGTTATTCCAGTGAACTTGAATGTTAGTAGATTCATTATAGCTAAAGGGAGTTAGTTTTTAATAAAACATATATGATAATGTTCACTGCCACAAGATACTTGCTTGTTTTACAGTATTTGCAGACTGTCCAATCAGTGAAGACATTAGATTGTGATTAACAAAACAGAGATAAAACCAAAACCACAAGAAGCAAAGTAGTAAAAATTTTAAACACATGCATACTCTTGATGGGTGACCACAATCAGCTTAGACCATGATGAAACAATACAGTTTTTATTCCCTTGTAAAATGCAAGGAGAGAGAGTGAGAGTTTAATATATCTCTGGAGGAAATGTGTTCTAAAGCTCTGGTCTACTATAGAAAAAGCAGTCACTTAATCCATGTTCTTCCTCCTTTAGAATCAAAATAGAGCTGGGGAGAGACCTTGGAGGTCTTCTAGTCCAGCCCCCTGCTCAAGCAGGAGATCCTATACCATTTCAGACTAGTGGCTGTCCAGTCTCTTCCTAAAAACCTCCAGTGATGAAGCACTCACAATGTCTGACAGCATGCTGTTCCACTGGTTAATTGTCCTCACTGTTAGAAAGTTTCTCCATAATTCCAGGTTGCTTGTCTCCTTGATTAGTTTTCATCCATTGTTTCTTGTCTTGCCTTCTGGTGGTTTCAAAAATAAATTGATCCCCTCCTCCTTGTGGCAGCTTCTCAAATATACTGGAATATTGCTATCATGTCACCCCTAGTCCTTCTTTTCTCTAGACTGGCCATACCCAAATCCTGCAACCGTTCTTCATATGAGTCCTTCGGGAGAAGGGCGGTATACAAATTAAATTAAATAAAATAAATATGTTTTAGTCTCCAGGCCTTTAATCATCTTAGTTGCTCTTCTTCACACTTTTTCCAAACTCTCAACATCTTTTTTGTAATATGCACATTGATTTGTGCTTCTTAGATTGTAAGCCGCCCTGAGTCTTCGGAGAAGGGTGGGATATAAATGGGATTAAAAAAACAACCTGGATGCAGTATTCCAGGTGTGGCCTTACTAAGGGTTTATAAAGTGGTACTAATGCTTCATGTGATCTTGATTCTATGCCTGTTTATACAATCAAGGATTGTATTAGCTTTTTTGAGTGCTGCTGCATGCTGCTGGCTCATATTTAAGTGATTGTCCACTAGGACTCCAAGGTCCCTGTCACAATTACTGTTTTTGAGCCAGGTTTCACTTAATCTGTACTTGCACCTTTTGTTTTTCCTGCCCAGGTGTAAAACTTTGCTTTTCCCCACATTAAATTTTATTTTTTTTGGATAGGGCCCATTGTTCAAGTCTGTCAAGGTCTTTTTGGATCCTGAGCTTGACTTCTGGGGTGTTGGCTATTCCTGCCAGCTTAGTGTCATCTGCAAATTTGATTATTTCCTCTTCTATACCCTCATCTAAGTCATTTATGAAGATATTGAAGAGCACTGGACCTAAGACAGAACCTTGTGGTACCCCACTTCTTACTTCCCTCCATGTAGATGTAGTACCATTAAGGACTACACGTTGAGCATGGTTTTTCAGATAGTTACAAATCCATCTGATGGTGATGCTTTTCTAGCTTACCATGAAGTAGGTTGTAATCTACTTTGTCAAAATGCCTTGCTGAAATCTAACTATACTATGTCCACAGCATTTCACTGGTCTACTAACTTAATCACTTTGTCAAAGAATGAAATAAGATTGGTTTGGCATGATCTAGTTTTAACAAACCTTTGCTGGCTGCTAGTTATAACTTTGTTTCTAGATGTTCACATATCTGTTTTTTTATTATTTTTCCAGTATCTTCCCAGGTATTGAAGTTAGGCTGATTGGTCCGTAGTTTCCTGGATCTGTTTTCCACCCCCACCCCCACTTTTTTTAAATTATGAGAACCACATCAGCTGTTTTCCAATCCTCTGGTAGTTCCTTAGTGCTCCAAGATTTTTTAAAGATATGATACAATGGTTCTGAGATAATATCTGCCAGCTCCTTCAGAACTCTGGGATGTAATCCATCAGCTTCTTGCTATTATAGTCATGAATTGCACAGGCAATTTAAAAAATTCACAGGAAATAAAAATATTAATGAATGATGGTAAGGATGGCTTATCTTGTCACCAATATCAGCAGTATCATTTTAAGATTCATAGGAGCAGATACTGCTATCCTTGTCTACTTGTGGCCTTTTCATAAGTATCTAATTGGCACTTGTGTATATGCAGTGCCATAATCCTTGAAGACATTACTCATGTTTTGTTCAACTGTCGACTACATGCCCACATTAGGCTTAAATACTTATAATCCTTATTTGAAAGAATAACCCACTAGGATCTGAACTGCATGTGCTGCCTTTCCCCATATTTCTTCCCTTATCTCTCTCCAGATACTTCCTCAAGAAGAGAAGACTGTAACCCAGAAATTGCACAAATCCTTTCCATCTTGGAGGTATAAAGCAATCAGAGGAAATTTATTTAAAAAATGGATCTTAAAAGGACTTTTAATATTGTATTAGATTAAGGAAAATGTAAAGTCATCTTTGAGTCACATTTGGTTCCTGGTGATTCCAGGAAAATGTCTCCATAATGTTCTCATCAGCAATATAGGAGTGATTTGCTGCTGTCTACTCCAATATATTTTTCCTCCTCCCGGTAAAAACATATAGCCCTGGGATTTTCCATAGGGCTCCCATCCAAATGTGGACTAGGTCCAAAGTCAGTTAAATATTGCCACCTGATTGTCAGTATTATTAAAATCCGTCAGAGCCAGATAACTCATCACACTAAGTCAGTGGTTCTCAACCTTGGCAACTTTAAGCTTTATGGACTTCAGTTCCCAGAATACTGGCTGGGCAATTCTAAAGAGATGAAGCCCATATAGCATGAAGTTGCCATGGTTAAGAAACACTTTTCAGCCAGGAATTTAAAATCTCAATTTATCTAATGAGCTATAGTGTTAGCTGGTTGGAATGACATGAAAATCAATTCCTTCCTTCCTTCCTTCCTTCCTTCCTTCCTTCCTTCCTTCCTTCCTTCCTTCCTTCCTTCCTTCCTTCCTTCCTTCCTTCCTTCCTTCCTTCCTTCCTAGAAGGACATATAGTCTCTGCTTTAGACAGCAAAATGACTTAGGATGCTCCTGATCAAGGTATAAACCAAATCTCTTGTTTCAGCTCCCTCTATCTGCCCTATAGTCCCATTAACAAAAAGCCACCAATGCTGCAAAACTCCTACATATGACTGAGTCCGGGAGTCATTCAGTCATTCAGCTGTTTGACACTGGATAAGGTGGAAGGAAGCCACTATTTGCCTGTTTATGCAATGGGCACACAAATATCTAGTTTTAATCCTGGCACAACGAAGAGAAAATGTTGAAACCATTCTTGCCAGTCTGGGCCCCTTCGTTTGGAATGGGCTACAACTTTCACAATTCCTACTTAGTACAGCTTGTGAACGTGTTGTTATGTAGTCCAGGGAAAAGGATGCTTCAGTTCGGTACAAGTCTGTCTGTTGCTTCATACTCTCGATGGGGCTTTGTTCCCAGTACACCACTTTTCCCTCCTCCCATAGATCGCTACTTACCGCTTACGAAGTTATCCTCCGTCTTTCCCCCCTTTTCTTTCTTTTCTCTCTTTCGGCTCTTAAAGCTCCTTTCCGCAACAGGCGTCGTTCAGTTGCTATGGTCAACAGCCGCCCAAGATTGGCGTCTCCAAGAACGAATGAACATTCTCTACGCTTAACCCTCCCCCTCTTACAGAAAAGAGCCGAAAGCATAGAGCGAACTACAAATTCCGGCATGCTTTGCCTTAGCGTGCTCATGAACTGTCGGTGTGTAAGCGCGAACTGTGCTCATTCGGCTTTGTTGGGTTCTGAATTCGCTTTAAGGTTCAGATGACTGGTTGTAGGTGTGAATCAATGCAGCGATGTTGTTTTCCAGTAATCATTTTCTTCTGTTCTGTTGCCCGCCCTCGGTGTTTTAGGATTTTTTTTTTTTTAAAAAAATGCATTCCCCGACTTTAATTCTTTTGGAACAAAATCTGTCTTCGGATATATGGCTGACTTCTTCCATTAAACCGATCTAATCACTTTAATAACTTAATTACACTTTGGCTTTACTTTGTCTTCGTTTCTGGAGGTACAATACAGAAGATCTTTCTCAGTAGCTAAAGAAGATTTCATTAGAGACCGAGGAGCTCACAAATTGCTACGCATACAGTACAACCACAGGAGATAATTGATTTCTTAACCCTGCAATATGTAGCAACTATAACATCTATAAATTTTAGGAGAAGTTTTTCTTATGGCATTGGTAGCCATAGTAAAATTTATGGCCCCTACTAACAAGGTGACTTGTGATGTTCATGAAGCTATTTTCTAAATCTCATAATGTTTGAGTGCCTATTATAGCATTGCTTTTCTATTCAATTAGCACTTGAAACAATCTATATTTAAAAACCACCCAAGACTAAATTATACAACTTAAAAAAATGGATGCTGGGAATTTGGGAAATTGAAGTTCCAAAGATATCTCAAGAGCTCTTTTGGATAATACTGGGTTTTATTTATTAATCAAATTTATATAAGCAGTTGGTATATGCAACTGGGCTCCAAATTACATTCAGATACAAATGTGAGGAAAATTTCAGAAATCCTAGACTTAAAATATTTATAATTTTATTGGTAAGAACCAGAACTCTCAATTGGATTGGATTTAGAAAAAATGGAAAAACTACAGAGTAACTTTAAAATCCACATTGTGCAACCAGAGTACAGAATGTATGGATTGTAATTCACAAGTCTTATAATAACTATAGTTTTCAAGCATAAAATTATATTGAGTAATCTGTTATATAAATTAGGCAAATGTGTCCTTAGTCTTTGCTAACATCTGAACACACAAAAGCTGTAGCAAATCTAACAGCATGCCAGTCTACACAATTGATCGCACAAGTAGAGTGGAAGGAGATGGGTGGAATCTAATAAACAAGCAAATAAATAAATCTCAATCCAAACAGATTATATGCCCAGTTCTGGGTTGTTGATAATTTATTGGATCAGTGTTCTACTTGAAGTGAGCCTTTGTGCATCAGTGTGCAATGTTTAATTGCCAGGATTCCAGATTAAATGTTTTTATAGGCTCTTTGGCACAGAAATGGGTTTGGTTTAATGTGATAATCCCAAGAAAATAATAGTAATTTCAATATAACATGCCTCCCATTATCATTCAGCAATCATTATGAAATCTAGCTCCAAGGATCTGAAATAAAATAAAATTGAGGGGTCCTTGGTGCTCTCTGATCTTGTTTTCTTGCAGATGTTTCATTACCTAATTAACATTAGGTATCATCAGTGCTAGTAAGGTGGGGGTGGTCTTAAGGATTCTTTGGTTGGGGTGTTTACTAATGGATCTGTGGCAGTTTCTTGATTGGGTTATTGATTACTTGATTGTTGGTCTGAATGTGACCTTAATCTATGCTGATCTGAGTGCTGATTACTAGTGGAGAAGTTCTGTTTTGGGCTGGTTGATTGTCTCTTTTGCATAATCTATAGATGTTGTTAATGTCTGTGTCTATTGATGGCTGATTTAGAGTGCCAGGCTTCTAGAAATTTCCTGGCATTTGTGGACTTGGCCTGTCACATTTTCCCAATTGAAACAATGGTTAAATCTATATGTTGTGAAATTAAAGAATTTTCATCATGCCTTTTGACTGCCAGTTGGTGTTCATGGATGCGTTCTGCCAATCTTCTGCTTGCTTGTCCTACATAGTGGTTGTTGCAGTTCTTACACTGTATGTTGTGGATGACTCGTTTTTTCTTCTGGGGTTGCTGGGTCTTTGGATTTACTTAGGATGTTTTGAAGGGCTTTAGTTGGCTTATGTGCTACACTGATTCCATGTGGTTGTGGTAGTCTATTTGGAGTTTCTGAGATATTCTTGATGTATAGCAGTGTAATTCTTTTTAGAGTTTGTGTTGGTTGTGCTGTATTGGGTTGAGTGGTCAAGGGCTTTTTGATGAAATTACGTGGGTACAAAATGGATAGTTGCTTGAAAGTGTAGTCCTTTGTTGTAGCTTGTGTGGGTCTACCAACACAGAGGTATAGAGCAGAAAACTGTAAACACTGGGGGCAAATTTCAGATGGGCACTTAATAAGGCTAACAAACTAGGGTTAGTAACATGTTTAATAACAAATCCCTTTAATCCAGTAGCGATTTAAGCGCGAGGGAGATTTCTCAAGGCCAAGGGCTACTACATTCAAAATCTGGTACATCAGGTCTTCTCCTGGATCTCCGCCCCAAAGTCCTGTCCTGGCGACACCATTCACAATAGCTCAGGCCGCTCGACCCTGACTCTGGCCCGAAGAGAGGAAAAGTCAGCTTGCGAAGTGATCGATTTAGGACAGGGGTCTTCAAACTTGGCCCTTTTATGACTTGTGGACTTCAACTCCCAGGATTCCTCAGCTGGCTGAGGAATTCTGGGAGTTGAAGTCCACAAGTCATAAAAGGGCCAAGTTTGAAGACCCCTGACTTAGGAGATCTAGGACGACGGAGAGCAGATCCCACCTTCTCCCAAAAGCGATCCGTCAGGCCTGTGGCGCGCTTTGCCGCCGGGCGGGGCGGCTGGCCTCGGATCGCCTTTGCCTTTGGGCGAAGAGGAGGAGGAGGAGGAGGAGGAGGCGGCAGCAGAAGCTGTCCTCGGTCACGTGGCGCCGGCGCAGAGGAGCAGCTTTTCTGCCTCCTTGCAAATCTCCCGACTGCCGCTGCCTTCGCCCGGCTTCTGGGGATGCTCCCCAGGCACGGCTCTGCCAGCCGAGTCGGGTGGAAGCCGCCACGTCCTGCGTCGCCTCGTCCTTGCCTTGCCGCGAGGCTCAGGTGACTCTTCTGCCTGGCGGCGATGTAAGGGAACCCCGGCGATCGCTTGATCGCTTGGCTTGGAGAAGCCAGCTTCACCTGCCAGGGCTGAAGTAGAGCTAAAAAAAAAAAAAAAAAGCACCTTCCCGGCTCTAGGCGCTAGGGCGCCCTGGCACGAGTTGTGCCACTTTATTTTGGAAAGGTGAGTCTGGGTGTGTGTGTGTTTGTGTGTGTGTTTGTGACAGATGTTTATGTCCTTCCTTTGGGTGGTGGGAGGAAGGTTTCCCGAGCATGGGCTGCCTCTGGTGGGATCTGATCGCGCTTCTGAATGATGGAACTACTTGGCCAGGGAGAGGGTCCCAGCCGTGTTTTTAAAACAGACTTTTAGGGGTTAGGGGGCTTGCTTTTCTGTGGTGGTCCCCCCCCCCCGAGAATCTTTGCTCTTAAACCTCTAAGGACGAAGCAGTAAAATTCCAGGACTTAGAGCTGGTGGCTGGAAGGAGGGAAGGCAAAATATTGAATTTTAATTTTCGTAGCCTTTCTACTGGACTGAAAAGCTGTTCTCCCTCTTAGGTGGGGAATTTTTGAGTATTTTTTTTAAAAAAATAATAATTATTTATTACTTACGGTGCTTATAGTATCCCTTTTTTTCTCAAAAGGGATGCTTCTGTACTTGGGACCAACTCTTAAGTTTGCACGCGCACCCCCCCTCTTCTGCTGCTCCGTATGTCATCTAAACATGAAGATGGCATCCTTTTTTCCTTTCAAATTATAGTTTCACTCAAATGCCGATGTGTATAGAAGTGATCATTAACTGTTAAAACCTAATTCAATTCATCAGTGGAAGCCTATGTTGACTTAATGGAAATTTGCATTACTCTAATTAAGGTTAAGTTCTTAGATAGGTGTGCGTTGTTTTAGATTCCTCCTTAGATTGACATTTTTAAAAGACTTCTTGAATTAAAAAAACCCCCTGGATTATAATAAAATCCCTTCCCATTCAACCAAAAAGTTATATGAAAGTATTGCTATGTTATGTTTTATTGTGGACGTAATATTAAATCTATATGCCCCTTTTTTATAGAATTCTCTTTAAGTAATTGGTGTTAAGTTTCTTCAACTGGACAATTTAGGAGAGTTCTTAAATAAAAAACACCTGGATGATAAAATATTTTCCTTCCCAATCAGATTAAAATTGTTATAGAGTTATTGTTGCCTTATGTTATATTGTAGAGATAATGTTAATTCTATATGTCCTCATTTTAATGAATGACACTTGGTTATGCAGATGAGTCATGGCTATTTATCATTCCCACAAGCATGATCACGCTGCACATTTAGAAGGACAAAAACCCACATCTTTCTGGAGGCTATTTTTTTATTTGAAGGATATTTGAATAATTTTCAAAATTGTGGAAAATCTAAAATGCTTGCATATCTTAGTGAATAAACAAAAGTTTTCTAGAATTTTGTTTTTAACTTCAACTGAGTGGTGTGAGGTTAATCAGAAACACTTTTTCAAATTCAACTGGCTTTTTAATTTTAGCTTATAGAACAGTTCAGTTCCTTGAAGTGGATTTTAGTTACAGGGTATGGTATAATCCATTAGTAGCTAGAATAATTGAGACTGAGTGTCAGAAAGTTAGATTCTGCTTCTGTGAGACACACATCTAGTAGGGTTGACAAAACATAGATGCCCAAATAAATCTACCATGCTAATTTATTTTATAAAGCTATTCTGAACTCCTTAAATGCAAACCTAATAAATGCATGGAAAATATACTAATTGTATTGAATTGAAAAATCTGGACAACTAAATGAAAAGTTTCAACAAGTGGTAGTATCTTGTCTAGTTGAACAGTGGAGTAGGGATTACTTAGTATTTGGTACTTACTACGTGGATGGAAGTCTGTGAAGAATCTCATGTATAGACTAGCTAAAAAAATCCTGTAAGGCAGTGGCAAGACCAATTCCATATTGTAGCCAAGCCCTCCGCCTCTTAAGAATCTGCCTATGTTATCATCAGGAATAAAATTCAACTCAGGACACAATTACATTACTGGCTTCCTATTCTTTCGAGATTTTTCTGAATTCTGATCACTTTCAAATGATGGTACCAAAAAATGGATTCTGGGACTTTATATTCACTAGTTGACTCTATGCATAGATACTTCCTCTGGCTCTAATTTGACAGTTTAAGGGTAAATAATTAAAGAGAATGTTTGCAATTATATTTGATAAGTGGACTGCAACATTTATATAAATACCTTGGGATCAGACCCAGTTTTGCGTGTGTTTTACTGTACCTTGTGAGATTGTAAGCATCCTTCTTGGGCTGGCAGTATTACAGGATCAATACGACTTTAGTAAGCATATAGGAATAGACAATCACCTTGCACAAATATTATAGGTCCCACAAAATGATTTCAATTTTATATTTCAGTATAGATATTTTTATACTGCTTTAGAATGAGCAGAAAATTAGTTCTCGTTTAAATGCTGGTGTCAAATGAGATAACTTATGATGATTTTCCTCCCATTTATCTGCATATATCAACATATCTCACTGATATAAAAAAAAATCTGACATGGATACGTTTTGTGTTTTTGTTCTTCTACTGATGTGATATTGTGTGTGGGTGCTTTTTTGAGAGAGAAGGAGATGAAGAATCTGCCACATAGTATAGAATAGATGCTGGACAAGGGGAGGGAAGGGAAGGGAGATACTGCATTATAGATTAGCTTCTTTGTCCTTCACATACATAGGACTGTTCTCCGAATATTGCTTCTTTTGTTTTTCATAGCAATACCAATAGTGCAGTTATACAGCACTCAAGTGTACATTCATTGAATTTACTTAACCTGGTCTCCTAGTATCTTCAGTACTGAAGATGCTGATAATATCTTCTCATCTGTCTCACTGTGGATCTGCTTCCTCCCTATTGTCTTTCTACCCAGACACAAATGGGAGAAAGCACCATTGTTCAGATGAGGGCCCTGCCTCTGACCACTTGCTTAGGAATGGAGCTGCACCTACTTTCAATGTGTCGCCCTCTACCAAAAACTTGTGACCTATTAAGGCCAATGTTGCAAATACAGCACTCAATAATTCATGTGCCTTCTGTGAAGGAGAGGATCAACAGAACTAGAAGGAAGGCCAAGCAGATTCTGTGACATTTATATTCTAAGAGCAAACAGAATGTATTGTAATTTCTAGAGTTCCTAATACTAAGGGACCCAGAAAGTTGTTTATGGAAGTCTCCCAATGTGCTAAAAGTTTGTTGGCTCACAGCATTTCAAAAAGTTGGATTGAAAAACTGGTTTGTTCTGTGGCTTTTCTCTGATCTGTATGAGACTAATAGAATGGCGTGCCATATAATACATATGTCTTGAAGAACCGCACAATTATTCATTTATTGGACTTCTGGACCACTCAGAAGCCGTGATTCTCAGCCCTTACATGTTGCAGAAATCAAGGAAGAGGCAAGGATGAATGTACATGTAAAAGAAAAAGAATTCTGCTTTGAAAAATAACCCTTGAAACAATATCCAACTGTAAAATCTAAACAGGAAAACTGATATACAAAATAATATGTTTATGGAAAATAACTTGCTTACGTTTGGTTCCAAAAATAGTGCTTTCTGTGACAGGAACATGAGAACTGTGGGAGAACTCATTTTTCTTCACTGTTAATATCTCTTACTGCTATGATTAGCTGATGTAATAACATCAGCTGGCTATAACTTAGCATGGAAGGTGCTGTAATACTTGTAGTTCACAGATGAAGCTCTCACTCATTGTTAAAGGAGACAATAACAGACTGAATTTTAGATGTGCTCACAAACACATGTACAGTATTGTATGTTTGGTTAATCATTCCAATACTGCTAATATTTTTCTGTTCCAGCAATGGAAAATCCAGAAGTGCTTGTAAGCAGCTGCAATAACCAGGATGAGGAAAACTTATACAATGTAAAGCATCATCCACCAATGTGCCGGCTTCTGGAAGATCAATTGAGAAGGAAACTTAAATTTTTCTTTATGAATCCCTGTGAAAAATTCTGGGCCCGAGGGAGGAAACCATGGAAGCTTGGCATACAAATTCTGAAAATAGCCATGGTTACTATCCAGGTGAGGTAGAGAGCTGCAATACAATTGTTATTTTTTAAACTCACTCATTTTTAGTTACTGCAATACAAATTCAAGAAGTTATAACCAGCTAAGTGGCAACCCCTGATTTATTGTCCCTTTGAGAATTATGTTTCCAGAACCATCTGTATGCTACTTGGAACTTGCAGACCTTGAGACTTAATATAGGTAGCCCTCAACTTAGAACCATTTGTTTAGCAACCGTTTGAAGTTACAATGGCATTGAAAAAAGCAACTTATGATTGGTTATAGCACTTAACAATCGTCAAGCATCCCCATGGTCACATAATCAGAATTTGGGTGCTTGGCAACCAGCATGTACTAATGATGGTTGCAGCATCCTAGGGAGATGTGATGAGCATTTGCAATTTTCCCAGCTGGCTTTCAACAAGCAAACTCAATGGGGAAAGCTGGACATGTTTAGCAACCTCATAATTCAATTAATAACTGTGGTGATTCATTTAACAACCATGCCCCAAAAAAGGGTTATAAAATCAGGTGCAACTTATGTAATAACTGCCTTGCTTAGTGACAGAAATTCTGGTCACAATTGTGATCGTAAGTTGAGGATCACCTGTAAGTATTGAAATGACCCCAAGTGTTCTGGCATCCTGAATATTTTTGAGGAAAATATTTTTGTCAAGCATTTAGTATTGACAAGTTTAATAATATTATACATACACTCACCATATGTTCTCCATCTGTGTTGTATAAGAACTTTCATGAATGCCAACTCCACATAGCTACCTTGTTTAGGAACTATGGAACTTTTACTTCAAATATCTGATAGGTGCTGAATTAGAGTAACTGACAGAATAACAGGTTTACAATTGCAGTTTTGTTTCATTTCATTTCATTATTATATATGGCAACCCTCAATCTTTTACTAAATGCTCACTGCTCACCAACTAGGAGAAAATTGTCTCTCGGTTTGTTCAGAATACAATATGAAAATGTCCAGTATGAACTTTTAACTAACAGTATCCAATTCAGCAAACCAGATCCATGACCAAAAAGAAAAATACAGCTGTAATATTGAACTGGGCTACATTATAAGTGTAACAAGAGAATAATTATGTAAATATAGGAGAAGGCTTTGATCACTGAATAAAAATAACATTTGTAAAACAAGAGGGAATGCTAGCCAGCTATATGCTCAGTTGCTGATTTATTTACAAGATACCTTTTTTACTCTTAAAATCTACCAAGGGAGGGAGTAGGGAATAGTGGAAGGGATAGAACTGGTTAAGAATGCTCCACCAGCTATAAAAAATTAGTGTGCTTGTCAGAATTTATGCATTATTGAATATTTTAGCTGAATTATTCCCTTTCTGTTGATACTGATTCTAAGTTCATACAACATATGAGTACCACATTTAATGACCTGAGCTGTAATTATCAATGCGTGACCAACTATTTGTGCAGAAAAATTTACATTATAGTCTGCTAATATCTAACTTTTCGGGGGCGGGGATATTTTCAGCTTGTCATTTTTGGGCTAAGTAATCAAATGGTGGTTGCATTTAAAGAAGAAAACACGGTTTCCTTTAAGCATCTATTCCTGAAAGGTTACATGGACAGCATGGATGACACCTATGCAGTGTACACACAAGCTGAGGTCTACGACCAGATCTCCTTCACAATAAACCAGGTATTTTTTTATATATATAAAAAGCATCCTTACCTTGTATAAAAGTAAAATTATACATTGAATTTAAACTAAGCTTGAAAAAAGCCAAGTCAGTATAAGTGAACAGATACAAGTAGAAGGAAAATCAGATTGGTTTCCTGTACTGTATAGCTTGCATTGGCTCTAACAAGTCAAGAGATGCAGACCTGATAATTTCATGACAGTCTCATGAGATAAAGGTAACACAGCCAATTGGCCCATAAAAATGAGGTTTTCTGAAATTGAATAAATTTTGCTTTCATTTGAACCTTAGCTTTTGTAATTCCATTCGTGAGGTCAATAAATCTGAAAAGCAGAATGTTTCCTCACAGACATCCTTGCTTCTCTTGCCTGTCTAATTAGTTCAGTTTTAATTAGCAGGCCAATCCATTAACTGGTTGTCCCTTGTCATTTAGTTCTTACAGCTGCGTACTATTTCTGTTGGAAATCATGCCTATGAAAAGAGAGGAACCGAAGAGACGCCCATGGCAATATGTCAGTACTTCTACAAGAGAGGAATTATCAGCCCTGGGAATGACACTTTCGATATTGACCCAGAAATTGAAACTGGTGATATACTGAACTACTCAAATCAGATAGATTGTTTCTGTGTGTGAGAGAGAAAAAGGAGAATGAGGGCGAGAGAAAGAGAGTGAAAGAGGTGTGTGTGTGAGAGAGATAACTTGAAGAAAGATGTTGTGTTTAAAAAGCAAATACATGGTAATTTCCAGTAACATTGCACTATAATGGATAGATACTTCAGATATTTTATTAGGCACACTGTGCAGGAAGAAACTCAAGTACTAGAGATAGTCCTCACTTACCAATTGCTGCATTCAGCAGTGAAAAAGTAATTTTAAGACCCCTCCCTGAACCTGCAGCTGTTGCAGCATCCCTGCAGTCACACAATCACGATTTGGGTGCTTTGCGACTGGCATGCATTTATAATAGATGCAGCATCCCAGGATCATGTGATTCCCATTTGTGAACCTTCGCAGCTGGCTTCCAACAAGCAAAATCATTGTGGAAGATGGCAAGAAGTCACAGATCATGGTCAGATGACATTTCGCTTAACAACGTGAGGATTTTTGGTTAATGACCGCAGTGGAACTGACATTCTGAGCATGGCACAGTCATGTGATGTTTATATAGTCACTTTATGACTTTATGACTTAGCAGCTGTGGTTGGACTACCTGTCCATTAGAATAGAAAAGAGCTGGAAAGGACCTTGGAGGTCTTCTAGTCCAGCCCCCTGCTCGGGCAGGAGAACCTATACCATCTTAGACAAGTGACTGTCTAGCCTCTTCTTAAAAATCTCCAGTAAGGGAGCGCCCCACGATTTCTGAAGGCAAGCTGCTCCACTGGTTAATTGTCTTCACTGTTAGGAAGTTTCTCCTTAATTCCAGGTTGCTTCTCTCTTTGGTCAGTTTCCGACCATTGTTTCTTGTCTTACCCACTGGTGCTTTGGAGAATAATTTGATATCCTCTTCTTTGTGGAAGCCCCTCAAATACTGGAATACTGCTATCATGTCGCCCCTGTTTCTTCTTTTCTTTAGGCTAGCCAAGGGATAGGCAACCTTGGCTCTTTTATGACTCATGGACTTCAACTCCCAGAATTCCTGAGTCAGCTCAGGAATTCTGGGAGTTGAAGTCCATGAGTCATAAAAGAGCCGAGGTTGCCTACCCCTGGGCTAGCCAAACCCAAGTCCTGCACCTGCTCTTCATATGTTTTAGTCTCCAGGCCTTTGATCATTTTGTCTTGTTTAAGTCACTATGAAAACTGCAGTAGTGATGTACTTCACTTAATTCCTTGCAAGCCTCATGTCACTCAAACTATGTCAGCTTCAGTCAGACCTAATATGTTCCATACCTGTTTTAATTTCCAAGTGACCTCATAACTCTGTTGATAAAAGTTGCTGACTCAGAGGCCAGTGTGAATGACTCTATTGTAATTGTATCCAAAGCAGGTTCTTTATAATTATTGAGCAGAGTTAAGGGGGCATCTACTTGCAAGATACTGTAGTATAATCAACATTGAAATAGATTGCCATCCCTCTTTCAGAAAGAGGCATGCACAGAAGTTTCTTGCCAACTCAACAGTGCAGACGGACATCAGACATGTAATCTCAACACCGATTGGTGATTCAGGCTCAGGGTGAGATTTACTATTATGCAAAGTGAGACAAGTCACCTCAAGCAGGAGATAAGCATTACTAACCTGTTGAATGACAGAAATGTTTGCTGTGTGAACTATTTTGCTCTCCTACCCTGTTGCCCTCAAGTATGGAACAAAATGTCATCTTAAATGTACTTACGAATCCAGTTAACTTGTGTACCTGAGCTGGGCAGGTGCCATTCTTTAATTCATTTGCTTCAGGCAAATACTGAAATATCTTGGCTGACTCTGCCCTGCCTTTCAGGCTAGAGAGCATTGGGACTTTGTTTTGGAGTTTGAAAATAACGACATAAATAATGATCTGCGTTAGTGAACTATTCTAGTGAACATATCTGTACAACATTTCTGAACAAAGCCAAAGGGTGAATTCTGTAAGGACAGCTTAACTCAAACTTACTGTGTTTCAAAGACATTAAAGGACTGTTGAAAGATTGAGGGTTTTTTTTCTTGATATATGTTTGCAATTACCTGAACTAATATGTAACATATAAAAGTAATTACATTGTAATTATAAGAACTTTTTGAATTACTGTTTATTTTATTTAGATGGAAGTAACTTATAATTTCATTGAAGTACTGTTCCACAGACATAAATAGAAGAGCATGTAACCATAGAAATAATATTGTAATTCTATACTTTTTTGGTGTTAGGGTACTGACTGTGGGTCAATTATAAAACTTACTTTTTGAATTTGTTCTTAAGGAGCAGATATTTCCAGGGATTCTTTATCAAATAAGAATCCACACAAGGCCAGAAGTTCAGTAAATGTATACATTAAATCAATTTTTTAAAATGTAGCTGTTTTTTTCTTTGTATAAACAAAGATTTTACTTCTCATATTATTTAGCTAACACTACTAATGACCAGACTGGATTCATTTCCTTATTACTGATTTTCTGTCTTCTTCAGCTTATAAAATGTTGATTATTTTCCATATAAACCATCTGTCTTCCCACAGAGTGTCTTTATGTGGAGCCAATACTACCTCTGGAAAATGGTACACTGAGGAAGACCCCTTTCAATTTCACTTTAGACTTCCATAGGTGAGGGGGGGGGAAATAAAAAGTTGCTAGTATTCTTAAATACTTTTGGTAATGGTAAAATAAAGCTGTCGACTCT
The DNA here is from genome assembly GCF_947247035.1 of Vipera ursinii. Taxonomy (NCBI): domain Eukaryota; kingdom Metazoa; phylum Chordata; class Lepidosauria; order Squamata; family Viperidae; genus Vipera; species Vipera ursinii. The sequence goes on along the minus strand of NC_139516.1, from coordinate 79,155,644 downwards.
GTTGTAGACTTGTGACTCTGACGCTCACGTTCAAATTGAAGGCCATTAATCTCCAGACCGTTCGACAGCATGAACTCCCAGACTGCTACGATTTCAGACTAACAGTAAGAAGAAATGTGAAGTCCTTGGAGCTTTCTGAGCTTGGTTGTTTATTTGCAAATAAACTAGGTAGCATCATGAGCAGAAAAGCAAGTTAAAAAAAAAGTTTGAACTCCTGATGAAGATTTGTAATTAGTCTTTTTCTGAAGGGCAAGTTTGGATGGGAGAAATGGGTGTAGAAAAGATCATGTCAACTTCTTCTTAAACTGGACTGTTGCAGTATATGTAGTAGCAACTTAGAAGTAGAGAATGAAGTGAAATTATGAAGGTGAATCTACATCAAGAGGTAGGCACCAGTGAATTATTGCTACCAGAGATTTGCTTGCCCACAGCTGCAAATATCCATTCAATAATTCACCTTTTTTCATTTTAGTACATTCAAAACATATTTCTGAATAGTATTAGCTTTTTGAATAGGGTTAACAATAATATTAATACTTTTTGTTTATGTATTTAACTATAATTTTAAAATTTGCTTCTATTTCTTTTTTGTTGATTGTGGCTGGTGATTATCTTGAATACTTCTCAGATGAAAAAGTGCGATAAAACCCAAATAGTGATAAGAATAGCAATATTTCTAAAAACAATGTTTAAAAGATGGAGAAATTGGGTTATGTTCTCTCACAGTTTTGTTATGTTTCGTTCCAGGGTTATTCAAATATAGTCTTCATTTTATTTCTCTATCTGATTTTTAAATTGCTTAGATTTTGGGAAGAATGGTACACTAAATGCATGGGCAAATTCAACCTATCTGTATTAGTGAGGGATAAAAGTGTTTAGAAATAATAATAACAATAGCATCTTTTCTACCTCCACAATATCTACAGATAATATTTGATAACAAAGCTCATAGTGGAAGAATTAAAATAAGCCTAGACAATGATATTGCCATCAAGGAATGTAAAGACTGGCATGTTTCTGGATCGAGTAAGTTTTTAAAAAAAAAATCATACTTCTGTTATTACTTACTTAGTGCCAAAATATTAGGATTTTACTGAAGGCCCTAGTGATGCATGAAGTTAAATACAGTATTTGCTATAATCTGCAGTAACTGTACTTTTTAAAGTGTGTGTGACAAATGAGAACGCAATTTGAATGTGAGTGTATGCTACATCATTTCATCATTAGAGTTTCTTTCTATACAGTTAATATTTACACTATTTACACCAGTGCTTTTTTTGTAAAAGAAAAAGGTGCCGGAACTCACACATGTCATACAACCCACGTTGCCTATCCTACAAGGTTCCATCCAAAAAAGGTGCCGGAACTCCGTTCTGAGCGTTCTATGAGAAAAAAAGCCCTGATTTACACTATAATAGAAGGGAATTCCCCACAATGGGAAATTTGCCCCAAATGCAAATACTAACTTGAAAGGAGGTGTGAAGCATTCATTCTTTTTGAACCCCTTAATTACCCACCTCTCCCTTTTTCAATGACATGTATTGAAAGATTAAATAAGATGGAGGCCTCTTTTCCATTATTAGCACTCTCTCAAGGCAATTTCATGAAGAAAATTCCCCTACAGACACAAATAAGTATGTGTCGTATGAGAGTATCAGGTTAACTATTATGCATAGATAAGTAAATCAATCTTTTTTTCCCCGCAGTACAGAAGAATACCCACTACATGATGATCTTTGATGGTTTTGTCATATTGACATGTCTTGCATCACTTATTCTCTGCACACGGTCTGTAATTAAAGGAATTCATCTACAAAGGGTAAGCTTGTGTTTGTCAGTATCTCCTAATAAACGTAATTGCAGCTTCTCAACAGCAATTTCTCTTTTCTTGCCTGCTCACATACCTTAGGAATTTGTGGCTTTTTTCCAACATCACTATAAGAAAGAAGTGTCTTTCTCTGATCTGATGGAATTTGTCAATGGATGGTATATCATGATCATAATTAGCGACCTTCTTACCATAATTGGTTCTACATTAAAGATGGAGATACAAGCTAAGGTAAGTGGCTTGCATGCTGATTAGATGACCTATGTTTTGGAAGTCCCAACTGAAATCTTATTGGCCAACCTGAATTTCTTATTTTCATACTTCAGTTGAGTCTTCAACTGGGGGAAATGGTCAAACTTGAGAAAACTGCTGCTCCAGAGAAGGGATTTTTCTAGCTGTATATTTTATCTATCCATGGCAATGGCATTGTATACTAAGAATGAGCAGCATCTGTGCATATCATCAAAAGTCTATTAATTTGTTGTGCAGCTCACTTGTGCTCTCTGTCCACCAGGAAGCAACCCTCTGCAATTTTTTATCCCAATTTTTTAATGTCATAAGGCAGTGATGGCGAACCTTTTAGAGACCGAGTGCCCAAACTGCAACACAAAACCCACTTATGTATCATCGGATGCCGGATGGGCGTGGCCCTTTGGGTGGGCGTGAGCGATTGGGTGGGCGTGGCTGCAGTGGTAACAGCAGATTGGGTGGGACTAAAAAGTTAAATCAATTCCAACTTTGCGAGAACTTTTTTTTTCCCCGCAGGAACTTGAAATTGATTGACTGAACCCTTTTTTTTTGCACATGGAGGCGGAGGCCTAAAGCAAAAAGGTTTTATAAAACCCAGCTGAAGGCTTAGGACTGGAGTGACGGCACGCGTGCCCACAGAGAGGGCTCTGCATGCCACCTGTGGCACCCGTGCCATAGGTTTGCTACCACGGTCATAAAGTATACCCACCTTCCAGGGATGGTCTTGTCTATTTGCTAATCCAACAAAAATATTTATTTATTAAATTTACATGCCACCTATCTCAACGTCAAGTGACTCTTGAAAAAAGTCAAGAAAATATGGTATCCACAAGTCTTAAAATGACTATGAAAGGTCTTTTTTCTGGGCATCCCACCTGAAATGCAGTCAGTGTAACTTACTGAACATCATCTTACTCTTCACGTAGAGTCTGACAAGCTATGATGTCTGCAGTATCCTGTTAGGAACTTCCACCATGCTTGTATGGCTTGGAGTGATCCGCTACCTCAGCTTCTTTCAGAAGTATAATGTAAGGATCTTCTGGGACCTTCATGCTCTTGGTATTTATTTCTGTTATTATCTGGTGGTACTGAATACCTTTTGGAAAATCTAATGAGCATCTTGGGTTTTTGTTGGGCCTTGTTTTTCAGCTGCTTATTTTGACTCTCCGTGCAGCATTGCCCAATGTCATTCGATTTTGCTGCTGTGCAGCTATGATTTATCTGGGTTATTGCTTCTGTGGCTGGATTGTGCTGGGCCCATATCATGCTAAGGTACCGTGACTGGGATGTTTGTAATCTAGTTTTGTAGTGTCTTGTGCAAATGTTAACAAAATGAGCATGCTGCCAAGATATCTGAAAGGGCCAATTTATCTCTCTAGTTATATAACTATACGTTCTCACCAGAATATGGAGTTGTCATATATAAGTATATATTCTCTATTATCTGAGTCATTGATGGAGACATTCATAGAATATTGTAATATCCAGAGTTTTTCAAGAACCGTTATTGAGTAAAACACATAACATTTCTTTGCAGTTTACTATATTTGGCCAGTATCTTTTAAGCAACTTAAACAAAAATGAAAATAATTTTGTTTTGTCTGTTTGTTCCTGAATATTTGTTCTCTTCTAGTTCCATACCTTGAATATGGTTTCTGAGTGTCTTTTCTCTTTGATAAATGGAGATGACATGTTTGCTACTTTTGCAAAAATGCAACAGAAAAGCTATCTGGTATGGCTATTCAGTCGGATCTACCTCTACTCTTTCATTAGCCTCTTTATCTACATGGTTCTGAGTCTCTTCATTGCCCTAATTACAGACACGTATGAAACAGTTAAGGTATGTAGATGTTTACTATAGGATGTTATGTTTAATTTTTTAAATGTGAATTTCAGAAAGTTCTGAAATAGTTTTCTGAATATCAGATGATTTTGCTCATTGAATTAGTCTTGTGTGCATACAGAGACAACAACAACAACAATAATAATAATATTAAAAAGTTGGAAGGGACCTTGGAAGTCATCTAGTCTAACCCCCTGCACAGGCAGGAAACCCTATACCATTTCAGACAAATGGCTGTCCACTCTCTTCTTAAAAACTTCCAGGGTTGGAGCACTCACAACTTCTGGAGGCAGGTTGTTCCACTGGTTAATTGTTCTGTCAGGAAATTTCTCCTTAGTTCTAGGTTGCTTCTCTCTTTGGTTAGTTTCCATCCGTTGCTTCTTGTCCTGCCTTCAGGTGCTTTGGAGAATAGCTTGACTCCCTCTTCTTTGTGGCAACCCCTGAGATATTGGAACACCTTTGCAGGAATTCAGCATGGCATCCTGACATCATCATACAAATGACATGGACCTCTAATAACATTATCTTTACTGCAAGCAAGCAAGCAAGCAAGCAAGAAAGGACCATTTGCATGATGATGTCATGATGCAATGTCGTCATTTATTCCATGTTCGGGGTGAGGACAGATTTTTGTGTCGAAATCTTGTTTGTTAGCATGGTGGGACTGGTTCTAAAGAATGACCAAGACTGAGAGTTAAGGCTGTAACCTGTTGCTTAATTTCCCAGCTCTACTTAATCTGAGCTGTTATGTTTAATTTCCCTTGGGCAAGAGGACATGTACTATATGATGACAATTCTTTCTCCCTTCCATTATCTATAATATGAGGAAACCTTTTCAGAAGATAGTTTAGAGATGACACATCTGTCAACAGGTGCCCCAACTTCCTAATGTCCTCTGTAGACCCTAAACTGAATACAAAAAAATGAAAAGCCATAAAGCACCCTTCCTGAGCACCCGACATGAGAAGACCCCAGGATCGAGACAAAATTTTAAGTCAACATTTAATTAAAATTGAATTACAAATGACATTTCATTAAATAAAAGCTCCTATGATTACTCCCTCTCTATGCGTTTAATAACTGCCTTAGCAGCTGTCAGCACCTAGCTAACTTACAATTTGACAAAGCAGGTTTGGCTCCGCTTAGCTTTCATATGGGAGACCACTTGAAAAATCCAGCCCTGTGGGAGGTTGAAAAACCATCCTGGAAGATGGCAAAACCACACCACTTTCTTACCATTCCTGAGCAATAAAACCGAATGGATGTATCCGTGTAGATCACAAAGAGCTGGAGAAAATGGCTTCGCTTTTGGATTTCAGAATTTTCGTTTTCTCTCTTATTAAAAAGGATATTTTGGCAGCATCATTTGGAAGAGATCTGAGTATTCCCTCCAAGGCATTTTGAGTCTGCCTGGAGTCTTGAAGCCCCAAGTTGTGTTCTCTTGCCATTTCTACCAGTGCTTGAAGCCAGCTAAAATGCACTTTGCAATTCCACCCTAGTCTCCAATCTCATGTAGAATCTTGGGGGAAGGAGGATGACATGCACGGTGCTCAAGAACCTCACTTTTCTATTTATCTAATGGCTTCTAAGGGACGTGGTGGCTCAGTGGGTTAGGACGCTGAGCTTGTTGATCAGAAGGTCGGCAGTTTGGCGGGTCGAATCCTGAGTGCCGCGTAACAGAGTGAGCGCCTGTTCCTCGTCCCAGCTTCTGCCAACCTAGCAGTTCGAAAGCATGTAAAAATGCAAGTAGAAAAATGGGGACCACTACGGTGGGAAGGTAACAGCATTCCGTGCGCCTTTGGCGTCTAGTCATGCCGGCCACATGACCACAGAGACGTCCTCGGACAAGCGCTGGCTTTTCGGCTTTGAAATGGAGATGAGCATCGGCCCCTAGAGTCAGAAAACGACTAGCACGCATGTGCGGGGGAACCTTTACCTTTACCTTTAATGGCTTCTAACTCACCAGGAGAAACCCTGTCTGACCTTCCCCATTTTTCCTCACCGAATACCTTTTTAAAAATTGTGTTTTTCACAAGCACTTAATACCCACCTGAGTTGTTCTACATAACAACTTTTTTTTTAGCATTACCAGCGTGAAGGCTTTCCAGAGACGGAGCTTCATTCATTCATAGCCCAGTGCAAAGATCTGCCAAACTCTGGAAGATACAGATTAGAAGAAGAGAGTCCTATAAATATCTTCTGCTGTTGTAAAAGGTTAGTGACTAAAGGACTAGCTGACAGCCTCATCATCCCCCTCCCTTTTTTCCCCCTTCTTCAGTGACTGCAAAGCTGAAGTTGGCTGCTTTGAGAACATAAAGCAGGTTAACAGGGCATCAGTGTTGAATCCAGTGCAACTGTAGGTACTTCCACATGAGTCTAGTGATCCAGCGCTGGTTTGAAAGCTGCTCTGGATTCTCATGATCCCTCAGTGTCAAGCCATGTTAGAAAGCTGAGCTGCTTTATTTCCAGCTTTGGTAAATGGAATAGCTTTTTTCCAAAACATACTGCTTTCATTTCCTTATTGGAGGAGTTCAGATCGTAACTCTTCTTCTGTCTCTTGAGCAGATAGAGGAAATGCTGACATACCAGCTCTGCAACTCTTCTCAGAAGCCTAGAGGAATGGAACAGGAGTTCAATTAAATTCAGATTTCTCCTTTTCCTCCTCTGGATCTGATGGCTTGTATAGTTTTGCTAAGGGATGCGGTGGCTCAGTGGGTTAGGACGCTGAGCTTGTCAATCAGGAGGTCGGCAGTTTGGCGGGTCGAATCCCGAGTGCTGCGTAACAGAGTGAGCACCTGTTACTCGTCCCAGCTTCTGCCAACGTAGCAGTTCGAAAGCACGTAAAAATGCAAGTAGAAAAATAGGGACCACTACAGTGGGAAGGTAACAGCGTTCCGTGCGCCTTTGGCGTCTAGTCATGCTGGCCACATGAACACGGAGACGTCCTCGGACAAGCGCTGGCTCTTTGGCTTTGAAACGGAGATGAGCACCGGCCCCTAGAGTTGGAAACGACTAGCACGCATGTGCGGGGGAACCTTTACCTTTTATAGTTTTGCTAGGGTACTAGACCTTTTCTCTTTTCATCTTTCCCTTTTTAGTGTAATGGGGGTGATGGGAGTTTCTCGGAGCAGGGCAGTGAGGATAGATAGATAGATAGATAGATAGATAGATAGATAGATAGATAGATAGATAGATAGATAGATAGATAGATATGCTTTTTCATCATTGCAAGTTGTCAGAAGTGAAAGCAATTACTGATTTATTTTAAACTGGTTCTGATGGCTTCAGGAATAAAGATACTAGTGGCCCTTCATTTAAATAATGGTGCATAAGATAACTTAGGTATTAGTTGTATTTTTGTAAAGAGAGGAATTGTGATTATCCCCACCAATTTATCCCCAAGCCATTTTATTTAACAGTAAGATTTCTAACCTTGCCCTTCTTATTCAGGGTGACTTATTTTATTAAAATTATTTTCTTTAAATCGATAGATCTTGCTTGTTGTATAAAATGGGACTATTTTGATTTCTTTCTCTTCATCATATATTTTGGGTAGCTGGATAACATATGTCTGCCCCTTTCCCCCTTCTTTAGGTCTTAATAAAAATATTGGCAATAATTGCTGAAATTAGTTGGAGATTCCAGAGCTGCACAATCATCACAGATTCACTGAGAAACAATCAAAGAGGAAATTCTAATGTAAGAGGCACAAAATTGTCAAAAATGTTTTTGGAGTAGGTGCTGGTAATCATGTTAATTCTGATTTATAAATTGAGTCCTAATTACCATATAATGCACAGCTTAAAGTTGCTATGAAAATCAGTGGAAAACTAAAATTATATTGTGATGTACTAGCATTACTCTTACTGTGATTATGTTACAGGCACAATGTATGAATAACTACATGAATTAATCACACAAGATTTTTCCAGTTTTCTATAAGTATTTGTAGATCACCTGAAAAGTAAGAGAGATGAGATAATCTCAGTATCTTTTCTCTGTGTGATTTGACACAGGTCACTAAAGGACTTTTGACTCCCAGTTGTTTATAAAATGCCATAGAAAATAAAACTATAACAATAATTCATATCCTCTTTCCTTGCATACTACTGAATTGAAGATTGATAGTGGAGAACCTAGAGTGGGTTTTGGTTCCCTGTCAAATTACATTTTGTTCCACAACTTGATAACTTTTAGACTTAAGAGTTTTCAAGTTTAATTGTTTGTTGACTCTGTTGAATTTGTAAATCTGTTAGTTCTTCAGCCAACATAAAGATGGTTGGCCCCGCTCTTTATTCTAATTATTCTATGAAAGAAGTCCTATTTTGGACTTAAAAGAGCCTCTTATCCATTGCTTTCATGTTTAAGGCAGGACTAGAATTCACAGGATCCTGATTTCTAGCCTGGTGCCTTAACCACTATTAATGCCCTGGGTACTCTGTACGAAAAATGTTCTTAATATTTTACTATTTTAAGAAATGCACAGACATGGTTTAAATAAGTTAGCTAGTGGCAAAATGACCTTTAAAAAGGGGAAGATCATATCTCCCATCAGAAAAAGCTCTTTTCCTTTATGCAAAACCTTAACTTTATTGTTCAATGTGATTTAGGGCCCACGTTGGTCTTCCAAGGATTTCATTTGAAACACTAAGATAAATGAGCATAGATCGGCAAAATAATAACTAGAAATCACTGGCCCAAGGCAATCTGTCAGCATTCTCTAGCATTGGAGGCTGAGACATTTCTAAAATCACGCTGGCAACAGATCTGTACATTGGAAGTGAGGGAACAGAGAGATATGCAAAAAGACTATTGTCTCGCTCTGAAGAATGGAAGAGAATGTATGTCCATTCCAAGCCAGTATAGATACTTTACAAGCGTTAAAGGATCAACACAGCATTGAATCCATGGCCTTTCCCTGAGCCTGCCCCCTTCTGAAGTTATGGTTGATCAATATCAGAGTCTGATTGAATTTTGAAGAGTTACGTCAAGGCCAGTTTCTTCTCTTTAGAGGGGAAATCCTGTAGTTCCCTAGATCAGGGGTAGGCAACCTTGGCTCTTTTATGACTCGTGGACTGATGATGATGAGCAACAAAGCAGGAAATGACTGGGCTCCTGCCTTTACAGGCAGGTGTCCTGACTTTTGATTAACCAGCTGCTCAACAGTTTCACTAGGAACTGGAAAAGACCTATTTGAGCAAAGCTTCAGAAACAAATATAGATAATCCATTATTTAAAAGTGATTAAATAATTTTTTTATCCAGTTACAGGCAACTTTAATGGCTATTATGTATCTTTAATATGCTATCCTAGTTTTGGCAAAGGCCGTTGTAGAGAACCAAGCCGGGATTTTCATCCCTTCAAGGAGTTTTCTAAAGTAATTTTTTTTAAAAAAAAGTAAAAGTGACACATCAAACTATGGAAGATAAACATACCTCTTTTAATTGTTACCTCTCATGCCTCCCCTGCAAACTTTCATGGGTGTCATTCAGTGGTTTACTGCTTGATTTAGCATAGTAATCTTAGAGGGCTCCAGGGCTTGGGGGGGAAAAATGTGGAGACCACCTGTGATCCACAGGTTTCCTACTGCTTCAGTCTTTAAAGTTCAGTACTGACTTTATTTGATCCTCTTCCAATTACAGTAGATGGAAATAATTGGACTGACACATTTGAATTCTTTGGTCTATTCTTAGATAAAAAGAGATCATTCAGTAATAAATAGAGAACTGAAGGTTTTATTACAGTACGTAATAAATATCATCCGTTTAGTGTGTTTCTCAAATCTTTATATTCAGCAAATGCTATCCGCTTGCAGTAGAGCAAGAATGGGCACAACATAAAAATATGCTTCATTATAGTTGTTAACTGTTCTTGAACTGTTAAATAATTGTATAAAAATCTTGAAATGAAATGTCTAATTTGTCATGCTACATTGGGAAGCAAATCTGAAAAATATAGAAAATCTATTTTTGGACTCAAATTTTCAGATGCAGAAGAAACAATTACAGCACAAACTTGACAAAAGACAAAGCAAGAAATTATAATGTACTATGTACAAACTTTTGAAAGTATAAAACATGTTGGCTGTTCTCATTTTGTAAAGCAATACTGTAGAAAATAATATATTATTTTGAATGTACATCAGAATATTATATTGAATGGTACATAATATTAACACTACAAATAAATATTTCTTTATCCAGTAAAGACTTTCTGTAATTTAAACAATGATTTGATATTGTGGTATGGGCCAAAAAGTATATATCTGAGTTGGGGGTTAGAGGAAACAATATTTTCTCCTGCTTTATTTAAAGTCTTTTTTATCAATTATCTATATCCAACGGTAAATAATCAGCAGTAGTGAATAGATATGCCACATTGTGTGCTGATATTATGAAAGAGTAATGCAAATGAAAATTGAGGTACTATTTTTCCCAGTTCAAAATGGACTGAGTGAAAGTCTTGTCAAATCCAACCAGGGAATATTGAAACTCAGAATTTAAATGTTTAAATTTTAAAGATTTATCTAGTAAATTTGGTAACAGGGAAGGTTAGCATTAACATTTCTGAGCCAGAAGCAACTATTTTCAGTTGTTATTAGTCAGGCAAACACTGTATGTTAAGCTATATCCACCTCTAATGAATTTTTCTTTTGTTGCTCTTTAGTGGCCTGTTTTAATAGAGTCCAATCTGAACATATTTCTTCAGTCTATTAAAGACCATTGCTGTGTTTATCTCATGTTGAATTTGTCTATGGAAATTGTTATGGCTATAGATCAGACATGTCAAACACAAGGCCCAGGGCCCGGATCCAGCCCGTGAAGTGGTTTCATGTGGCCCGCGAAGCCATCCTGGAAACAGTGAGGGAACAGCCCCCACTGCCTTGGCCCTGGCCCAGAGACCCTCCTTCTGCCAGAGACCCTCTGATCTGTCCCACTCCTACCCAGGCCCCCATAGGCACCCTTGATGTGAACTAGCCACGCCCACCCAGTAGGCCATATGCACTCTAGTCACGCCCACCCTGGCCATACCCACCCGGCCCCTTGAGGGCAACCGCAATGCTGATGCGGCCCTCAATGAAATTGAGTTTGACACCCCTGCTATAGATCTATTGCTATTATCTATTCAAAACCTGTCCATTCCAGATAGAGTTGAATTTTATTGGATCTTACAGCCTAAGAATTGTCCTCATCAACCATACTGGTTTAATGGTTCTGCTATTCAATCTGTCTCCTGCCCTTTCCTGTCCTAAAGTTGCATGGAGGTTTGCTGCATAATGAAGCCTGACAAATCAGGCATACAATTGAAGAGATTCAGAGGGCATTTACAAAAGGAAAGCGCCCATAACGATAAGATAAGAAAGATACATAGATAGATGATCTTTATACACAAGGCTTCAGCTTTGTAGATAAAGCCTGCCAGATGGTAATCAGATGGAGCAGGAGGAGTTCCAGGGCGTGGGAGAAGAAATAAAAACAAGTCTGCTAATCCCCTTTTCTATCCATTGATGTGTAAGCAGCTTTCCAAGTTTGAGAAGATAAGGGCAAGGACTTCTCTGACAGATTCTGGAGCTTTTGAGCCAGGCAGCATTCAAAATGTTTTTTATGGCGGGACAGTCTTTCCCTGGCTCACTTTTTCCTTCTTTTTACTCTTACACTTTACCGCAGAAGGACATCCTATGCTTCAGGAACCACATTTAGGCTGCAAATATCCAGAGGACTATTTGGTAGTGGCAAACAGCTTCTGTTTTCTGCAACTCTTGTGAAGCCTTGTGGTGATCCGGATTTTTGCAAGCCAATATATCCATGTAATCAAATTTGTTCAAGGCACAGCAAGGGAGAGGTTTGTGGTCTCCAGGACAACTGCTGCTTCTGCCTTTACTATGTGTACACTTCTGGCTTTTTCACATCCACTACTGACACTTTCCAAATCCCATGAACCAGTTTCACAATCACCATTGTCCTCACTCCAGTTACAAACAGTCCGAATCAGCAAAAAAGCAGTCTTTTTACAGTGAGCAAAATCAGCCCCACCCTTACTTTGTGTAAGATTAGCCAAACTGGTCTGCAAACGTCTACATGGTAGGACAAAATAAGACTTTCTGTATTTCTTTGCTATCACGTAGGGGTCAATCTAGACTTCTGCAATCAAATAAGGTTCAATAATGCTTTGCTGCCTTTGTTTTGTTGTAGCCGTGGAGGCAAAAATTCAAATTAAAACAATCCTTGCCCAAGTCTGGTCTCTTTAAAGCAGACATGTCAAACTCGTGACGTCACGTGACGTATCAGAACTTTTTCCCTATTGTCAGCAATGGGGTGGGCACGGTTTTCTTGTGACGCATCCAGCCCATGGGCAGGCAATTTGACACCCCTGCTTTGAAGTATTAAATAAATAAAAATAATAAAGTTAGCCATCAAGACCTCAACCACTTTTCCTTTGTTCAATAAATGCATTTTTGATAAGCCCACAAAATAAGCAAGATACTAAAGCATCTTTCCTGCCATCTAGTGACCATTTGAGGTTTTGCAGCCCAAATATGCTAGGCCTCCTCTTTGGGAGGAAAAAAAATGTTTTGCTGCAAGTAATACTGGAAGATAAAATATCCTGAGCCGAGTAGTCCCTGAGAAGCCTCACTATGAGAAAGGACAGAGGAACAGGTGTGTGTGCGTCACATGTGTGCATCTTCTGTTAAGTGCCCAGTAGATCCCCAAGATTCACAATCACAGCATTGCCCAAACTGCTGCCTTCCAGAGGTTTTGAACCTCTGCGTAACCTGACAAATAGAATAGAATAGAGCTGGAAGGGACCTTGGAGGTCTTCTAGTCCAGCCCCCTGCTCAAGCTGGAGAAATTATAACATCTGAGACAAGTGACAGTCTAGCCTCTTCTTAAAAATCTCCAGTGATGGAGCGCCCACAATTTTCTGGAGGTAAGCTGTTCCACTGGTTAATTGTCTTCACTGTCAGGAAGTTTCTCCTTAATTCCAGGTTGCTTCTCTCTTTGATCAGTTTCCCACCATTTTTTCTTGTCCTGTCCTCTGGTACTTTGGTGAATAACGTGACCCCCTCTTCTTGGTGGCAGCCCCTCAAATACTGGAACACTGCTATCATGTCTCCCCTATTTGTTCTTTTCTTTAGACTAGCCCAGGGGTAGGCAACCTCGGCTTAAGGCCAGTTTCTTCTCCTTAGAGGGGAAATCCTGTAGTTCCCTAGATCAGGGGTAGGCAACCTTGGCTCTTTTATGACTCGTGGACTTCAACTCCCAGAATTCCTGAGCCAGCATGGCTCAGCATGGAAACCTCTCCCTTTCCCCTCAGCACAGCTGGCTCAGGAATTCTGGGAGTTGAAGTCCATGAGTCATAAAAGAGCCGAGGTTGCCTACCCCTGGACTAGCCAAACCCAAGTCCTGCAGCCGCTCTTCCTGTTTTAGTCTCCAGGCCTTTGATCAGGAGGAAATGTAGGTCGCATGATATACGTGCCCGTTTGCTTGAGCGAAATCTGTCTTTTCTGAACATTTTATAAGATAGACTGCTCCTCCGCACTGAAGATCGGCTGTCTTATCTGCGTTCAGGGTCGCTCCAGAACATTTCATTGCCTAAGAGGGGGAAGCAACCGATGCGAGGCCAACTAGTCAAGGACTTGTGTCACCTGAAATAGAAAATGCCGCAAGAGCTTTATCCCGAAAAAAGATACCTTCACACACACACACACACACACACCAAAAAAAATCTCGCCCTTCCAGGACCCTCTTATTGGACAGCGCTCTCGCTCCCCTTGACTATAGCGTATAGTCAAGGCTATGGTCTTCCCAGTTGCAATGCATGGCAGTGAAAGCTGGACCATAAGAAAGGCTGAGCGCCAAAGAATTGAGGCCTTTGAACTCTGGTGCTGGAGAAGACTCCTGCGAGTCCCTTGGACTGCAAGGCGATCAAACCGGTCAGTCCTAGAGGAGATCAACCCGGACTGCTCTTTAGAAGGCCAGATCCTGAAGCTAAAACTCAAATACTTTGGCCACCTAATGAGAAGGAAGGACTCACTGGAGAAGAGCCTAATGCTGGGAAAGATCGAGGGCAATAGAAGAATGGGACGACAGAGAATGAGGTGGCTGGATGGAGTCACTGAAGCAGTAGGCGTGAGCTTAAATAGACTCCAGAAGATGGCAGAGGACAGGAAAACCTGGAGGAACGTCGTCCATAGGGTCGCGATGGGTCGGACACGACTTCGCAGCTAACAACAACAATCATTTGTGGCAGATGCTGGTAACCTACAAGCTTGATCATTGTAATGCATTCTACGTCAGGGGTCCCACCCCGGGGCCGTGGACCGGTACCGGGCCGCAGCATGCCAGCAACGATGGGTCGGACACGACTTCGCAACTAACAACAACTCGCTCCCCTTCCCGGTTGACTGACAGCAAAGCGCAAAAAAGAAAAAAAAAGGGGGCCAAAAAAAAAAGAGAGGCCAAGTTCCCTTCTCTTCTCTCTTCGGGTTCCTATCTGGATTTGATTTGATAGCAAGGGGGGTGGGTGGGGGGGGGAGAAAAAGTCGCTCCGCTCGACGGGTTTGGAAAGGAAGGGGGGGAGGGGGATCGGACCCAAAGTCCACTTTTCCTAGAAATGGGGAGGATCCTTAAGAGGTGGAGGAAGCAGGAGCCCCCGCCTGGGGATGGGTGGGTGGGTGGGTGGGGGTGTCACTCTCCACCCGACAGCGCCGCAGGAAACGCCGCGAAAGCGTCTCGGCAGCTGGAGCAAGAGTTGGACCCGAGCTGCTGGGTCGGGGAGGGAAAAAAAAGAGGCGTCCCAAATCCTAAAGCCAAATCTCACTTCTTTCGACCGCAACGGCCTGCCCAGGTATGGCTTTGTCCCTTTCAAACAAAACAAAACAAAAAAGAGGGCTGCGCGGCGTCGGATGTAAGCCTGGCTGCCTTAATTTCCCCTTTGCTGGAAGAAACAGCCCCCCTCCCCTCCGCGCACCCCCCCCCCCGAAGAGAAACCGCGGGGCCCGTGGCTGCTTCCCGCCTGCCGGCGCGGCTGGGTCGGCTCCAGTTGCACGTGAGGGCAGCGCCGGCGGGGCTTCGGCTCCGCTTCCTTGCGTCTCTTCCTCCTCACGTGTCCCGCGTCTCGTGTCCCACTAGGGCAGGGGTCGGCAACCTCGGCTCTTTTATGACTCGTGGACTTCAACTCCCAGAATTCCTGAGCCAGCATAGCTGGCTCAGGAATTCTGGGAGTTGAAGTCCACGAGTCATAAAAGAGCCGAGGTTGCCGACCCCTGCACTAGGGAATATGCAGAGGAGGTTAGAGCCAGAGGAGGAGGAGGAGGAGGCCAAAGTCGGCTTCCACGCCTCGGGGCCCCGCGGTCCCGGGCTAAGGGAAAGCCTTGGGTGACTAGGTGAGTTGGGTGCAAGGTTTAAAGAAGAAAGGGGAGAATCAGCCGAGCAGATGCAGCTTTCTGCAGTTTCACCTGGAACCATTTCTCGGAAGGCAAACCTCAACATGGACCTCTTTTTTTTAAAAAAAAAAAGCACTTTTTTTTCCCCCAAGAGAGGGCTGCACAATTCAGCAGTCCTTGACTTACGACCGCAAGAGAGCCCAGAATTTATATGGCTAAGCGAGACATTTGTTGTGAGTTGTCTGCCCCGTTTTACCACCTTTCTTGCCGCAGTGGTTCGTTCAGTGAGCCACGGCAGTTGTTTATTTTTATTTTATTTTTTTATTTTAATTCCATTTATATCCCGCCCTTCTCCGAAGACTCAGGGCGGCTTACAAGCTTAGCGGTAGCCTTCATTCTATGTATATGCCTGCTTGTTAGGGCTTTCACACACACCCCAAGCGGCATTTTTACAAAGTCAGCTTATTGCCCCCCAACAATCTGGGTCCTCATTTTACCTACCTCGGAAGGATGGAAGGCTGAGTCAACCTTGAGCCTGGTGGGATTCGAACCTGCACTAATTTGCAGGCAGCTGGTGTTACTTAAGGAGGCATTAGCCCACTGCTCCACCAAGGCTAAATTAGTTAAATGTTAAATTAGTAACACATTGGTTGAGTGAGTCTGGCGTCCCCATTGCCTTCCTCCAAATGTCACAAAAGGTGTTCACATGACGCTGGGGCGTGGCAGCTGTTATAGTAAACGTGAGTCAGTTGTCAAGCGTCCAAATTTTGATCACGTGACCAATGTCATAAGTGTGAACAATGGTCGTAAGTCACTTTTTCCAGTGCGGTTGTAACTTTGAAGGGTCACTAAGCTGTTGTAAGTCGAGGGCTATCTGTATTTTAAGACGCAGCTGCCACCCCAGGAACAAGCCCCTGTCAAGATTTAACTAGCAATTTTGGTCCATTGGACACAAAACAAAAGGGCCCCTAAAGATGCTTTTAGGATTGATTCTGAAAAAAAAAATATGGCAGAATGCTGCTTTACATGGCCTAAGGCTGGCTGGTTATCAGAAATCCAGGCAAAGATTGTGGTATTTCTCAGCAGGAGAGAAAGTTTGTGTTGCAATCTTTAAGCCAGTCTTCAACAACAGAGTCTTGCTGTGAATTCCATTGATAAGTGGCTCCTAACTGGTTTAATTTTTTATTAAAGTAAATAAGTTAGTTTGAAGTCTTCCAACTCAGGAACAATGCCTAATGATTTCAGTGGGGCTTTGATCCTCTGTAGTAGAGGTTACCTCTGGCTAAACTGTGTGGTGTGTAGGCCTTCAAAATTCCTTCAGTTTTTTTCAAAGCCAATAAAAGGTTTGGGTTTTTTATCTCTGCTTTACATAACACATCCTAATGTGAAATGAAGATTTAATCCCATGTCCTAATCAAAGGAGAAACCGTGCAGACAACTTTGTGATACATCTTAGAATCAAATTATTGCATTTCTAAATTATGGCGCCATTTATAGTTCAAGTAGTTCAATTAGTACTCAACTGATGGCTATAATGGAGCCTGTCCATTATGGCTGTAAGTCATAAAGTGGGTCACCCACAGAACCAACCCAATTTTACAACCTTGTTGCAGTCGTCGTTAGGCGAACACAGCACTTTTGAAGTGAACCAATTGTTTGCTATGTGGTGGTTTTGCTGAGGTAACCAGACATAAACACCAATTTGGGGCAAAAATGTAAAATATGGTCACGTGATCATGGGATGCTACAACCAGGTGTAAATATGGGCTGGTTGCCGAGCACCCATAATGTGGCCATGTGATCACGACATAGCTATTCAAAACTTCAGAACCGGGTTGTAAGTACCCACCTTGGAGAGGGTTCCATTGTAATTTCAAATCATTGCTAAGTGACCAGTCATAAGCTGAGGACTGCTTGTATGCTTATTCAGAAGCAGGTCCTATTTGGCTCACTAGGATTTGCAATCTAATTCATTCCCCTAAATGTGAATGATTAGTTTGTGTTTTCCATTTGGAGTATAGGATAACATAACTGCAGCTGAATATTTTTATTAGGAAACATACCTTTGTTTAGCTTAAAACTATCCTGAGAGCTTAGGAAAGGGAGGGAAGTTCTGGGAGCAAGCTGGGTGGGTGCAGTCCCTAAAATATGGTACTGGAGCTTTTTCCACTGTACTTGACATTAGCTGTGTAGCACACAAAGATTCAACACTTTTGCTGCTTCCTGCTTTTCAGATTGTCAGAGGCAACAACTTCACTCTGCCTTATATATTGGAAAAGCCCTAAAGTTTATCTCTCATTATTGTTAGAAAAGAGAAAGCACTGGGTACCCAATTCTGTTTATGTACACAGAGGAAAGTGGACCTACTTACACAAGGCATCAGAAAAAGAATTCAAATTTCTCTGATGCCATTCGGCTTGTCCGATTCAGGGGAGCAGCCAAGGCAAAGAGGAGACATCCCTGTTTTCAGTAGAGCATTTATGTGCCATTTTATGTGATCTAGTATGAGGAAATATTCCAGATTAGAATTAGCAAGTTATTTAGGAAATGAATGTGAGGGGAGAAAATATACTTTGTTGATTTAGATAAATGTTTTATAAAAATTATGGAGTGTTTTGAGCAAGGACAAATAGACTTAACGATAATGGATAGAGTTGTTCCATCATTAAACAATATAATTATAAAATCAGGTACACTTAACGACTGCCATGACTTGTGAGCACAATTGCAGGCTCAATTATGGTTGTGTGTTGTATATGCATCTATGAAATATTCCACATAAAGTAAGCATTTATGCGAGCGAGTGTGTGAGGAGGAGGCCAGAAATGTTGCAAAAACAGGCTTGCCACACCAGAACCAGCAGAGTTGGCATGCTCCCCTTCCATTAGGAAATGTCACTGTGTAAGAACTAGAGGTCAGCTCTCTGTCGCAAGGTTTGCCCTATGGAACAATACCAACCCAGAGGTGCTGATGATCCTGTCCTTTCTGACTCTTCTTAGACTTAAAAGACCTGGATGTTACCTCAAGTACTTGGGGTGGGAGGTTAAACCAGTCCTGCCAGTGGATTTATTTGTTTTGGTCTTTATTGATTGAAAATGAAATGTTTTTAGAGTCTGGAGGTGCGTCATTTATTGTCATTTTTATTAGTACTTGAGTTTCTTTGTTTTGCATACTGTGTTCTGTTTTTTAACAGGGAATATAGGCGGCTTAAATAAATAAATGCTATGGGAAACTTGTACTAGCCAAGCCACTGCAGTTGTGATACTGTAAATCTGCATCATAGCTATCAAAGGTTAAACTCAGATCTGTTAACCACACTGAAAAGTTTTGAGTGGAAAATTCTGAAGCAATTTCTTACTTGGATTTTCCAAATAAGAAATAGACAGTAATTTGCTGGCTGGGTTCCCAGGTCATGCTAAATCATGGATTATTTAACCAAGATTGTTGACTAAGCCTTAGTAAAACCACACCTGGAATACTGCATCCAGATGTTGAGACTTTGGAAAAAGTACAAAGTACAAAGAAGAGCAACTAAGACAATTAAGGGCCTGGAGACTAAAACATATGAAGAACGGTTACAGGATTTGGGTTTGGCTAGTCTAGAGAAAAGAAGGTCTAGGGGTGACATGATAGCAGTATTCCAGTAGTTGACAGGCTGCCACAAAGAAGAGGGGCTCAAATTATTCTTCAAAGCACCAGAGGGCAGGACAAGAAACAATGGATGGAAACTGATCAAGGAGAGAAGCAATCTGGAACTCAGGAGAAACTTCCTAACAGCGAGGACAATTAACGAGTGGAACAGCTTGCCGTCAGACATTGTGGGTGCTTCATCGCTGGAGATTTTTAAGAAGAGACTGGACAGTCACTTGTCTGAAATGATATAGAGACTCCTGCTTGAGCAGGGGGTTGGACTAGAAGACCTCCAAGTCCCTTCCAGCTCTCTTTTGATTCTGATTCTGATTCTGAAATATGTTCAGCCATAAACAAGAATTCACCATTGCACAGGCTACATTCAGACTGCTCAAATTTTATGGCCTCTAGGGTTTCTTAAGATTATTTGCCTAAATTCAGCTGCAAACCAATTAATTTTCTGTTTTCCTATTTCTTAAAAAAAATTAAAACATCTCTGTTTAATCTCTGATAGACTTAATGTATCCACTTTGCTTGCAGCTGACCAACATCCTCAAACGTGGGCTGGATAGTGAACAAGTTTCACTGTAGCTGAAGAGCAAACATGGCCCTGTAGAAAAGAATGTAGAATGTAAAATTCTATTAGAATTCAAATATTATTTTGTGTTCTATGTTGTACGTTGCCAGCTCCTAACATCAATTCTGGTTTTTGAGCTTTTGTGGCTGTTTTTATGCAACACATGTAGCCAGATCCAAGCCCAACCCAGAACGTAAAACATTTCTTAATGTTGTATACAAAGGGCCAAGTTTCAAAATGGCTTTACATTGTGCCTGCAATGATGCAGCTAAGCTTGTGGTCAATGCACCCCATTTGGAAGCTGTCCATGCTCTGTAAGTTTAGCACATTTGAGCACCCAGGTCATGTTGTTTCTGCAAGGTGCATTTGAGGCATTTGCAATTCAGATAGAATTATTTGTTTGGGGCTTCCTGGAAGAGTATAGTGAGTGTTGCGGTGTGATACATTTAGTCAGAAGATAGGCGGCTGATATACAACCACAGAGACCTTTGGCTTCAATCGTTCCTTCAGCCAAGGCATGTTTTACAGCTCTACTGTTTGTGCAGTGTTACTAGGCCAAATATAGCAAAAAGGTTAAAGGAAACACAAAGATTATTAGTTACGATCCATTGC